>NC_057819.1:13378333-13681363 GCF_910594005.1 Cervus elaphus | reverse complement strand
TTGGAGAAGGAAATGGCAACCCACTCCAGTATTCTTGCCTGGAGAACCCCAGGGACGGGGGAGCCTGGTAGGCTGCTGTCTATGGGGTCGCACAGAGTTGGACACGACTGACGAGACTTAGCAGCAGCAGCAGCAGCAAGAGGCTTTGCTGTTTTTAATCTTTGCCATTACTGTGGTTATTCCACCAACTCTCTTCCTCCTAATTATATGTATCTTGCTTATTGATTTTTCTTGATTAAACCCCTCAGAGTTTTGTATCTTTGCTCTGGATTAAAAAAATTCTAAACTCACATATTTCTCCTTTTCTCTTTGTTAATAATTACTTGTATTTTTTCCCTATTGTTCTTTGGTCTTTTCTAACTTCCTGAGTTGATGGCCAGCTCATTTATTTGTATCCTTTAAAATACAATAACAGTAGCATTTAATACTATGACTTGCACTTCTGATTACAGCCTTGGGCATTTCCCGTGTGATTTTTAAAATACACAGTATTCTCATTATTGTTATTTCCTTTGCTGTAATTGTCGGGTTTGATTTCCTCTTTGTCTCAAGCTGTTTGGGATGTGCCTTTAAATTTTTAAGTGTCCAGGATTTTAAAAAATAAAGTAATATCTAGTTTTATTACTTTGCGGTCAGACGATTCAACTTTGCGCCGCTGCTCACTGCTTGATGTCTGAGTTCAGAAGCTCATGTGTCTGAGACAGGCCTGAGAATGCCCCTGCTCTCTGGGAAGCTTAAGGTTAGACGATCCTCTGATTTGAGACGGAGTTGAAACTCTCCAGAGAGTTCCTGCCCGCAGCCCTGATGTGGATAACAGTTGGTGTTATTTAGTCACTAAGTTATATCTGACTCTTCTGCAACCCCATGGACTGTAGCCTGCCAGGCTCCTCTGTCCATGGCATTTTCCAGGCAAGAATACTGGAGTGGGCTTCCATTCCCTTCTCCAGGGGATCTTCCCCGGCCCAGGGATTGAACCCGTGTCTCCTGTATTGGCCGGTGGATTCTTTACCACTGCGTCACCAGGGAAGCTGTGTGGATAATAGTGATGGTGGTTAAAAAGTCAAGGCATCCCTGGTGGCTCAGTGGCAAAGAATCTGCCTGCCAATGCAGGAGACCCAGGTTTGGATCCCTGGTCTGGGAAGATTCCATGTGCCGCGCACATCAACTATATGTGCCATGCACATCAAGCCCATGCACCACAGCTATTGAGCCTGTGCTCTAGAGTCCAGGAGCTGCAACTGTCCAGCTCACACACTCTGGGGCCCATGCCCATGCTCTGCAATGAGAGAAGCCACCACAATGGGAAGCCCACACACCACAGCTAGAGAGTAGCCCCCTGCTTGCCACAACTATAGAAAAGCCCACACAGCCGTGAAGACACCTCATAGCCAACAGTGAACAAATACACAAAACAAATAAAATTATTTTAAAAAGTCAAGGGTTTGAGAGGCAGCTTCAGAACCCTGCTTCTTTATCCCTGACCTACCACTGTATGTTTTAAGGTTGAAAGGTGCCTGGCAATATCAGAGGCTAGAATTTCCTCCTTTTCAGTAGATGATGGTATGAATGATATGTGTGTGTGTTAGTCGTTCTGTCTTGTCGGACTCTTGCGACCCTGTGGACTCGAGCCCGCCAGGCTCCTCTGTCCATGGGATTCTGCGGGCAAGAGTACTGGGGTGGGTTGCCACTCCTTCCCTGGGGGATCTTCCTGACCCAGGGATTGAACCCAGGTCTCCCACATTGCAGGTGGATTCTTTACTGCCTGAGCCACCAGGGAACTTCAATGAATGATATAGAACATAATAATGTTCCTTTTCTGTAGGGACCTCGGGTTAGAAGCTGCTCATGCTGCTTCATTCAGAGAGAGTCCCAGGACTGAGTATGTTTCTTAGGAACTTTACCATACTTTGTGCAGGGATCCCCCTGGCCCCTCAGTTTTGTCCCACTCTTTGCGACCCCATGGACTGCAGAACTCCAGGCTTCCCTGTCCTCCACTGTCTCCCAGAGTTCGCTCAAACTCATGTCCATTGGGTCAACGATGCCATCCAACCATCTCATCCTCTGTCGCCCCCTTCTCCTCCCGCCTTCACTCTTTCCCAGCATCAGGGTCTTTTGCAATGAGTCGACTCTTTCACATCAAGTGTCCAAAGTATTGGAACTGTTGGTCTAGTTGATTGCTCACTATCCATAAAGCTGAGCTCTAAGAGGGGCCTAGCTACCTTCTTGAGTCACTGGAAAGGCGTGTTGTTGAACCATTGGGTTTTCATTTGAAGAAAAAAAAAGTGTTGCCCATTATAGCATCCACTTAAAAAATAGAGCCAGGGAGAGATTTTTTATTTCCATATGGGTTATGTTAAGGAATGTGTGTGTATATATGTGTGTGAATGTGTACACATACGCAAGAAAGAGGAATGGCCCTATTATGGGAAGCCTCATTAAAGAGGCCTGGAAAAGGTTAGTCCATTTGCAGACTATACATCTTAATCTCCCACTAACCTGGAAGGAGAGAGACTCTACGGCCAGAGGGACCCTGGCTTCATTCCAAGCCCCGGATCAAATAGACCTTGCCTTTCCCCGCCGGCTCCCCCTCATTAGCACCATATATTAACCTGGAGAAACTGTTCTCCCAAGAGGCTCCAGGAAATGGGAGGACATGGAAGCCGGAGCAGAGTGGGGCAGACCCAGGTCTCCCCTGTGGCTGCTGCCTGTTTGCTGGCAGGTGCATCTGGGGATCGGGCCCCTGGAAATTGGAGAGAGGAAGCCAGCAGTGTGCTATGGCTTAAAACAGTGCTGCTAGGTTGGGCGGCCTTTCACCTGTTGCTGGCTGGTTCCCATCTGTGTTAACAGCTTCCAACTGGCCTCATTATTTGAGAAACTGGAGGCCTTTGGATGAGGGCCCTTAAGCTGGTTCTGCGCACGCCCCCAAATCTTCTCAAGGTCCCTTTCTGGGTTCCATGTCACAACACAGAGGAGTGGGTATAGGCAGGCAGGGGCTGGTGTCTGGGTTTCTGGCTTGAATCTACCCAGATTATAACTTGTGACCAGTTACTTATCTTTCCAACACTCGATTGCCCCATTTGAAAGTGTCTGTGTGTGGGTTGGGTTGGGTGGGAGGTGAAAAGTGAAAGTGTCAGTCGCTCAGCCGTGTTTGATTCTTTGCGCCCCTATGGACTGTAGCCCGCCAGGCTCTTCTGTCCATGGGACTCTCCCGGCAGGAATACTGGAGTGGGTTGCCATTTTTGGAAACAACAATTCACCTTACTTCTAAAGTAGAAGGATTAAAGGGAGAAGGAAGATGGGAAATTTTAATTTAATTTTTGACCACGTATCAGGCTTTAGGCTGGTGCTTTCATGCAGATATTGAGAACATCACTCATTTCCTTTCCTACTCTTATTCTACACAGTGCAGTTTCCCCTCTCCCTAGCCCTCTTCTCTGTCTTCCCACAGCATCTAGTCTGTCCATTACCCAGCCCCTTGCTCCCCAAAGTGAGCCAAGACCATTGGCATCCTCTGGAAACCTCTGGAGCCAAGACCACTGGAAACCTATTAGAACTGCGGCATCTCTGGCCCCGCCCCCTATCTCTTGAATGAGGCTCAGCAGTTGAACAAGATCCCCAGGTGAATCCTGTGCATTGTGGGGTCATCAGTGCTGCCCAACAGGCTCTTCTCCACTGGTGTGCATGTGTAGGTACCATTCAGGAGGCTTTCTCCATGAGTAGCTCCTGTTCTGGACATTGGCATGAACAATGGAGGTGCTCAATGTGCCCATCCTAAAGGTTTATTCACAAAGGGGACTGTGTTCTGGATGCACAGTGTTCTCTCTTTGTCAGTGCTCTTCTGTCTTCTGATTACATCAAGAAGGGAGTCTCTATTTGGGGCTTTGTAAGGCTTAATGCCTGGCTGGCTACAGTCCATAGGTTCGCAAAAAGTCAGACACGACTGAAGTAATTTAGCACACACACAGCATGCCTTATAAAGTGGGGTCCCCAGCTTCCAGGATTTACTACCTGATGATCTGAGGGAAAGCTGGTAAAATAATAAGAGAAATAAAGTGCACAATAAATGTAATTCGCTTGAAACATCCCATACCCCTCCCCACCCAATATGTGGAAAAATTGTCTTCCATGAAACTGGTCCCTGGTAACAAAAAGGTTTGGGACCACTCTATAAAGGGATCCTGAGTCCATAGGCAAGAGCAGAGATAGCTTCTCAATCAGGGCTATAGATGTTCCTTGCAACTGAAGACCTGGGAGAAGTGGGCAGGCGTCACTGGGAATATCTAAGGCTGAGAGTCTATGATGTCCAAATACTTTCCTAAATGTCCAGTCTTCCCAGTTAGAAGTAATCTCCTCGATAGGACAAAGCTTGTATTCAAAACTTTATTTTGTATGTTCCTTCTGAGGGATGCAAAATGTGTGCTCCAAAGTTTATTGCCTTGACCTGGATTTTAGCATATGCAAGCAGGGAAGTGTCATTGAGATATTTTATGATAAGATACACATTGCAAACATGCTCCTTTCCTTCTTGCTCATGCCCAGGACAGACATCACTAACCAACTATCACACTCTTCCACTCTGAGCTCAGATCTGGACACACAGCACTATAGATCATTAATAACTGATCAGAATTAGTTTGGTCTGCATCAGCACAGTTGGCCTCAGTCCAGATCTCCTGAGTGCCAGAGGATCTGTCTGGCAGATGTGTTTCTGAGCAACCCAGCTGAATGCCTCTATAAGCTAAGTATTGGAAATGGTGATGGATGTAATGGGGATGATCATTAGGATCTTTTGAGAGAGAAAACCTCCTTGAGTGTGGAATTGGAGACAGGAATGAGCCCCCAAAATTGGTTCTTTTAGCACAAATGGATTGCTGTAATCTGTCACTTTTTGTTGTTCCAGCATCCATCATCCTTGCTTTATTTGGGAAAACCGCACTCTTAGTTCTAGTGGTTCAAGTAGGATGGACACCATCTCCCTAGTCTGGGGGGTTAGCAGAGCATTTCATCCCTCTGGCCTCAGTGATTGGCTCAAAAGCAGAAACGTAACCAACCAGAGCACTCCATCTCTCTGACCTCAGTAGCTGGTTCAGAAGACAGCAAATGACCCAGGTGTGTTAGACTGGACCACAAGGTTTAGTCCAGGTTTGAAGATGGGCAACAGTAAGTCCTTTGGACTTGGTGGCTTTTACTTTTTATGTTTTACTAATAAAGCAGTTGATAAGAAATATGAAGGATATAAAGGCTAGAGGCCTGTAGGCAGTGAATGTGAGTCATTATTTCATTGAGGTCTCTGTGACCTTTGTTTGTTTCAGTACAGTGGGATGTCTGCTATGTCAAAGGTGGGAAGAATAGAGAGTCATTGTCTTTTTGAAGTATCTTGTTTGAATTGTGTCTTTTATATTCCATCATGTCAGCACCTAGGCTCAATATTGATTATATATGAGGCAGTTTCTCTGACTCAGAAACCACATGGTCAAGCTCTGAAGTTCTATGGGGCAATATCCTCTTATCTGCATCTTTGCTGTAGACCTAGGAGATTTTCATTTGGGACTTGTCAGCAGGCAGGCCTGGTCATAGCTTATCATGCCAGGTTACCCAGATTCCATGCCAGGACTTATTGGACTGTTGGCAAAGAAGTTCTACCTGTCTGCTGAAGTTGGATCTGGGAGGAAGTAAGATTAGAGATCCTATATAAAAGAAAGATCTCAACCTCTAATTATTTCACTTTAGCCTCTGGATGCAACCATGCCTGAAGCTTGCTTGCCTATAGCTTGTTTCAATAAATTGAGTCTTCCCCCCTTTTGCTTAAGCTTGTTGAGTTGGGTCTCTGCCAATCCCACAAAAACAGTCCTAACTAAGGCAGATGGAAGGTGGGGGTCTGTGAAGTGTCCTGTTTGAATTGTGTTGCTATTTGGTATTCATCACTGGAAAAGGTAATGACATGTGAACCAGGAAACCTACACCTTTAATCATCTCCCCACGATCACTCACCTTCTTGGGGTAGCAGTTTCCGCTTCTGTGATACAAGAGGGTTTTGCTGGATGGTCGGTAATATGACAGAGACACTCTGAAGGCAGAGGAGAAATTCCTTAAGAGCAGCCAGGGACAACCAGATAAGCTACACAATACTAATGGTTGCTATTGTGCATTCAGTACTAATTCTGTGCCAGATGGTACAATCATTAGCTCACTGAATCCTACCAACAGCCCTATGAGGTAGGTACTGCTATCACCCCCATTTTACAGATAGTGAGACTGAGGTACGGAGTGGGAGAAAGTAAGTTGCCTAGGGCGACCCTGCTAACAAATGGAAGAAAGGGAAAGAAAGGGAAAGAGAGAGCAAAAGAGAGTGAGTGAAAGAGAGATGGTAGAATGCTTTGTCTTCCAAGCCATTTTCCACGTGCATGGCTTGTTTAGTTGCTCAGTCATGTCTGACTCTTTGTGACCCCATGGGCTGTAGCCTGCCAAGCTCCTCTGTCCATGGGATTTCCCAGGCAAGAATACTGGCGTGAGTTGCCATTTCCATCTCTAGGGGATCTTCCTGACCCAGGGATCGAATCCTTGTCTGCTGCATTGACAGGCAGATTCTTTACCACTGAGCCACCAGGGAAGCCCCACATGCATGAGACTGGCAGATTACTGGTCCACCTGTGGTAGGTCAGGCTGCAGTGTTCATCATAAAGAAAACATCCTCTAGGGTGTGTACACATGCTCACACCCATTCCTCTGGTATAGATTCTAAGTTAACTTACCAATCTCACTAGCTACTGCTTATTTAATCAGGAATGCTTTGTCTACTTTTAAGTTTTATTTTAAAAGATGCTGCATCTGACAAGACACACAGATGGGTACTAAGACAAGTGGGCCAAAGTTTGAGGAGGATATTTGCCTAATCTCAACGACATTATCTCCTCCAAGATATTATTAATCACAAAGGGATAAATAGTAACTTCACAGCAGAGAAAGCTGGCAGACACCCATATTAACCAAGTGAACCAGGTTCATATTACCAGTAAGTTAGACATCACAGCATTTTAAACCGCTTGACACAATGTCCTGAGAAGGACGCACTATTGTCTCTGTAGCCTTCTTACCTCTAATGCAGAACCTCCATGCGATCATGGGAGAAATCAACAAATCCAAATCAAGGGACTTTCTACCCAGTAAGTAGCCAGACTGCTTTAAAGGTGTGGATTGAAAAGATATGACAACTAAATGTAACGTGCAATTCCCAGATTGGATTCTGGAACAGAGGAAAGACATCGGTGAAAAACTGATAAAAATCTAAATAAAGTTTGTGCATTAGTTGATAGCATTGCAACAGTATTATTTCCTGGCTTGGCTCATCGTACTTTGGTTGTATAAGATGTTAACATTTAAAGTTGGGTGAAACTGAGGAGACCAGATCTGAAAGAGGCACGTGCACCCTAATGTTCATTGCAGCACTGTTTATAATAGCCAGGACATGGAAGCAACCTAGATGCCCATCAGCAGATGAATGGATAAGGAAGCTGTGGTACATATACACCATGGAATATTACTCAGCCGTTAAAAAGAATTCATTTGAATCAGTTCTAATGAGATGGATGAAACTGGAACCCATTATACAGAGTGAAGTAAGCCAGAAAGATAAAGAACATTACAGCATACTAACACATATATATGGAATTTAGAAAGATGGTAACGATAACCCTATATGCAAAACAGAAAAAGAGACACAGAAGTACAGAACAGACTTTTGAACTCTGTGGGAGAAGGTGAGGGTGGGATGTTTCGAAAGAACAGCATGTATATTATCTATGGTGAAACAGATCACCAGCCCAGGTGGGATGCATGAGACAAGTGCTCGGGCCTGGTGCACTGGGAAGACCCAGAGGAATCGGGTGGAGAGGGAGGTGGGAGGGGGGATCCGGATGGGGAACACATGTAACTCCATGGCTGATTCATGTCAATGTATGACAAAACCCACTGAAATGTTGTGAAGTAATTAGCCTCCAACTAAAAAAAAAAAAATAAATAAATAAATAAATTAAAAAAAATAAAAAAAATAAAAAACAAAACCAAACAAACAAAAAAATAAAGTTGGGTGAAGGGCATATGAAAACTCTCTGCCAGTTTTACAACTGTTCTGTAAAGGCTGCAGTTATTTAAAAATAAAAAGTTAAAAATAATCCTGATGCTGTATCTTTATTTGTAAGCCAAGGATGTAGAAAACCTGGCATTTTCACATCCTGCTGGTGGTTTGACAAATTGAGAAATAGACTTAGAGGACTGAGAAATGTGAATCAAGAGTGTTAAACACATGAGTCCCTTTGACCAAGAAATCACATTTCCAGGAAATGACTATAAAAGAACAAACAAACAGGAATAGCATGCAAGATGTATGAATGAAGATATCCATTGCTATGTTGTTTATAATATTGAAAAATTGGAAACTATCTTTTTAATATTCTTAATTTTATTTTTTTGAGACAATAAAATGGTTTTTATATTGAGAGAAAAAAATACAGGAAAAAAAGGAAACCTTGTCTGCAGTGTTAACATTATTCGAAATGAACATTCTTCAGGTAATTTTCAGTATTAATTACATTTTTGGACAGATTACCAATTAAAAATGGGAAACAATCTTAATGTCCTACATTTAAGTGAAAAAACATAAATTATAAGATGATATTATGTGGTATAATCTTTTTATCTAAGAAAAAGTCTTTAAAGTCTGGAAGGACACATTAAACTGGTAACTACAGATACCTGTGGGAAGTGAGATCAAAGAAATGTTTTTCTTTTCCCTATATTGGAATTTGAACATCCATCAGATATATTATGGGGGAAAATGAAGATATGCCCTTTTTTTTCTTTTGAACAACAGGATGAGACTGCTAGGAATAAGTGAAGTCAGCCCTCCCCTCTGCTCCCCCTGGCAGTGGGGGTTTCCGTCTGTGTCTCCTCACTTATCAAGTCCCTGATTTGCTTCCATCAGCTGGAGCTGCGAGCCCAGCCCATGCGAAGGACTACGCGTGCAAGAGAAGCTGAAGAATTGCAGGTGCTTTCTGCTGACTATGAGCTCAGAGCAAAGGTGAAGGCCTGGGTCTCTCTGGGTGATCTCCCGGCAGGAAGTGTTCTGGTCTGCTGGGGTTGGGCTCCTAAATGTAGGGGACCACTGCTCCCTGGGGAGCCCCTGACAGAGCCCTCTACAGGGACTCAAGACCCAGAATGGGGAAAGAGGTGGGAATTTTAGAGGGTCAGGGAGGAAATGGAATTCATCAGTCTAAATTCCAGAGATGGAGCCACCTTACCTTCACTCATCACTGGGAGATGGTGAATAGGAACTCTGGGGGAAAGATGATCGGACCGAAGGGTAATTAGGTAGCAAGGGTTAGCACCTACTTATGGCTAGAGCAATAGAGAAAGTACTGAGAAATAGCTGTGGGGTTACCCCTTCTTTGGGGTATCAGGCAAGTCATATAATTAAAAAAATTTTTTTTGTTACTGAAGTATAGTTGATTTACAATGTTTTATTAGTTTAAGATGTGTGTGTATATATATTCTTTTTCTGATTCTTTTCCGTTATAGGTTATTAAAAGATACTGAGTATGGGGGGAGGGGGGAGAATGGATACATGTATATGTATGACTGAGTCCCTTTGCTGCCCACCTGAAACTATTACAATATTGTTAACTGGCTATACTCAAATATAAAATGAAAAGTTTTAGAAAAAGATACTGAGTATAGTTCCCTGTGTTAAACAGTAGGTCATTTTTGGTTATCTATTTTATATATATAGTGGTATGTATCTTCTAATTTGTTCCTCCCCACCTTTCCCCTTTGGTAACCATAAGCTTGTTTCCTATGCCTGTGACTTTCTTTCTGTTTTGTAAATAAGTTCATTTGTAGCATTTTTAATATTCCACGCATATGTGTTATCATATGCTATTTGTCTTTCTCAGTCTGACCTACTTCACCTAATTATGACACTCTCCAGGTCCATCTGTGCTGCTGTAAATGATATTGCTTCATTCTTTTCTCTGAGTAATAAAATATGAATCTTCTTTATCCATTCATCTGTTGATGCACATTTAGGTTGCTTCCATATCTTGGCTGTTGTGAATGGTGCTACTGTGAACACTGGGGTGCAAACAAGTGTCCCCTAACCATCAGTCTCATGTAGTGTGTTTAAGTAGCAAGAAGAAAACCAGGTTTATCTTCTCAGAGAACCTCCTTATTCCCAAGGGTTCCTCCCCATGAAATGGGGAGGAGGGAGCTGGCTGGGAAGTTCTCACATTTATGTGCATCCTATGTGTTTCCAAAGCGTTTTCAAATTTACCACTTCAAAGTCTTCCTGTGAGTCAAGAAGGTCAAGCACAGGTATTGTCCTTATTTTACATGGGTTGGACACTTAACCTCTAAGTGTGAATTGGAACGATTGAAGACGGAGACAGTCAATAAACCTTAAGTATTGGCCATACAAGATTAGCAGTATATGTACCCCACTTTAGTGGCAGAGATCAATAATCTATCACCACACTCCTTCCCACTGGGCTCAGATGGTATCTCAGAAGCCTTGTCTCAACAGGGCTCAAGGCAGCCACTTCCATTTGATCAGAGTTGGCACATGAGAGGAAACTCACCTGTTATTTTGAGGTGACCACGTAGTACTTGTGGAGTTACAAGTTACTCAACACACCTACTTGCAGCCCTTACTTATTGAGTGCACTGAGTTGCTTATTATCCGCCAGGATCCATGCTCATCTATTTTAACTTTTGTCGAAGAGTTGTAGGTAGAGGTCCCAGGTGCTGTGGTTCCCCTGTTCCACATCTCCTCCAACCAATTCTGATTTCAGCCTCAGCGGTGGTGGACAGTTCCCTGGGAACTCAGACACACCTCAGTTGACAGTCTGAAGGACCTGTTCCCTGGATTTCTGCATTTCTGTCCCAGGACCTTCTTTGGTGCTTTAAGAGCCTGCTAGGTGGCACCCAAGTTCTGTCTAGAAGTGCAGGGACCTAACCATGGATTGTTGAATAAATACTCTGTGCAAAATCAAGACTCTGTTGCCTATATCACAGACCTTGATAATGCACTTTTAAAAATATCCTTGTTCCTTCTTCATTAGTTCACTCCTACTTTTTGATATCATGTTCTGAATAAGTTACCCGCACACAAGTACATGATGTAGGGTCTGCTTTTGGGAGGATGGCAGCTGGAACTAGGACATCAACCAGCACAACTATGGCTCTCCATTTCCCCTATTTGAAAACTAACTCTGTGAATTCAGCTAACCTCCCCAAGGTCACTCCACTTGTCTTTCTGCTTCTAGAGTTCATGCTTTTACCCACAAGGCAGTACTACCAACAGGGCTTCAGACCGCAGCTGGGCACCAAGCAACGGTGTTCTGGTACATTCAGTGCTACGTTTTGGTAGGTGAAAGAAGCTAATTGGATTTGACAGAGAGGAAATGAGCCAGTTTTCTCTCCTAAAAATAGCCTTATTTTTAGTCATCCCTTTCAGGAACAACCACGCTTACCCAAGGAAACATCACCAATGTTTCAGAGTTTCTAGGTAATTAAAACACTTCACTAAATCAAATCCCATGAGAAAAGTATGACAAAGATAAGCATTTCAAAGCCCACAAAATGGAAATAATTAGCAGGCATTTCTCTGTCTTTTATTGTAGCCGTTTCAATCCAGGTTGATGCCGAGGTGCAGACAAGGGTAGCGGATGTGGCAAATTGATGCTCCTTAAGGCATCATGGGAAACTCCTGACTAGTTGAGACTGTAAAATGTGCCTTTTGTTGACTATTTAGTTCCCAATGCAGATCTGCTTGGTCAAGGGACAGTGTGGATGGATCTTTCTGATGTCAACAGATGTCTAGTTGCAACTCTTCTGAATAGGAATCTCTAATGCTTGGAGCTTAGTTTAAATTCAGCTTAGAGTCCTTAGTTTAAATAGGCTCAGAGACTACTAATGTTTACTGATTCCCACCGAGTACCAATGCCTGCCCTAAGAATTTTGCAAATACAGTCTTTTTTATCCCTCATCATATCCCAATGAAGCATGCTCATTTTATTTAAAAATATTTTTATTTACTTATTTGGGTGTATAAGGTCTTAGTTGCGGCGTGAGAGATCTTTGATCTTCCTTGTGGCACATGGGATCTTTATTTGTGGTATGTGGGATCTAGTTCCCTGACCAGGGATTGAACCCAGGTCCCCTGCATTGGAACATGGAGTCTTAGCCACTGGACCACCAGGGAAGTCCCAGCAAATTCATTTTAAATCCCATTTTATAAGCGAGAAAAACTGAACCTTAAAGAGTTTAAACCCCCTGCCAAATGCCACTGAGTTCTTAAATGGCAAAGCTAGGATTTGCACCCATGTTCTTTAAACTGAAATTTGGTTCTCTGTGACCTAAAATATGAAGTTTTGGTGGTAGAAAACCTCAGTTGTTTTTAGCTTGATCAAATGTAAAAGCAAATTAAGTTTTCTTCCTTCGTCTATTCAAATATATTTATTGATAACCTACCTGTGGATTCTCCACCTGTGTTAGGTGCTGAGGTCAGGACAGCGAAGCCAACAAACCTGTCCTTTTCTCTCTCTCTAATTTGCTTTTTAATTGGAGGGAAACTACTTTACAATGTTGTGTTGTTTTCTCCTGTGCATGCTAAGTCGCTTCAGTCGGGTCTCACTCTTTGTGACCCCATGGACTGTAGCCCACCAGGCTCCTCTCTCCATGGGATTCTCCAGGCAAGAATACTGGAGTGGGTTGCCATGCCCTCCTCCAGGGGATCTTCCTGACCCAGGGACTGAACCTGTGTCTCTTACTCTCCTGAACTGGCAGGTGGATTCTTTACCACTAGCGCCATCTGGGAAGCAAAGCAGCCATAATTATACATATATAGGTCTGTCCTTCTTTTGTGGCATTTAGTGTTTAGTGGGGTCTCAGTGATAGCTCGGTGATATTCCTGGCTCAAGTCATCTGTGGCTAAGATAAGAGCGTGGGATAGCCCACTGAATGCCTTCGAACGCATTCTCCATAGGAGGAAGGATTTTCTGTTACTAGAGAAGGAAGAGAGAGATGCGAGGCTAACAAAACAACACTATCATTTAAAGATGCTTAACACTCCTGGATGGGAGGGAAGTTTGGGGGAGAATGGATACATATATAAGTATGGCTGTGTCCCTTTGCTGTCCACCTGGAGCTATCACTACATTGTTAATTGGCTATGTGTGCGTGAGTGCTAAGCAGTTTCAGTTGTGTCCAACTCTTTGGGACCCTATGGACTGTAGCCCACCAGGCTCCTGTGTCCATGGGATTCTCCAGGCAAGAATACTGGAGTGAGTTGCTATGACTTTCTCCAGGGGAACTTTCTGGCCCAGGAATTGAACTGGCATCTTCTGTGTCTCCTGCATTGTAGGCAGAGTCTTTACCACTGAGCCACCAGGGAAGCCCTAATCAGCTATACTCCAATATAAAATAAAAAGTTTAAAAAAGTTTACAGAAGAAAAGATTCATACCAGAGAACATAATCTCATTTTTGACATTAAGGTCCAGAAATCTGATGACTGATGTTAGTATCTATTCATTTTTTGAATTGTATATGATATAAAATTATTCTGCTGATATAGAAAGTGCAACAAACTTAAGGGAAGATTTTATATGATAAAATTTAATAGTGATAATAATTGATAAAATAATTGATAAAAATAACAGAAAGATAGCTAAGGGCTTTACATTTTGATATATATATGGAGTTGGAGTTTTTAATGAATACATTCTACCATGAGTAAAATATAAGTTATACTCTAGCAAAATGTAATAGTTGTAAAAAATTTTAAGTTGTGACAAAGCACTGTAGTTTTTCTTTTTTATTTATGTATAAAACCAATAATGTACGTAAAGTTAAATTAAAAAAAAAGGATGCTTAACACTGGTGTGGAAAAGGGGTCAAGAAAACTTCCTGAAGAGGTGACATGTATACTGAGGGATAAGTAAGAGTGAGATGACCAGGGAGGGGGCAGGAGGACACTGGTGG
Source organism: Cervus elaphus (assembly GCF_910594005.1). NCBI lineage: Eukaryota > Metazoa > Chordata > Mammalia > Artiodactyla > Cervidae > Cervus > Cervus elaphus. The sequence continues at coordinate 13,667,331 of NC_057819.1, read as the reverse complement.
TGTTAGAATACTGCTCCAAGGGAGAGGGGTAGAAAAGTCTGAAAACCTGGGAGTCAGGGCACACTGGAAATATTTCAGTATAGCCACAGCATGAATCGGAAGGATTGGGGATGGTGAGCAGTGTGAAAGAGATGAAATTGAAGAGGCTGGACAATGAAATACTTTGTAGACCATACTGAGGGATTTGAACTTGATTCTGTGGGCAATGGGGAGCCACTGATGGTTTTAGGCAGGGAGTATGCCACGATTGGATCTATGGCTCAGAAGGAGGGTTTGGGGAAAGCTGTCTTGTTCACCCCCGTGTCCTCAGTAACTAGAACAGTAGCTGGCATATAGTAGGTGCTCAATAATTTCTGGCTGAGTAGAGAGTCTAGGTACAGATTGCTATGGGTCATCAGACCCTCTCTTTCTTCCCTAGGATGAAAAGCAACACTGAGTATAGATTTAAAAGTTCTTTTGGCTTGGGGGTTCAAAGCAGTGTAAGTGACAATATTATCTGTCACTTTCCTCATCTTGTCTGCTTTCAAAAGCCTCTGTCCGGCTTTATTCCATACCCACTAGACATCCTGATGTTCATATCTTCACCTTTGTATTAACAAGTGGGCTGTCCTAATTGCCTTCCACACACACAGGCACTGACTTCTGGAAGTGGAGGGAGCCTACTACTTGCTGCCAGCCACTGCCCTGGGGATATTTCCTCTTAGGATCAAACTACCTGTAAGCTCTTGTGCTGCTGAAAAGAAACATCCTCTTGTATCAGGATGTGCCTGGTTAATTTCAGACCTTCAGGCCCAGGCAACCCTTGACATATCAGAGCAGAAAGAGAAGAGGGATAACTCCATCGAAAGTGCTGGCATCCAAACCAATGTGTCATTGATGGGGGAGACTGTTGGAAGTAGTTTTCTTGTTGTTTTTTTAAATGGATGGATTTTAAAGTTACATGATCTTGGTTCAAAACTTTAGGCTCTGCCACTTAATTATGTGGTAATTTAATTGTTCTGTGGCTAAGTTTTCTCCTCTGCAGAATGGATATAACTTTTCTATTTTGCAGGTTTTAGTGAGGAATAAATGAGGTAACATAGAAAAAAAAAAGCTGTTTGGTAGCTGTTTGGTTAAGAGAAGACATGATTTTCTGGGGAAACTGAAGCCCAGATGATATGAATGCATGAGCATGGGTCAGAGATTGAGGCAAGACTGGATGGGAAGGAAATGGCAATTTGGGGTTTCTTTTCTGTCTATATTTCTTCCTTGCCTCTTTTTCTCCTTAATGCCCTTTACCAGGTCTTTTTGCCCAGTTCTAAGTAGCAGACATATTGTGTTCGTGTATGTGGTGGGATATGACCACAACTATGCAATTCTGATTGCAAGTGGCTAAATCACATCTCAGGCCCTCACTGGCTCAGTAACTGGGAAGGACAAGTGTGGAGTTGGTGTCAGCAGCCCATCTATGGGGTGAGGGCTCTTTTCTCCTTGACTCTCATTTCATCTTCTCTATTGGCCACATTCTTCCCTCTGACAGGGGGGCTTCCCTTTCATGGCATCTGTGGGTGAGTGGCCATGGGGGCAAGGTCACAGGAAACTTGAAGCTTCTATCACATCAGCATAGCTGCTGCTGCTGCTAAGTTGCGTCAGTCGTGTCCGACTCCGTGAGACCCTACAGACGGCAGCCCACCAGGCTCCACCGTCCCTGGGTTTCTCCAGGCAAGAACACTGGAGTGGGTTGCCATTTCCTTCTCCAATGCATGACAGTAAAAAGTGAAAGTGAAGTCTCTCAGTCATGTCTGACTCAGCGACCCCATAGACGGCAGCCCACCAGGCTCCGCCGTCCCTGGGATTTTCCAGGCAAGAGTACTGGAGTGGGTTCCCATCGCCTTCTCCGCATCAGCATAGCGGCTCTAGAGAAAAGACAAAGCCTTTCCTTCGGAACTTAGGAGCAGGGGAGGGCTGTTATTGGCTGTTTTGGGTCACATGTTCAGTACTTGAACCAATCACCAATCATTGTGACCGGGTGATGGTTAATATTGTACTATAATAACGCAGGATGGGTCATGTGACCTAGGTCCCACGTGACTGCTGCCATTGGCAGGGTTGTGTGCTTCATGGTTCCATTAGAACTAAAAGGATGACAGAGGTAATAGCCCCTAAAACTCCATAATCTGTGTATATATGAAAGACAATTTTATCCCTCACCCCAGAAAGAAAGGAAAAAGAGAGGCTGGCAAACAATAATAATGTTACTACCATACTTACATATTCCTTTGCCTGTTTTCCCCCTTGTCTCACAAGCTAACTAGGGAATCTGTGTCTGTGTTCAGTAAACATCTGTCCTGCTGGGGCCTGTTAGTTTTGTGGATAAAGGAAGGGGTGGATGGGCTTTGGGTTTGAACATGTCTGAGATCAGATTCCTGCTTTTCCCTTACTTGGCTGTGTTACTTTGGGCAAGGTACATAACTTCTCTGAATTTCAGTTTCCTCCTGTGTAAAATGAAGATCATAGATCAACCTTATGTGACAGTTGCAAAGATGAAAAACAAAGTGCTTCAGTAAGTGGTAGCTAGTATAAGAATAATTACTATTATTATAGTAATTATGATTGTTAATATTTTCAGAGCTGAGGTGGATGGATAGGAAGGGATTCCAGGAAGAAAACCTAAGAGAGACTCACAGTGTTAGGGCTGGATTAGAGATGATATAACCCAACGATTTCTTTTTATAGGCGGGGAAACTGAGGCCCAGCCGACAGCCTGGCCTGGGTTAGGTTACGTGATGGTGAACTAAGGGGATGGCAGAGATTGAGGTCTTTGCAGGAGACTGAGCCTGGAGTCAGTTAGCCTCGCCAAGAGCTTTCAGAAATTACGAGGCCACAAAAATGCTTTTTGGCTGGAAGCGTCCAAATGGGCCCCACCCATCTTGATACAGTCAGGCCTCCTTCTCCCTACTGGACCCTGTGTTGCCAGCTTGGTAAGTCTGAATCCTTTTTTTTTTTTAAACACTTGTTTGTTTAAAACATTGTTTAAATCATTTGTTCTGAAATATTTAGATTCACTGTCTTTTAGGATGAGAATTAGAGCTTTGAAAAGCTTGGTTGTGGCATGACCTTGTCCCAGTACTCACATAAGATGTTTCACTTCCGTCCTTCCTCCTTCCTTTCAGCCCCCATTCCTTTTTGCCTCCTTCCCTCTCCTTCCTTCCTCCTTCCCACCCTCCTTCCCCCTCCTCCCTGTGTTCCTCTTTCGTCCCTGCTCTTGTCTAACGTTTAAACCTTCAGTGTGTTGTGTGAGGCACTATGCCAAGGGTGGGGTCAAAGGATCACTCATTCGTACATTTACAGTACTTCTCAAGTTCATCTCTATGCCTGGCATGGTGCCAGGACCCTGGGCACTGGGGACACAGCAGGAAACAAAACACAGGTTGTTTCTGCTCCTATGGGGCTTGCAGTGCAGTGCTTCCCATTCTGGAAACTGTTTAATCTGGGTTCAGTGTCCAGTGAGAAAGGCTGGCATGGGGCAAGGTGGAGAGGTGATTGGAGCCAGAACATAGTGAGGGGTTTGGAGTTCATTGTGAGGGCAGGGGGCAGTCACTGAAGGGTTCTTAGCAGGTGAGGGTCACACTGGGACTCATGTTTGGGAGGGAACACTGCCCCCTGCTCACCTCTGTAGCATCATCTAGCTCATGCCTTCAGGCCTTCCCTGGGCTTTGGTCCCTCTGACCTTCTCTCATTTTCAGTGATGAAAATGCTTCCATCCTTCCAGCTTCTACAGAAGCTCTTCCTTCTGCCTGGAAACCCTTTCCCCTCTATGTCTAGTTAACTCCTCATCCTTCAGTGTTCACCTCAAATGTTTCTTCCTCTGGGACACTTTGATTCCCCTCCTCACCTTTCCCCACCAGGCTAAGCTGAGTCCCTGCTTTCTGCTCTCAGAGCAGGCAGTATTACTCTTTGTTGCAGTGACCACAATTAAAAATAAATAATGAATTATGTGATTGTTACATTTAATTTTTTTTTCTGTGACCAAAAAAACAACACTTTTTTTCCCACTCACCTCTCCACCTCGCCCCATGCCCTTTCTATAATCTCCCTGTAGACAGGGTTGAGTCTGTCTTGTTCACTTTTAGGTCTTCAGCATGTGGGACAGTTTGGCATATAGAATGCAGAATAAGTAAATATTGGTTAAAGAATGAATGACAGAGGGAATGAGTGAATGAATGACTGGGAAAATGAGTGATTGAAGGAATAAATAAGAAAATGAATGAATAATGAATAAATGAGTGAATGAATGAATGAATGGATGGATGAATGAATGTGTGGATGAGTGAATGGATGAATGGATGAGTGAATGAATGAATGAAATATCACCCACAGTGTTTGGAATGGGATTATACTGGGAGGGCTAAATCTGGCTGTAACCTCTCCCATGACCTAGTCACTTAATGGTTTTTTCAGCAGCTCAGGACCTTATGAATCATTTACGGGGTCTTGCTCCCATGTGCTAAGTGGAAAATCATTTTCATCTGCGTGTCCACTCTGATCGATTGCTCATGGCTGCCTAGAGTTCTGTGAGAAGCCTTGGGAGGCAGTTTTGGGCTTAGCGGAGGATGCCAGTATCTGTTAGTAATGTCTGCCATGGGTACCTTAAGGGAAATAGCATCACCTATTCCTGTGTATTAGCTTTGAATTCCTGGGGTGACTGTACCTTGATGTAGAGCTGTTTTAAATCTTACAACTAATTTTACTCTCCCTATTGGGAAGACTCAGTGCTCTTTGGGGATGTGTGCTGACCCAAAATATCAATTCTGTTACTACTTGGCATGAAATATATGTACTTCTCCCCTCTCTCATGCTCCTGTTTTCTTTCAAATCTGATTTCTTACTGGCTTGATCTCAAGCTCCTTGAGGGACTACTTAGCCCCATCTGGAAGATTAAATAGACAAATTCAGTAGGTTATTTTGTCTCTTGGGCAGTAACCAGAAAGTAAGTCAACTCTCTGTGGGAGAATTTCTCAGAATGCAGTGTGAGACCAGCTGCAGTAGGATCACTGGGAGCTACTGTTTAAAAAGCAGTTTGCTAGACCTCACCTTCTTCCCCTACCTCTCAGTTAAACATCAGGAGGTGTCATCATCCATAAAAGGCAGTGAACGAGGTCTGGTGAGGACAGAGTGATTTCTCTGGCATTGTAAAATGAGCTCAGGGTGGAGGGGAAGCCAAAACCATGCTGATTCTCAGCCACGACCTGACTTGCTGTTCCCAGCTTCCTTCAGCCAAATCCTGCTGCACTTATTTTTAGCATGAGGCAGTGGGCCAGCTCCAGGGAGATGGATTTCTAGTTTTGGCTAGGCTGCTTATTAGCATATAATTTTTTTTTGGGGGGGGTGTCTCAGGTTCCTAAGCTGTTAACTGAATGACTTAATATCACCATCATTCCCTTCATGATCAGAATCATCACCATCATCATCATCACCACCACCATCATCACCACCACCATCATCATCACCACCACCATCACCACCATCATCATCATCACCACCACCATCATCACCACCACCATCATCATCACCACCACCACCATCACCACCACCATCATCATCACCACCACCATCATCACCACCACCACCATCATCACCACCACCATCATCATCACCACCACCATCACCACCACCATCATCATCACCACCACCATCACCACCACCATCATCATCATCACCACCATCATCACCACCACCACCATCACCACCACCATCATCATCATCACCACCACCACCATCACCGTTGTCACCCACCATCATTATCACTGTCTTCATCATCTCCAACACCGCCATCATCTTTACTGTAGAAAGTGCATACTGAGCATCCCCAATGTTCCTAGCACTATGTCCTTCACTATATAAAGCATTTTCTTATCTAACCCTCACAACCCTATGGAATATGTATTTATGTCTGTGTTATTAATCCCATTGTTCCAGTTTTACAAGTGAGGCCACTGAGGCCCACTTTCCTAGTGAGTGGTAGAGTATGAATTAAACCCAGACTACTCTTGTTCTTAATAACTTGATGAAGCCTCTCTAAACAATCTCTTAAGGTCTAGTGCAGATTGAAAAACCCTAGTGTCAAAAGAATAGATCCATGTATATGTATAACTGAATCACTTTGCTGTAAACTTGAATCTAACATTGTAAATCAACTATGTTCCATATAAAAATTTTAAAAAAATAGATAATCAACAAGGACCTGTTGTATAGCATGGAGAACTCTATTTAATACCCTCTAATAACCTACCTGGAAAAGAATCTGAAAACAATAGATATATGTTTATGTATGTATAACTAAATTACTTCACTGTACACCATAAACTAATGCATCATTGTAAATCATCTATATTCCAATATAAAATAAAAATTTTAAAAATGCAACAAGCAAACAAAAATTTCGAGTCTCTTTTCAAGTTTTGCCATCTGTGGGTACAGACAGAAGATCTGATAAGTTTCTGGAAACATATTTCTTGATAGAGCCTGGAGTGTGGCATGATAAGGTGATTTTGTGGAGCTGCTGTTACAGGATCTCTCTGACTTTGTCCAGGGAAAACTGAGGTCCGGAGGGACATGCCTTGTCCATGGACAAACATCAAATTAGGGCCAGTTTTTGAAGTCATTTAGTTTTCCCTTAAGTGGGAAGAAAGTTGGCAACAAGATCACTGGTTAATTTTCTCCATGGTCTTAGAGGAGAGGAATAGGAAAGCAGTGTTTGGAATCTGTGACCCTAGGTTCAAAATCTTGCTGTTTCTTTTGACTGTTATATGATCCTGGTTTTTAAATGGCTGACCTCTCTGGGCTTCAGTTTCCTTACCTGTAAATTGGGGGTCATAGTATCATAGCACCTCCCTCATAGGATTAAATAAGATAACATTTGCAAAGCACTTACTCAGCACATACCTAGGACATAGTGAATACCTTCTGCATTATGATTATAATGACTATATTATTACACAAGATAGTTTATAAATACATATTATAGAGAATATATGTTTACTATATCTTGTATTAACTCTCACAGCTTTGTTTTTTTTCTCTGTATATCATCTCTCTCCACTATATTATTTCATTGAGATCTCTCTCCACTATATTATTTCATTGAGACGAAAAGGCTTAATACAAAGTAAACTAAACCCAGAATTCCTGTTTTAAATCAGCCTACAAGATTTTCAAAACAACAAGCTTTTGCTAGAATTATGTAGCAAGGGGCCTCAAGATTTCCCCTGACTTACATCTGTGTGCAGCTGAGAAATTGACTTCTCCTCCACCCCCACCCCCCACCCAGTCAAATTATTAATTAGTTGCCTTATTGACTAATTTCTAAGCACTCAGTCAAATTGGGTAACCAATCCAATTTGGAGAGGAGAACAGCGAAAAGCTTTAGTTCATCCATTTTTCAATTGGGTGCTTGTCATTGTCTGGGCAAAGAGACTTGGAATCAAGGCCTCAAAACCTCACTCGAGGTTGGAAAACCCAGGAACGGTGATTACTGAGCAGTTTTATCTTATCTTCATTTCTTTCTCGGCTTGATTTCCTGTAATAAAGGGTGGAGGGGCCCTTTCTAGTTTCAAAGGGGGACAAAAGAGTTTGAAAGGCTATTACTTCTATTAAAATTAAATAACAGCTATTGAGTGTTTACCCCGTGCTGGGTACTTTTCCTTGTTAGTAGTCGTGATTAGGCACTTTTAATGCTTTCTCTCGTATATTCTTTGCCATCCTGACCGACAGGATGTCAGGAATAGAATGAAAATCGCTGTCGTGATGTTAAAAAAAAACAACTCAGTATTTTTATACAGCTACTTGCTTTTAAGGAACCCCCCCCCCCCAATCTTTCGTAAACATCTTCTGTGACATCTTCCAGATGGTCGGCGGTAGCTCTATCTGTTGTTTTACAAAGGTAGAGATATGAAGTTGCAGAAAGTCTGCACTGTTTTCTGAAGAGCAGCAATCACTTCCACAACCCTTTGCCTTGGCAGAGATCCTAAAACAGCCCATGAGAGGGAAACAAAGACAAAACAGCTACCGGTTTGTCGACCTAAGATGCAGGTACTTTCTCTTTCTTTTCTGGAATACACTGAGGAAGCGTTCAGTTCTGGGAACAAGAGCCGACGCGTTCCCCATGTTTCCCTATCTAAGTGAGACCCAAGTAGGGTGGCCTGAACTCCCAGCTCTCTCTCTGAAAATCCTTTTGGGGAAACTAAAACAAATAGCATAGAAAACTGGCTTTTTCCATTTTGCTGGAGTGGGTAGGTCTTGTACCACCCTTCCATCCCAAACAGGCTTTGGATTCGGTTTTATTGGCTAGTGAAAAGAATCATTTAATAGTGGAGAGCCAGGCAGTGACAAAGGAATTCAGGTAAATTAGTTTCAGTTCTTCCATAGATTGTCCTTCTCCTTTGGGATTAAAGCTTTAGAAATTAAAGCCTTCTTACCACTTATTCCCCCACCCCCTCCCTGTTCTCTAAGCTTTTTAAAAAGGATTTCTCTTCTCTTGCTAAATCTCTTCGAGAAAGAGTTTCTTTTCTTTCTTACAGAAGGGTTGGGGGAATTAAACCAACCAAAATATCCTAACATCAGTGCGTGCAGAAAATTCAATGAAATCTAAATTAGGTGCATTTAAAAAAAGTTGTTTTTTTGCTGGGACCCTTAAAATATGCAGACATACACCAAGAGAGGGCTTCAAAGCCCATTTTAATAACTAACTACTTACCTGCTCAAAGCATTTACTCACAGGTTCCCCTTTCACCCCAGTCCCAAATACTTAAAATGTAGTTAAAGTTTAAGCTTTTAGCCTCTGAAAGTACCAACAGGCACTTGTACAGGAGCGGTGTCCATAAAATCGACAAGCCCGGTTTTCCATTACTCCGTTGTAATTAACAATCCAGTAGTAAATTAATGATCTGGAATTCACAAATGGTGTGGAACTTGAGGGTTTAAATATTTAGCAAGGGCTCCTGACAGCATGTTAGGTTCTATAATTTGATTTTGTAACTGAAACCTACACAAAGGCATGAGTCCCTGACGGTTAACGTTTTTCTAGGCACAGCCCCAAACAAGGCCATGGACAACATCTGGGGTCCCCCTACGCCCCCATTCGCCAACTTTTCATTTGATTTATCTTTCCCTTTCTATTTGCTCTATGTCCTTGGGTTCTCTCAGTTTGGAAATCCCGCTTCTCTCATTCTTCTCCTCTCTTCTTAAATACTCTTCTCATTGAAAAAAGATTCCAGTTTCCCCAGAAAGCCTATCAGTCACTGGGATTAAAATGCAATATAATGTATACATTTCAGGTGATGTGAAACAAGGACCAGCAAAGACATAAAATATACATGGAGAAATATAAGAAGCAAAAAAAAAAAAAAAGGAATGGGTGAGCAGTTCTTCTAAGACTGGCTGAAGTTTAAATAACAATTTACTGTTTAGACATGAGAGGCTGAAAGTCAGGAAATGTTCCCCCAGACATTCTGGACTCTTAAATCTGTTGTCAGTAAAGGGGCACAATGGTGTGAATTTTTAGCTGAACATCAGTTGGACTTCGAATTTCCTGGGTTTTTGTTGGCTTGTATCACAGTGAAACATTATATTCTGCCTGCCCCCCCCCCCCCCCCGCCCCGCCAAATATATATCTAATTTCCTTTACAAAGGGCAAAGAAAAAAAAGCTTTTCCCACCAAGTTATAAGAAAACACGTTATCTTTCCCAATAAGGCATTATCTATTATTGGAGTTTTTTTTTTGAGAGCTAAAAAGCATGCGCAAAAATAATGTTCCAAACCCGTTTATTGTGTTTTGTCAGATAAAAAAAAGCTGAGTTTGATTTATTATTTCATGTAGATATTATGTAGACGCTCATGTTTGACATTTCCTGAGAAATATTTCCGTCTCTGAGGTCTTTAAAAAAAATGCACATTTTAAAAGAATTTAGGTTTTTTTTTTTCCCCCTGTGTGTGTATGTGTGGTGGCAGATGGTGGTGGGGGGGAGTGCTTTTAAAAGGTTCTTTATGTTTAATATGTTTATTAACTTAAAAGAATTTACTGGGAAATTATGAACTTTATAAAAGACAGACATTTCTTGAGAGTCAATTGCTTCCAACAATTCCTTTCTTTAAAGCCATTTTTCTATTCTTTCCTCCTATAATTACAGAATGTTTTAAATGTGAGTAATTATACCTTGACGTAGCTCGTGATTTAGAATGGACCTTTGAGAATGACAGCAAAGTGGTTTCTGCATTTCGTAGTTCAATAAAATCAAAAGCAGTTAAAAAATAAGTATACAACTGGATTTGTTATTCTTTCTAAAAATCAGTTGTACATATAGACCTTTTTGCAGGGTGGGTGGGTGAAATTTCAGATTGGAATGAAGTTATAACCAACCTCAGGAAAATCAGCCCTTTAATGAAAGAAATGGAAAAGACTTAATCACCAAGACCCCTCCAATGTGACACTTCAGATTACATCAGAACTCTCCCCAGTAATGCAAAAGGAGGGCCTTTCATCTGAAAAATAAAATGCTTAATGATTTCAATGAGTTTGTACCTCCCCAAATTTGAGATCAGCATAGAGCCTGGATTTCCTTTATATCTGGGAACTATGTATGGAAATGATTCTTCTCTTGGGTTTTCCACCTCCAGCACCCCCCCCAACTCCCCCCACCCTTCTTGCAACAGGAAGGTAATTTGTTTTCTCTGGGAGAGTTGGAGGGTGGAGGACAGCCATGTAGTTATAGAAAATACTAAATGGCATTTCCTAGTTATCTGAGAATATTAACGTTCAAGTGGGTCAGGTCTGCCCAGAGGCAGAAGGCAGAACTGAAGATCATTTTTTTCTCTGCTGTGTTTTGGTGATTAAATGTATTTGTCTGAAAAAGGAGAGAGAGAGGGAGAGAGAAGGGAATAAAAAGAAAAACTAAAAAAGACTTAAATGTACCGAGAGTACCTAATGAACTAGTTAACATTCTTACTATCAGGAAAGTCTAACCCATTCATAAATAAACAATTTAAAACCGCCTTTCACCCACACGCACACACGCTCTCTTTGAGCTCCTTTTAGCAATTTGGAGTACAGGAGATTAAAGTCTTTTGGAAATTTCCAAGGTCAGACCTCAACTAAAATAGGATTAAGGGGGTAAGGGGGAAGGAAAAAAAAAATGAAGAGAAGGAAGGGTTTTATTCCCTCCTTCCCCTTTCCCCTAACTATCCGAAATAAATCGGAAGTCATTTCTTGAAATCCTCCTCTCCCCTGGCCAGTGGCAGCTCTTCAGAAGCTTCTGAGATTGTTTCAAAATTTTCCAGTCCTTCCTCCCCCTTCCTCCCCTCCCCATGGTAAGAAAAACAAGTCAAGAGTAGGGAGCTAGAGGGGGGACATTAGGGGTCCCTTCCCGGCCATACTCCAGGGGGCACTGTGACATAAACAACTTTTGCGGAAAGAGCCTGCTGAAAGAAGAAATTCTCCAACTTTGCGACTGTTTTCTCTTCAGATGTTCCAAGCCAGTATTCCAACAAAGGAAATGAACAAGGGAAACTCACTATATTGCCCCCTCTTTTTTTATTTGCTGCATTCCATATGTAAGGTTTAATGTCTCCACCAAGGACATAGGGCTTTGAAAAGGGAAGCGCAGGAAGATAAAACGCTTAGTATCTTTCTTTCTCTCTCACCCCTCCCTCCCTCTTTCCATCCTTCCCTCCTTTTTTTCCCCCCTCCCTCCCTCAATTCTTATATCTTTCTGGTCCTTTCTCCAGAAATGTTTTCTTTTCTTTTTTTCCCCCCAGTATCCCTTCCTCCCGTTGCCCTCTCTTTCCCTAATGCGTCTCTACAAGAGAACAACAGAAAACATCTTTCCGTCTACCTTGGTTGCATTTCTTCCGATGCTTCCATTTCATCCATCCTTAAGTCTTCCCAGACGCTGCTTGCCTGCTCAATCACCAGATTTGAGTAAGCAGCGCTGTCTCCCAGTACATGTTGGTAGATCTTAACAGTAATTATGTAGCAACTTCAAAGCAAAACTATTTGTGTGCTTTTCTCTTTTTTTCTCTATCTTTCTGGGCACACACATGCGCGCGCACACACACTCTCAATCCTAACCCCACTAAACCCAAACAAAAAATCCTTTTCAAACAGGGCAGAAAATTGGGTTGAAGTTAGCAGCTGGTATTTCAAATGTATGATGAGTGCAAAAACCTCCCCAAATTTCTGGGGGAATAATGAAAGGACCCTGTAAAGAAATAACACTTCTTTAAAAAGGAAAAGAAAGAAATAGAACTTCTTATTGGACTAGTTTCAGTTAAAACTATTTGATCATGCCTCAAAATTTCAGTATTTTTGACCAGGGACTGTGAATAACAGTGATAAAAAACAAACAAACAAAAACAAACTTAGGCTGAGACAAACATTTAATTAGAATTTGCCAGAACTGAATCTGGTGCTGACATACCCTAGTTCCTAAAGTGAATGATTTGGTCCTAGCAAACCTGTGCTTTTGGAAAGGCAATTTTACAGCAAAGAGTAAACATTTTTAATAAGAGTTTTACTTAAAATATTTAAAAACTCCACCCAGTTCTGCCTTTGTGTCTGCCTTTAAATAATCAGAGCTGGGTTGCCAGGTTTTAAGGTGGGGGGGAAACCCCTTCATTCAATAAAATAATGGACAGCAAAGCCGAATGTTTCATTGACGAAATGTTTTCCAGGGATTCTGACTTTATTATAAATGAGAGTTTTATCTCAGGAACTAAAAATACTAGAAGGGAAGGAAATCAACGAAAGGGCTGAAAATACTAGGAACTATTAACCAAATCCTCCCCTTGCAGTTAGGACTGTAGCTTGTTGATGCCTCTGGAAGCCTGAGCAGAGAACAAACAAAAGGAACGCTTAGAATCCCAAAGAATTGTTCGGTGTAGAAAACTTACAAGCACTCAACCAGAGGACAAGCCTTCTTCAGAGTGGGCATTTCCAAGTGTGGCAGACCTGTGTGTGTGTGTGTGTGTGTGTGCAATTTGCACTGTTTTCCATATATTTGTCTACACTTATGTAGATGATCATTTAGGAAAACTTCCAGAGAGAGCAACTGGAAAGAGAATGCCTGACTTTTGTATGTTATTGCCACGCTTCCTGGTGAATATTACAGATAAGAACATGTTAGAAGTTCTTTAAAGGAAAGGCATCCCTTCCTTTCTCTTTGGTCAATTTTGTCAATTCACTGTCTAAGTTGAAAGCAGAAAGACTGGAAGCAGAGTAAACTCTAAAGAAGCACACTGACACGCATTTTCTGTTTTCTCTCTTGGAACAGGCACCTGATTTAAAAGTTTTTTCTCTGGATTTTTAGGAGACTACACAAATACAGTAGCCTGAAAGGAAGAAATAAACTCATCAGATTTTAAATAAAAATGCTTATCCACACGTGAGACAAATGAGCCTCATCACAAAAATATACATTCATTAGCTGTAGCCTTGCTCCTTTGGAAACGGGATCATTCATTTCAGCTTTATTTTTCTTCTTGTCCTTTATTTTCTTGCCTTTGTTGTGTTAAAGTCTCGTAAACTTGCTGTGGATCATAAATCCCTTTGCAAACCGTGTATGCTGATTTAGAGAGTCCTGATTACGAGTGTGTAAAACTGAGTTTTCTAAGAGTTTATTATTATTATTCCCCAATATAACACTGTAACAACAACCACAATAAAAAAAAGGAATTATAAGCCGAGTCGATCTCTCCCAGATTTCTGATTTTTCCTTTGCATACCTAAAAAAGTAGTGAAAGAGAAGACATTTATTTCTAAATGACTATTCTCAATCATAGGATATTAGTACAGTAAAAATCATTTGTTCCCATACCAGACCTTCAGATTCTTTCAGTAGCTTTGAAACGGGGGAACATTTCCTAGTGTGGGCTGAGAGGCTGTCTTATAAAAATGGCCAGCAGATGGCACTGCACCCCTGGTTACTACTGCTGGACCTGAGTTTAGTGCTGTTCTTGGTCTTTGGGACAAGAGTGTGGACAGGCACTTTGGGGCTGATTCTGGGTAGTCAACAATGGCATCAAAAGATGAAGAGAAGGAGAAAAGTGACCAAGCCAAGGAGTTCTACTTGCACATTGTGGGGATGTCTTGTTTGGAGAAGCTTGCTGGAGCTGAAAAAGACCCATTTGTCTTGGTGTAGGTGGATTTTGGTCTGGCACTACTGAATAGAGAACAAGACCCTGACTTTGTAGGATTATCCAAATCCCTTTAGGTATTCAGGAAAAATGGATTCTTTGGTTAGCGGTGTAGTTACAACACCTTCACATACCCTGGGGTAATGAAAGGCATTTTTGTTTTTTTTCAAACCCTTTAACCAAAATTTTCGTTGACCATAAATTACAATGATAGGAATGCCCATGGTAGAGGAAGAGAAGGGAGCCGACCATGCGTGGTGTTTGGGGGTGTGTGTATGTACATTTGTGTTTGTGTGTGTGACATTGTTAAGAATGGGGAAGGTGATTGACAGGTGAATATAATGATTGGATGATGGGGAAGGATGGTTGGATGAAGGAAAAAATAAGATATATCATGGATATGGAATCAAATGATCTGAATTAAAATGGGGAATGCTCAAAACCAACAAAGAATTTTTCTTGACCACTTCTCAGTGTGAGAGGCAAGGCAGGGAATTATAGTTTAGATGCCAAGATGCTGTAATTTCTGGTACAACTGATAGTTACGGAATCATTGCTACAGAGCATTGGAAGTTGGACCATCCTCCAACTCTGAGGGGTATTTGGCCACCACACTCTGGGGAGAAAGGAGAAGAAAAGGAAGTTTTCATTTTCATGGAGGCTTCAAGGTTTTCATAACATAGCTTCCAAATGCAGTAAAAACCTCAAGAAACTGGAACTCAGCCAGTCGGAGCCGAAGAGGCAAGTAACCAGGAAACAAGTGGCTATTAGGAATGTATTAACAACAGAAATAACAAAACTTCTTCATGATACATCCTGGGGTCAAAGCAGACCAGCTCTTTGTCTCGTGTGGACTTTCCGAGGCTCTTGTTGTTTAGTCACTGAGTCGTGTCCGACTCTGACCCCACGGCCTGTAGCCCGCCAGGCTCCTCTGTCCATGGGATTTCCCAGGCAAGAATACTAGAGTGGGTTGCTATTTCGTCCTCCAGGGTATCTTCCCAGACCAGGGATCTAATGTGTATCTCCAGCATTGACAGGCAGATTCTTTGCCACCGAGCCACCAGGGAAGCCCTCCAAGGTTCTACATGTAGTTTTGTTTCTTCGATGTACTTTGTTAGGATTACAGAATCACAGTTGGAAAAAACAGTGGTCTAAGGCATGTTATCATTCAATAAAGGAGTGCACCCCCATGCAGCAATGATAACTGCTGGTGGTAGGAGCTTTGTGGAAGCCAGGAGCCATGCTTCGTGCTTGCTTGCTTTTGTCACATTACATCCTCACAAACATTTGTGAGAGAGCACTGTTCTCATCCCACTTTACAGGCAAGTCTCAGAAGGGTTAGGTCACTTGCCGAAGATCACACAGCCTCAAAGGCGCAAAGATGGGGTGCAAACGCCCGGGAGAGAGAGAGCATCAAGTTAGGATGAAAGTGAAAGTGTAGTCGCTCAGTCTTGTCTAACTCTCTGCAACCACATGGACTGTAGCCCATCAGGCTCCTCCATCCATGGGATCTTCCAGGCAGGAGTACTGGAGTGGGTTGCCATTTCCTTCTCCAGGCAATCTTCCCAACCCAGGGATTGAACCCAGGTCTCCCACATTGCAGGCAGACACTTTACTGTCTGAGCCACTACATGGATAGCCATGTGTTATCCTCAAGCATACATTTTGCAGTAAGAAAAGTTTCTTCTGTCCAAGAGGAAACCCCACTGCACCTGGAGTCCTCTTGTATTTCCCTTAGAGGGATGACCCGGGGAAGAGAGAGATTGGAGGTGCTGAGAAACAGAAGTGTGAACTGACTGTCCCAGAGAGATTCCGTGTCGGTGGAGGCTGAGAGAACCCAGTCATTCTTGTTTAGCATTGAGCTCTGCACTGCCATTCTTCTAGAGCAGAAGAATTCTAGAGTCCACTCACCTCCTAAAGCACTGTGAGGGACAGAGCAAGCCAATGGTAAAATGGAGTTTTCCCCGAGACTCCAAAATTTGGAGGCAAAAGACTCTTCCGGTTTTTAAGATCTTTTTTTTGACACCCATTTCCCACTGTAGTTTTATGTATTTTTTACTTTTTTAATATTTTTTAAAGACCTTTTTTGAGGTTGATCGTGTTTTTAAAAGTCTTTATTGAATTTGTTACGGTATTGCTTCTGTTTTATGTTTTGGATTTTTGGCCCTAAAGCACATGGAATCTTAGCTCCCCGATCCAGGATTGAACCCACACCCCATGTGTTGGAAGGTGAAGGCTTAATCACTGGACCATCAGGGAAGTCACTACTGTAGCTTTATTATTGAGCCCTGGCTTTTTGGCTGTTGCTGGACAGGAAATTATCCAGAACTTCAAAACCAAGCAGAGACAGCATTCCTGTTCAAGTATCTCTGTCTTCCCATCCTTACCTTTTCTTCTTAACCAACCTTCTCTGTGACCTTGAAGGCACATTTCAAGTGGCTTGTCAGGGAAGCCAGATTCTCCGGGTCAGGCTGTGGGGCAAAGTTAGGTTGCTCAGAGAACCATAAGCAGACCTGTTTGGCTGGAATTATCTTGTAGGTCCAAGTTGGTTTCCTCTTAGGGTCCGTGGTAGGAGAGATTTAGTGTTTGTGTCCCTTGGGGTTGGGGAGAGGATTGGAGTATGACTGCCAATATGATCGTGCACAGCGCTCTGTAACTCCACTATTTTAATGAGGAAAATTCAACATCTTTCTACGTGGATGCCATGCATCTTCCCCTGCCCTGCCCCAATTTATGTATTTATACATAGCTGTTCATTGAGGGTTTAATATATGCCAGATTCTGAGACTTGCACTTAAGGAATTCAGGTCTGGTGAGAGTGATAGGGGAATAAATAGGCATTTATAATACAGCCATCAGTCCTGGAGGGGGTGAGATGTGATACTGTTGGGGAGCATGCTTGATTCAATTCTTCCAGTGGCGGGTAGAAGGAATAATTAGGGAAGACTTCCTGGAGGAAGTGACATCAAATTTGAGGACTGATGCTGAATAGCATGAATAAAGGGGGACAGAGATGATGTTTGGGGGAGCAGGAAGAGTGTATGCCAAAGGGCTGATGCAGAAGTGGAGAAGCAGGATTCTGGAAACTGCAAATAACTTTTCTGGCTGGAGTCCGGGGGGCAGGCATGGTTGAGGTTCGAGAGTAGGCAGAACTGAGGTCTGAATCGAGGTGTGTGAGTCATGCTGAGGCATCTGCTCACTATCCAGGTGGCAGTGGGGAGTTATGGACAAGTTTAGGGCAAGGGGTTGATTCATTGGACTCCAGCAATAGCTCAGTGGGTTTGGAGAATCATGTTTTCTTAAGGAGCATCATCTTTCCCAAATAGGGTTGCCATCTCCAAGCCATGGCCCCTGGCACCACAGGCTCTAGAATGCAGGGACTCCGGAGTGAAGAAGGTATAGTGTTCCTATTCGAGCTGAGTTATAATGGTCAAACAAAGGCTGATACAAGAGCCAGAACGCACATCCAAGTAGCTGCAAAAATTAGGAAGAAATAAATCCAATGAACGTGTTAGTATTGACTCTTTGCAACCCCACAGACTATAGCCTGCCAGACTCCCCTGTCCATGGGATTCTCCAGGCAAGAATACTAGAGGGGGTTGCCATTCCCCTTTCTGGGAATCTTCCCGACCCAGGAATCTAACCTAGGTCTCCTGCATTGCAGGCAGATTTTTTTGACCATCTGAGCCACCAGGGAATACAGATTGTTCTTGATACTATTTTGGGGAGGAGAAGGTAATCTCAAAGAGAAATGAATTTGGGCCAGTCACAGTGAGCAGCCTGTGCTGGCCAATGAAACATTTCTAAAGACACAGATTAAACCAAGGCGTAGACTTTTTTTCCCCTCCCCCCAAAAAGGACCTTACCCCAGAAACATCTTTTCTACAAAGGCAAAACATCTTGCATGTTCTGGCCGATTTCTCGTCCGCCTGGCTGTCCTTCTCCGATGGAAGTAATTGGGGGAGAAAGGTCTGCGAGCAGAAGCTTTGATGTCTGGGAGAAGGGGGCACCTTTTCAGCAAATGTCCGCTGCAGACACAGTGATTGAGAAAGGCACATCCGTTTTGGAAAATGCCTGCTAATTAAATGAATGTTTTCAACTGGAAAGCATGTCTGAGCTGTTAAGATACATCCCCGATGAAGTTGGGAGGAATGCTTTAGATGTTGGCCTCAAGTGGGTGTTTTATATACCTGGGTCTCCTCAAGTCTCAGAGAGCACATTTCATTCATTCATTCATTCATTCGCTCATTTAACAAACGCTTGATGGGTTCCTCTGTGCCAGGCCCTGTGGTGGGTGTTGGATCTTCAGTAATGAACCAGACTCCTATGGGAGCTTGTATGTTTTTTTTTAATTTTAAAATTCAAGTATAATTGCTTTACTAAATGTTGTGTTAGTTTCTGCTCGACAATAAAGTGAATACATGTACACACATATATCCCCTCCCTCTTGCACCTACCCCCTCTTCCCACCACCCCACCCTGAGCTGAGCTCCCAGTGTTATACGCAGCTCCCCACTAGCTATCTGTTCTACACCCAGTGGTGTTTGTGTATCAGTCCTACTCTCCCAGTTCGTCCCGCCCTCCCCTCCCCTTCTTGCATCCATGGGTGCTTGTATTCTAACGTGTAAGACGGATCTTTATTGAGAAACTTTTGTGTCACGTGTTCTTACCTCTAAACATGAATAAAGAAAGGGTAAAACTGGGTCTTTAGAGGCCGACTGATATGAGCCCTGGTCCAGTCTCCTCTGTTTATTAGCTCTGTGACCGCAAACAACTGCTTATTAGCCTTTGCCAGCCTCAGCCTCCCCATCTATATAATGGTCATCACCGTAGTACCCACCACGTAGGGTGAGAGTGAATATTAGGTGAGCTAATGCATGAAAAGTGCTTCGTTTAGTGTTTGAGCCACAGAAAGAGCTTGACGCGGATGAGTTTTGCTTATGATTAAGGCCAGGGACATCAAGGAATTATTAAAAAGTAAATTCATACTCATTGTGAAAGAAAAAAAAAAAAAAAAAGAAACAGAAGCCCCTGGAGTTAAAAGTGGAGGTCGTCCTCTTACCTTAGTGGCCAAGGCCACTTATGCATTCATGAACATTGAAAGTCACGGACGACCCCGCCTGTCTTTAGCATGAATGAAGAATCTATTGGCTTCCTATTGGGCAAGGGCTACCTTAGACCACTGTTAAAAAAAACAAACAACACAGCATCAGGTCTCCACTTGCATCTTAATCGTCTGGGAAGAGATACTTGATAAAATGAACATTCCCAGGCTCCCTCCCTTTGAATGTGGCTACTAGAATATTGAAAATTACAAATGGGTCTTGTGTTATTTTTCTTTTGGGTGGTGCTGACGGGGACCCTCACACGCTCCAGGTCCCTATGACTGGAACAGGACACTTCCGCATAAAACGATGGGAAAAGCCAGCAGCAAACATCTGTCCCTCCTCTGTTTGGAGAGAAGCCTCAGTGCGCCGTCTGCCACCTTGCTGCACCTTTGCTGGTCAGAGGCTTCTCATCTGTAGTTCACGACTTGCCTGGTGCCACCCTGATAGCACCTTAAGTGGCAGTGGATTCAAAGCCCATCGAAGTCACCCTCATGATATCCAGCAGGCGCCTCGGGCTGTTACTGTCCAGGGCTGGGCGGCCTTTTCTAGGCTTGGCACAGCCCCTCACCAGGTGATTCTTTACGGCTCTGAGCTCATGAGAACTTCTTTAGGAAGTTCTGAAACAGAGATATTTCAGGTGAGTTTGGAGAGATGAGTGTGTTTACCGGAACAAATATCTTGCTGTTTGTCAGCCTTTGATTATATCTGCCTGCACTTTCCTCTCTGAATGGAGTTGGGGAAAAACAAGTTCATTTAAAGCTTGAAAATACCCATCTTCTCATCCATTTTGCACCAGCCTTGCTTTGCCCTAAACAATAACACTTATGTTTGCCTCCTTCCCCTGGTTTGTTTTCCAGAACAATCTCGCTTCCCTTTGGCCTTTGTTCTGCTCTGCTTCGGTAAATCCATTTACCTTGCTAATAATAATAATGATCTATAATGTTGGGGAAGTGCTTTCCTAGAGCCTTAACTCATCTGACATGTATGAAATCTTTATGAGGTGGGTTGGGGAAATGAGCTTCATGTCTGGTCAGCATTGAATGAGTGTTGATGCTACATGCATTGAATACTTCTCTCAGCTTCATCAAGTAGGCATGGTCCCCACTTTACAGATGAAGAAACTGAGGCTCAGGGCAGTAACATAACTCACCCAAGCCCTTGCAGCTACCTGGTAATGGAGTACAAATTTGGATCTAAGTCTCTTGACTCCAAAGTCTGTGCTTTTAACAATTCTCTCACCTTCCTTATGTGCTCTTACAAGGAGGACAGATGAGGAACGTGAGGCGCAAAGAGGTGAAGGGGCTGCAGCTGTTTGTCATCTTTCAGGTGCTCGTGGATCCAGCTGGGACTGGGTTTCACACAACAGGGGATTTAATGTAATTGAAAATTTAGCAATAGGAAAAGCTTCAGGCAAGTCTTGATCCAGGAGCTCAATGTTTCAAAGAACCTGATTTTGCCATGTTAGTTTTCTCAGCTACTCAGCGAACATGTTAGCATTAATTACTGATCCACAGCCATTAAAAAGAATTCATTTGAATCAGTTCTAATGAGATGGATGAAACTGGAGCCCATTATACAGAGTGAAGTAAGCCAGAAAGATTAAGACCAATACAGTATACTAACGCATATATATGGAATTTAAATAGATGGTAACAATAACCCTATATGCAAAACAGAAAAAGAGACACAGGTGTACAGAACAGACTTTTAGACTCTGTGGGAGAAGGTGAGGGTGGGATGTTCAGAGAGAACAGCATTGAAACAAGTATACTATCTAGGATGAAACAGATCACCAGCCCAGGTTGGATGCATGAGACAAGTGCTCAGGGCTGGTGCACTGGGAAGACCCAGAGGGATGGGATGGGGAGGGAGGGGGGGGGATCGGGATGGGGAACACATGTAAATCCATGGCTGATTCATGTCAATGTATGGCAAAAACCACTACAATAAAAAAAAATAATAATAAAAGAAAGAAACTAATACTTTAAAAATAAAAATAAAAAATTACTGATCCAGCACTGTGCTAGATTCTGGATAGGGATCAACTCTGGCCCCAATCATGGAGGTTTCAGCTCCCAGGAGCACAGGGAGAGAGTGATGGTTTAAAGTAGAAAATTGTAATGCATCTTGGTATCTGTTCTCTCACATGCTTATTTTTAACATAGCATTACAAATACAGTTGAATGGCCCCTCTCTCCTTCCCTACTGTATCAAAAGAGATATGAATAGAGCTGCTCTGGAGTCACTGTGCTTGGGAGCCTGGAGTCTTGTTCACCTGGCCTCTACTCTCTACTCTCTTGCTTTGGGAGCCCCTCTCCCTAATGTGGTAGTCTTTGAAGAATTCCATGTGACTCTCAATGAAACAAAATTTTAAATCTACTCTTTTTCATCAGTAACATTTTTTTTCATTGGTCTATAGTATACATACAGAAGAAATGCATATATCATAAAAGCTGAGTTCAGTGAATTTTCACAAAGTAAACACGTCCTTGGAAACCATACCCAGATCAAGAACCAGGAGATGTCAGCCTATTTCCCAGTCTCAGTCACCCTGACAAAATGCTGCGTCTTGATTTTGACACCATAGATTAGTTTTTTTTTTTTTTTTATAAATTAGTTTTTTCTGTGTCTTCCTGTATACAGAGTCACCTAGAGTCTTTCGCCTATCATTATGTTGGTGAGATTTCCCCACTCATTTTAATGGGCACATGATACTCTGATGAATATTACATAATTCACTTCACTGATCTTATATTGTTCTAAATGATTAGGTTGCTTGTAACTTATGCTTGTTGATTTTCTTTTCAGTTTTGCTTTGTTTATTGGGAATGGGTGCATTTGCCCAGAGCAAGGATAGAGTATTTGTTAGACTTTACTGCTTGGAAGCAATAGAACCAACCCTGGCTTGCTCAGGTTGCTGCTGCTGCCGCTGCTGCTAAGTCGCTTCAGTCGTGTCCGACCCTGTGCGACCCCTTAGACGGCAGCCCACCAGGCTCCCCCGTCCCTGGGATTCTCCAGGCAAGAACACTGGAGTGGGTCGCCATTTCCTTCTCTAATGCATGAAAGTGAAAAGTGAAAGTGAAGTCGCTCAGTCATGTCCGACTCTTCACAACCCCATGGACTGCAGCCCACCAGGCTCCTCTGCCCATGGGATTTTCCAGGCAAGAGTACTGGAGTGGGGTGCCATTGCCTTCTCCTTGCTCAGGTTAAGAGAGTTCAAAAGAGAGGCTCACAGGATTGGAGGGGGGCCAGAGGGAACGGACTAGGAGAAGCCATGGGCAGAGGAGTATTATCTGGAAATACACAGGGGCAGTTCATGGAAGGGAAACCAAGGTGGGTAGAGGCTGGGCAGCAAAATCTGATGTTCTTCTTCTTTTTTTAAATCTACTTATTTACCTATCTATTTATTTATTTGGCTATGCTGGGTCTTAGTTGCAGCACATGGATCTTTGATTTTCATGGTGGCACAGAGAATCTATTAGTTGCCTCATGCAGCATCTTTAGTTGTGGCTTGTGAACGCTTAGTTGTGGCATACAGGGTCTAGTTCCCTGACCAGGGATCAAACCCGAGTCCCTGCATTGGGAACGTGGAGTCTTAGCCACTGGACCACTAGGAAAAGCCAGTGTCCTTTTACGTGGACCTATCAGCCCTGTAGGAATTTGGGCTTGAAGGAGATGTTTTGGGGAAAGTAAGTTCTTCTTGGTAACGAGGAAACACCAGTATGGACTGGCCTACCTATTTCTAAGACTGACTCTGGGTTGTCTCTTTATGGCTTGTTCTAGGACTGAGATACTGAGTAGTGCAGGAATTCTCAAATGTTTCTTTCCAAGGAAGTCCATGCATATCAGAAAAGTGTGGACAAGAATCTCTGGTCCTGGGGATGCAGTTCTATGTGTCTTCAAAACCTTCTTGTTGTTTTAGTCACTAAGTCATGTCTGACTCTCTTGTGACCCCGTGGACTGTATCCTCTGGCCTTGGGATTCTCCAGGCAAGAATACTGGAGTGGGTAGCCCTTCCCTTCTCCATGCAATCTTCCTGACCAAGGGATCAAACCCAAGTCTCATGGATTGGCAGGCAGATTCTTTACTGCTGAGCCACTTGGGAAGCCCTCCGAACCTTGGGATTTATTTTAAAAATTCATGTGAAATTTGCATTTTATTCCCTATGTATCCATGTTTATTTGGCATAAAAGCAATTATATTTTCTAAACCCTCAAACAAGTAGATACTCTGGGCCCATGTTGCTCAAGTATAGTCTGTGGACTAGCAGATCAACATCAACTGGAGCTAGTTATTAATGCAGAGTTCCAGCATTTTAACATGATTCCCTGACTCTGCAATTTCATACAATTCCCAGTTGACTCATGTGCCTAGTAAAGCCCAAGTAGCACTGCTCTATCTTTCATTCATCCATTCATCAGAAATGCATTGAGCATTTTCTGTTTACCAGGTACTGGCTTTACTGCAGTGAACAAAACAGACGAAGTTCCTAACCTCATGGCTGTCCGACCAAATAATGAAGATAGGCATCGAATAAATACTTACAGAGGAAGAAAGGGTGCATAGATCCCTGTGGGCATATATGTCTAGGAGGATGCAGGAGGTCAGGGCAAGCTCCCTGGAGCAAATGAAGTTTCACTGGAGACTAGGAGGATGGGTATAATGTATTTAGGCTGAGGGAGGCCTGCAAGGAGTCAGAAAATGAAAGCTAGTGCCCTGGGCAGAGGGTATATGTGTCAGGAAGGAAAGTGTAGCTTATCAATGCAGAACTGCTTCATTCATTCGTTCACTCATTCATTCATTCAGCAGACTTAGATACAATATCCGTTACATTTATAGCCAGCACTTTGTTTAATGCTGGGGAGGTGCTGTTGATGGTAATGGAGATGATGACAATAATGAACACTTAAATAGCCAGACATTATTCCAGGCTGTTTATATATATTAACTCACCAAACCATCATCGTTAACAGCCCTATGAGACAGATTCTAGGATATTCTCCATTTTGCAGATCAGGAAACTGAGGCAGGAAAAGGTTAGTTAATTTTACCCACGATGAAAAAAAAATATTTTTTTACCCACGATGATGCAGCAGAGAACAAATTCAAGCCGGGGAAGCCCAGCTTGGAACTTCCCAGTCTTCATCATTACATTCTAAGTAAGACAAGGGTCAGAATCTGCCTGCAATGCATTGCCATTTCCTCCTCCAGGGGATCTTCCCAACACAGGGATTGAACCCATATCTCCTGCATTACAGGCGATTCTTTATTGCTGAGCCACCGGGGCAGCCCATAGACACACATACACTCACATGTATACACACAACACATACATACATATATCCTAAGGACATTCACTCACATACATACTATTCACATACTCACTCAAACATGTACAAACACATGTGCCGCTTTCCTTCAGACACTCATTCAAAGCACTTCCCTGTAGCTCAGATAGTAAAGAATCTGCCTGCAATGCAGGAGGCCTGGGTTTGATCTCTGGGTTGGGAAGATCCCCTAGATAAGGGAATGGCTACCTACTCCAGTAATTTTGCCTGGAGATTCCCATGGAGAGAGGAGCCTGGCAGGCTACAGTCCATGGGGTTGCAAAGAGTCCGACAGGACTGAAGGACTAACACTAGTCAACTAGTACATACACGCATGTACACAAACACTCTCCTGCACTGCGCATGCACACACACACACACACACACCCCAGCAGCATATTCTTTATTTCACACACACTTTGAAGCCTTGGTGCCTGCCATCTACCAAAGAGCCTTGCAGTCATGTCAGAGAGGAAAAGTTCAAATGAAAATCAGATCCAGTAATTATAGGATTTGCTACACACACTTTTTTGTTTTTTTTTTTTTTCCAGTTTGGAAAACGAAAGAGGCCCAGGAGATGAGAGACTTTCCTGGGGGTTGGGGAGTCAATAAGCAAAACCACATTTAAGGGAGTGAGAAAAACTCCCTAAAGTATTAAAAACCGCTGGATGGAGGAGAAGAGGATTGGTGACACAACTTGCTTGTCAACCATTAGATCTGACTTTTGTGTCTTGATGCAGTGACATTTTGTGGGTTTTTCAAGGACAAAGCCAAGGCTTTTCCCTTTGAGGCCCCATTTTTAGAATAGGACACTAAATATCATCCACATTGACTCACTTTGGGAAACATGTATGGAATGTCCAATGGATGTTGGGCATTGGATAAGCCACTTGGGGGTACACAGATAACTAAAGGGTATCCAGAATGGTAGGGGAAAGAGGTAAGTATAACCTGGGGTAAATTCAGTGCAAAGGACAGAAAAGAAACGGAAACATCTTAAGGGTAGCTGGCTTCAGGCATTGCTGGATCCAGGGGCTCAGACCAACTTTTATCACATAATCACACTAATGGTGTGATGTGGTCAGCTGTGGCCGCTTGGACTGTAGGGTGGAGAAAAGACTGGGGCAAGAGTGGGAGCTGGAAAGTCAGTTTGGGGAAGGGAACATTGCAATAGTCCAGGCCGAAGAGCATGGTGGCTTATGACTGAGCAGATATAAAGCTGGGAAGAAGTGAATGAGAGATGAGGTTTAAGTTGCAAAGGTTTAGTGATGGAGGGTACAGGGCATAAGGAAGAGGGAGGTATTGAAAAGAACTCCTAAACCTAGAGATTGTCATGCTGAGTGAAGCAAGTCAAACAGAGAGGCAGAAGCTTTGTATGGCATCCCTTATATAAAGAATCTTAAAAAGACGTGATACAAATGAACTTATTTATAAAACAGACTTGCAGACTCAGAGAACGAACTTATGGTTGCTGGGGGTTGGGGAAGGATGAGGGGACGGGATAGTTAGGGAATTTGGGTTGGACATGTATGTACTGCTGTATTTAACATGGATAACCAACAAGGACCTGCTGTACAGCACAGGGAACTCTGCTCAATGTTAGGCGGCAGCCTGGATGGGAGGGGAGTTTGGGGGAGAGTGGATGCATGTGCATGTATGGCTGAGTCCCTTTGCTGTCCCGCTGAAACTATCATAACATTGTTAATCATCTATATTCCAGTACAAAATAAGAAGTATAGCTTTAACCAAGAAGAGGGGCTTCCCCGGTGGCTCTGCTGGTTAAGAATCCACCTGCAGTGCGGGAGACCTGGGTTCAATCCCTGGGTTGGGAAGATCCCCTGGAGGAATAAATGGCTACCCACTCCAGTATTCTGGCCTGGTGAATTCCATGTACTTCTCCAGGGTCCATGGGGTTGCAAAGAGTCAGACATGATTAAGTGACTTTCACTTCACTCAACCAAGAAGATGGGTGTAAACACTTTGACTTAAGAATGATGGTCTTTCCCCCTGCCTCCAGCATTATTTAGCTGTAATTGACAAAACTGTGAGTGTAAATATATAATGTGATGATATGACATATGTATATATTGTGAAGGGATTCCCACCATTGAATTAATTAACACATCTTTCACCTCATACGTTTGTCTTCTGTGTGCGTGTGTGTGTGTGTGTGTGTGTGTGAGCACTTCAATTCTACTATCTTAACAAAATCTAGAGTCAGGCTACCTACTTGGGTTCAAGTCTCAGCCCAACATTTTACCAGCTAGTTAGCCTTGGGCAAGTCACTCCACTTCCTATTCCTCAGTTTCAATGTCTTTAAAGTGGGATAAAGCTGTTGATCTCATAGAGCTGTCCTAAAGGTTTAATGAGACAATATGTGCAGAGTGTTTAAACTCACCCCTGTGTACAGGAAGCAGTCAATAAAGATGAGGTACATCATTATTGGGCTTCCCAGGTGGCTCAGTGATAAAGAATTTGCCTGCAATGCAGGAGACATAAGTTCGATCCCTGAGTTGGCAAGAGCCCTTGGAGAAGGAAATGGCTACTCACTCCAGTACTAACCTTGTTTTGGAGGGTTTGCTCTTTTCTGAAGATTGGGGTTAGGAATGGCCATGACCAAATGATTTACTTTGGCTGAAAATTTAAGTAGAAGTGATATGTCACTTTTGAGTAGATGTTTTAAGAGCTGGTATGCAATTGACCACATCTAGGAGAAGGCAATGGCAACCCACTCCAGTACTCTTGCCTGGAAAATCCCATGGATGGAGGAGCCTGGTAGGCTGCAGTCCATGGGGTCGCTAAGAGTCGGACACGACTGAGCGACTTCACTTTCACTTTTCACCTCCATGCATTGGGGAAGGAAATGCAACCCACTCCAGTGTTCTTGCCTGGAGAATCCCAGGGACGGGGGAGCCTGGTGGGCTGCCGTCTATGGGGTTGCAATGAGTCGGACACGACTGAAGCGACTTAGCAGCAGTAGCAGTAGCAGCATCTTTCTCTCTGCCATGGTGACCAGCAAGGTTCTGGATGTTGGATGCTCTGTCAGCCTGGTATCAGAGTGAGGATACAGGGCAGAGCCCCTAGGTGACCTACAAGAGCAATGTAGCATGAATGAGAAATGGATCTTCACTGTTACAAGACCCTGAAAGTGGGGATTGTTGTTACTGCAACAAAAGCCATCCTATCCTGACTGATACAGTCTGGTGATAGGCACTAGAAACTGGACCATAGAAGTCTTTGTTCTTTAAATAAATATTTCAGAGGTTCACACCTCCTTGATGTGTGTGCATGTTCAGTTGCTTCAGGCATGTCCAACTCTTTTTGACCCTATGGACTATAACCCTCTAGGCTCCTCTGTCCATAGGATTCTCCAGGCAAGAATACTGGCCCTCTTCCAGGGGATCTTTCTGACCCAGGGATCAAACCCAGGTCTCCTGCATTGCAGGCAGATTCTTTACCCACTGAGCCACCTAGGAAGCCCTCACACTTCCATGGCATTGTGCAGTAATCCCATTATACAGATCCAAATATAGAGAGGGGAAAAAAACTTCTTTAACTTTCAAAGAGAGAGTCTACTCAGCTCTGAAATACCCTGAAATGGATTCTTATTGAAAAAAAAAAAAAAAGCAGGGTTGATGAAAAGTATAAGCTTTTATATGTAATGAAAATGGAAGTGGGTATCACTGCACATGTGAAAAGGAAATCTATGAAAACCACAGAGCATTTTAGCAGGTTAAAGGTAAAAGCAAATGGGCTTATTATGTATCAGTTAAATAAACAAGGGCTTTTGGGACCAGAAATGGGAGGTTTTCTAGTCACCGTTCAACCTTTCAGAGATGTATTTAAAATATGGCATTAGGTGTATGTGGAGTCTTGTTTTTGTTTTTTGTTACCATTCTAAACTGATCACATAAGAGCAGAGAACTAGACTTAGAAACTGGGGGTTTTAGACATACCAGAAAACTGAAATAACACCTAGGCTTTCAGGAGGGTTTGTAGATCTTGGGACACTAAGAGTTTAACCTCAGTCATGATCTATGAATTTCTTCTCCCCTGGAGAAGGAAATGGCAACCCATTCCAATATGCTTGCATGGAAAATCCCATGGATGGAAGAGCCTGGTAGACTATAGTCCATGGGGTCGCAAAGAGTCGGACATGACTGAGCAACTTCACTTTCACTTTCATGATCTATGAGTTTATTTTTCCCAATTTCAGAAATGTATCTAATGCTTCAGACATATTTACTCTTGGTCCTGGAAATGACGCTGCTTGGGGTGAGACACTCCTAATTCTTTTTCTTAACAGTAGGAACTTTGGGGGTGTGGTTAACATAGAAATTAATTTCCAAGTCCCTGTGGCTTGGTTGTTGATGCCTCCTGGGAAAAGAGTAAGACAGAATTCACAGTCCCCCAGGCGTGTCTGTGGTCTGCATGCCATGATATCAGTGGGAATATGACCTGATGGGGGTCCATGTGTACAAAGCCATGGCCTCAGTGACAATAGTAGAAAAGGGCACAGCCGTCGCAGTGGATAGACCTCAATTTCTATATCAATTCCTCCTTGGGGAATTTGTATTCCCTCTCTAAGCCTTAGTTTGTTCATTTGCAGAATGGGCACACTGGTGCATCTTAGGGTTGTTATGAGGATCAACTGAGACAAAAATGTAAAGTGAGGCTTATCCTAGCACATAGTACATGCGCAATAAGTCTTAGTGATGATGAGGTCAACTGTCTCATGGTGACTCGTGATGAGAGCAAGTCAGACCTTGGTCTTTGGTGTTGTAATTTTCCTCAATGAAATACCATATCCAAGAGTGCAATTGGGATGACCCAGCGACCACTGAGATGCCAGGGCTGTGGAAGTGATATGTGGGATTTTATTAGCCAGTTCCTAAGCTGTGATGACAGCCCGGTGCTGCTCACTTCCAAGTGAGTTTTTACCCAAGAGTGAATTTCTAAATAATTTATTTCTTTTTAGAGCATCATTTTGATACCTAACAACTGTCTGTATGAGAAGAAGATCAGCTCAGAAACTGTTGTGGATGGTCAGGAACAAATTTTCATATAGCTGTCATCTAGTTATTCTATATACCAGGATCCTATTTTTATTTGGAGTCTTTTTATTTCAGGAGCTCAAAATTTCTCCTTCTTGCCATTAAATCAGGGCTTCCCTGGTGGCCTGGATGGTAAAGAATCTGCCTGCAATGCAGGAGACCTGGGTTTGATCCCTGGGTTGGGAAGGTCCTCTGGAGAAGGGAATTGGCAACCTACTCCAGTACTCTTGTCTGGAGAATTCCATGGACAGAGGAGCCTGGTGGGCTACAGTCCATGGGGTTGCAGAGTCAGGCACAATTTGAGTGACTAACAGCCATTAAGTCAAGCCCAAACTCCGTTATTACAGAAAATAACTCTCTGTGATGCACCCTAAGATAGCTCTTCAGCATTCTTGCTTGCTCATTCTTCAATATACTTTGTACTCTGCATCTGATAAGGGCAGATATGTGGTATTTGTGCTACCAGTTCTAATCTAGTCTTATCTCCATGGCAGACATCACTAAGCGATCTTTGCTTTACCTTCTTATTCAGTTTCATCATTGTTCTCAAAACAGTACTGCAGGCAACCACTCTCAATTGATGAAGCATGGTGTGATTTACCACCCCTGATGTAGGCAGTCTGGCTTTTTATTTTGAACATTCTAGGGTTTCCCCATACTTATCAGTTCAGTTCAGTTGCTCAGTCTTGTCCAACTCTTTGCGACCCTGTGGACTGCAGTACAGCAGGCTTCCTTGTCCATCAGCAACTCCTGGAGCTTTCTTAAACTCATGTCCATCAAGTCAGTGATGACATCCACCCATCTCATCCTCTGTTGTCCCCTTCTCCTCCTGCCTTCAATCTTTCCCAGCATCAGGGTCTTTTCCAATGAGTCAGTTCTTCTATCAGGTGGCCAAAGTATTGGAGTTTCAGTCTCAGCATCAGTCCTTCCAATGAATGTTCAGGACTGATTTAATTTAGGATTGACTGGTTTGATCTCCTTGCAGTCCAAGAGACTCTCAAGAGTCTTCTCCAACACCACAGTTCAAAAGCATCAATTCTTCAACACTCAGCTTTCTTTATAGTCCAACTCTCACATCCATACATGACTACTGGAAAAACCATAGTTTTGACTAGAGGCAACTAGTCTCTGCTCCCACTTTGAAAAGTTTCTTTTCTATGTGGACCATTTTTAAAGTCTTTGTTGAATTTGTTACAATATTGCTTCTGTTTTTGTTTTTGTTTTTCAGCCACAAGGCATGTGGGATCTTAGCTCCCCAACTAGAGATAGAACCAATGCCCTCTGCATTAGAAGGGAAATATAAACCACTGGACCATCAGGGAACTCTCTCCTCCCACTTTGGTTTGTGGTATAAATGGGATGCTGTAGGTCTGAATAGTCAAAGCTATGATTTTTCCAGTGGTCATGTACAAATGTGAAAGTTGGACCATAAAGAAGGGTGAGCGCTAAATTGATACTTTTGAACTGTGGTGCTGGAGAAGACTCTTGAGAGTTCCTTGGACTGTAGGGAGATCAAACCAGTCAATCCTAAAGGAAATCAATCCTGCATATTCATTGGGAAGACTGAATGCTAAAACCGAAGCTCTAATACTTTGGCCACCTGATACGAAGAGGTGGCTCATTGGAAAAGACCCTGATGCTGGGAAGGCAAAAGGAGAATAGGGAGACAGAGAATGAGACGGTTAGATAGCATCACTGACTTAATGGACATGAACTCAAGTAAACTCCAGAAGATAATGGTAGTCAGGGAGGCTTGGCGTACTGCAGTTCACGGAGTTGCAGAGTCAGATATGACTTAGCAACTGAACAACAACAACAAAAGGTGAAAGCAAAGGTGATATCCAAAATATTTATCAGTCTGTATACCATGGGGGTGGACTAGTTGGAGCAGCTATTGGACAGATGCTGGCTGTAACAAGTAGGACAGACACTCTGACTGTCCACCTTTGCTGAAGGCATTCTGGAAAGCGTGAAGCACCACGCAGGCGTGCGGAATCCCTGTTGTCATTAATCCTTAGGCAAAATGAAGATGGAAAGAGTTTTCACAAATAATGGATAGCTCATAATATCGCAGGAACCTCAAAAAGGGCTGACTCAGTCAGGATTCTCAGCTGAGAGCAACAGAATCCCAGCTCAGGGGGATAAGTGAAAGGCAGATTTGAATATCGGTGTGCCTGCACCCAAGGGCTCCAATGATATTTAAGGACAGTTTTGTTCTCTCTTCATTCCTGCTTTCCTCTGTGTGCGCTCCAATCTCCGGCAGGTTTCCCCTTCATGATAACACAACAAGATGGCAGCTTCAGGTCCAGATTTATATACTGTTCACCCAGCTTAAGGAGGGCATGGCAACCTACTCCAACATTCTTGCCTGGAGAATCCCATGGACAGAGGAGCCTGTTGGGCTTACCTTCCTTAGAAGTGCAAAGAGTCGGACATGACTAAAGCGACTTGGCACATATGAGCGCACACAGCTTGAAGTATACCAGAAAGGGAGCTCCTCTTTTCCCAATAATTCCAGCAAAAGATCTGGAATTACTTCTCTGATTGCCTATCACATCACTTGTCCATCTCTGAGCTGATTGCTGTCTGCTGGGGTGCTTTGCTCTGATTGGCCGTGTCTACTTCACACGTGTCCCGCAGGCACGGGGGTCTTAACTGTATGGACGTCCCCATGGGGCAGAGCTCTGTACCTCCCCACCAAAGAGGAAATGGGTACTCACCAGGCTAGAAAAACAGCTGTCAATTACCGTGGTGTAATGCAAACGAGCTAGAAAAGTAGGAGATGATCCTGTTTTTATCCAATCTTGGTCACGTCCTGTTCACCGTGAATACAGGACTCTCACAGGAAAACAAAGTGTTGTGTCTGAATTTCTTCCTCTGAGAATCTGGCCAGTCTGTGAGGCTCTGCGTCCCCTCATTTATACATGAGAATGTGGATCTGTCATCCCACTTCCTTCTCGACCACAGAGGACAGCACGGAGAAGATGCTTCAGGGTAGGGTGTAGGGTGTTAGTGGGATGTGGTGGCTGATGTCACATGGGTTTGGCATGCTCTCTAAGACTGTGAATTTGCAAAGGTTTGGAGTCATGAAGGAAAGGGAAAAACCACAATGTGATCATCCAGGCATTTCTTTCCTCTTATTTTTCCTCAAAGCCTGGGGTACTTCGAGGGAAATGTAATCCTTATGTTTCTATTTAATTTGTAGGATACTTAGGTCATCAAAATGGAGCCTGTAAAGAGCCATTTGATGTCCAGGAAGAATTATGAGCTTGTATATAAGCCTCTTAAAATGTGTGTGTGCTTGTGCATGTGTGTGTGAGTGAATGTGTGTGTGGATGTTAGCACTTGAGATTTACCCCTTCAAGGCTCTGCGTTTCATTAAGTTTGAACTCATCAGAAGGTGAAGTTCAGGCCTCAGAGTTAGATAGAAAGATCTATTGAGAGACTTGATTTCTTTCCTTTTTTGGAACTGCACGTGGGATAATAGAAGCATTGTGCCTACTCCCTCAGACCCATATAATCTAGGGTGTAGATATCACTCTCAATGACAACTGTTGGATAGCGTAGTCTATGTGCATTGTTTCTATTTTCCCATTATTTCTATTTCCTCTCTTAACCCTCTCCAGTCTGGTTTACACCCCCACCTCCCAACCCACACCTGAATCCATACGGGGGACCCTTAAGGATCTCCATAAAGTTGTTAAATCCAAAGGATGTGCTTATTTTACTTGACCATCCAATGGATTTTTTTTTTTTCTCATGGTATGTGACTTCTCAAAAGCATTTGACACAATCAAACACTCTCCACTCCTTTTCTTTTTCTCTTTTTTTAAAATTGGGGTATAGTTGATTTGAGATTCCCAGGTGGTGCTAGTGGTAAAGAACCTGCCTCCCGGTGCAGGAGACCAAGACCCTGGATCAGGAGGATCCCAGGAGGAGATGATGGCAAGCCACTCCAGTGTTCTTGCCTGGAGAATCCCGTGGACAGAGGAGCCTGGGGGAGCTGCAGTCCATGGGGTCACAAAGAGCCAGACCTGACTGAGGAGACTTCACATGCGCGCATGCATACTTGATTTACAACGTTGTGTTAGTTTCAGGCATACGGCAAAGTGAACCTATGATACATAGACCCACGCTTATAGATTCTTTTCCCGTGTTGGCCGTTAGAGTCCTGAGTACTCTGTGCTCTACACTAGGTCCTTATTAGTTATCTCTTTTATATGTAATAGTGAAACTCTCCTCCTGACACAGCCTCTTCATTTGGCTTGAATAATTTCTTAATCTCCCATTTATCTTCCAATGTATCCTGTCTCTCTGGCTGCTTCCCTTATCCTTACTATTTTTGTTTTTAAAGATTTTTTTTTTATATGGGCCACTTTTAAAGTCTTTATTGAATTTATTACACTATTGCTTCTGTTTTATGTTTTGGTATTGTTGGCCACAAGGCATGTGGGATCTTAGCTTCCTGACCAGGGATCAGACCCGCACCCTGTACCGTGGAAGGCAAAGTCTTAACCACTGGCCCACCAGGGAAGTCCCTTAGATACTCTGTTTTAATATTAAACTTAGCAGGAGAAAGATTACAGAATGCTGCCCCTGCTCTATGAATACAGAAACATCCAAGAACACGTTGCACATGGTAAGTGTAACCACAACAGCCGCCCTGGCATTTGGTTTGAATGGATGAGTCTGAAAACACTCACCTCTTTTTAGTTGGGGAAACTGAGTCCCAGGTCCCTTGAGGAGCCCCTGGGTGTTGCTGGGGCCATCACTCAGGCCCAAGGCGTCTCTGTCAGAGCTTTATTGAGCACAGCTGCCTGCCGCCATATGCATTTAAATAATGAACAAGGATCAATACCTATCTCTGTTCTTCTTGTCCACATTCCCCTGATGATGGCCTAAGAACAGGAGGCCAGATTCACCACGAAACTTCAGCCTGCAGGGGAAGCTCATTATAGCCTTGCTGGAGCTAAATTTTCCTCGTTGAACCACGAGAGATATTGAAAAGGGTGATAGGAAAGGTCAGAGGGAATTCACTGGGATCTAAATCTTGAATGCCAGTGAGCTAATGCAGCTAAGTTTCCATAAACAGATACCCATCCATCAACAAATGCTTACTCAATAGTCAACATAAGCCCAGCTATGAGGCAGGATAGTCCAATAGGTAAAGTGTACTCGGAATCCAGGCAGTTCTGGGGTCAAATTCCATTTTTGCTACTTACTTGCTGAGGACATTTTAGTCCTTCTGCTTCCTTCCTTCCCTCCCTCTCTTCTTTTCAGATTTATTTAGGTATAACACAAAAATGTAAAGTGCAAAAAAACACAAATGCCAAGTGATTATTGCTATCCATCCATCCATCCATCCATCTTTCTATCTACCCTTGTATTGATCTATTCATCATCTCCCTCTCTCTGTGTCTCTGTTTATCTGCCTGTCTATCTATCATCCATTGTGTGCATGTGTGTGTGTGTGTGTGTATAACCACAACTCCGATGGGGATAAAGCACCCTGTAACATTCGTTCATGCTGCTTCTCAATCTATCTGCCCACCAAGAGACAACCACCACTGTCTTCCACAGATAAATTTTGCCTGTCCTTGAAATTCACATAAATGGTATCAGCAGAACATCCTCTTCCATGTGTCTGGCTTCTTTCACTCAGCATAGTATCTGTGAGATTCATCCATGTTGTTTAGCAATGGTTTATTGCTTATTTTTGACATAGTATTCCAGTGTCTGATGCAGCCCCGTGTGGTCATCTCTTCCTCTCTTGGGAGGTGTTTATACCATTCTGAGTGTTTGGCTCTTGTACATAAAGGTGCTGAGACCATTCTGTGCTTGTTTTCCTGTGACCTAGGCCATCACTTAGGTTGGGTAGATAGCTGGGAGTGATGGCCATGTTGCTTCTGTTTTGGGAGCAGCCTCAGTTTCCTTATTTCAACTACTTGGATTTAATGAGGTTGACAGTCTAACACATGATAACCACCCAATCGTTTTAAGAGTTATTCTGTGTGTGTTAATGCTGTCTTGTCCTAACCTCTCCTCCTGAGGAGAGCCACCCTCACCATTCTGGTACCTAGTACAGCCATGGTGAACTTGGGCTGAGTACACCAGGAATCTCTGCATATAGATTCTGCATGGAAAGTTGGAGCATAGCCCTCAATGCCCACCTACCAGAGTTAACAGTGGGTTCCTTCCACCGTTATTTATTCAGGGAACACTTCTTTGCCATTTGCTTTATTTCATCAGACTGCAGAGAACACCAGTGCTTCATCTCCTCCTGCAAATTGGAGAGTCATAGATCGTGACCTCAAAGGAAATGCATTTTCGTATAATTGCTTTTTATTTTTCTGAAATTGTTGTCCTAAAATGTTTTCTCAGTTAGCCAGATGAGCTTCTGAAACGTGTGGGATACACAAATCTGCTGTGAAGGACTCTGGGGGAACGTGGAGGTTCCCCCTGGCTTCCAGAGGGGGGGCCAGGCTCCGAGCAGGGCATGGGAGAATCCCCAGGACCCTTCTTCCACTCCGGGCTTGTGGCTATGCCCTTGAATCTGCAGAAGCAGGAACCTAGGCGGATCCAAACGGATTGTGGTCAGAGCTAGAAGACAGCCTCAGAGATGTAATAAATCAAGGACAATTGTAAAGGTGCTTTGTGTTCTAGGATGTTGAAACTTCTCTCTCCATCTAATGGAACCTTCCCCAAGGCGCTATTAACTGTAGGCATAGGATGGCTAGAAGAGCTTCTCTCTGCCCCATCCCCTTTTTCTTCT
Organism: Cervus elaphus; assembly: GCF_910594005.1. NCBI lineage: Eukaryota > Metazoa > Chordata > Mammalia > Artiodactyla > Cervidae > Cervus > Cervus elaphus. The sequence continues at coordinate 13,630,904 of NC_057819.1, read as the reverse complement.
GCAAATAATGGGATGATGTTTCATCTCCAAAAATAGCCCGTTGGGCTTGGAACATTTTTCCTTCCCCTCTTAGGGCTCCATGGGATTATTGGATTATGAGGCAAAGGGCTTTTTCAGGCCTGCTGGCATGGCTGGTGCTGGAGGGCAGAAAGCCAGTGCTAGTTGAAATGCATGGCATCTCGCAGGTTTAATAATATTAGATACCAAGGTACTGAGTACTGACTAAGCTCCAGGCACCGTGCAGGGTGTTTCATGATCATAACTCATTCTTTTTATATATATATAAAAATTTATTTATTTATGGCAGTGTTGAGTCTTCCTTGCAGTGCGGGCTTTTTTCTGGTTGCCGAGAGCAAGGGCTACTCTCTAGTCTCGCTGCGCGGGCTCCTCATTGTGGTGGCTTCTCTTGTTGCGGAGCAGGGCTCTAGAGTGTGCAGGCTTCAGTAATTGCAGCACGTGGGCCCAATAGTTGCGGTTTCCGGGCTCTGTAGTGTTGGCACACAGGTTTAGTTGCTCCGCAGGACATCGTTTCCCCCTGAGCCAGAGCTCAGACCTGTGTCTCCTGCATTGGCAGGTGGATTCTTTACCACTGAGCCACTGGGAAAGCTGTCATTCTTGCAATGACCTTATTCAAAGAATAGAGGCTTCCTCTTCTCTCTCTACCGTTTTGAGATAGAGAATCCAGGAAGTTATTACCCAAGACCTTGCAGTTAGAGCTGAGATGAGCATTTCATAGCCTTTAATGTGGAAAATAAATGTCATTGGGAAGTGGTTAATTACCACCGTTGTAGTTTAATTTTTAGATTCCTAGCACTGACATCTATTTATTTTTCTAACAAGAAAACAGAATTAGTTTTATTTTGAGAATCTTATTGTTCTCCTTATACCTAACCCAATGCCTGACAAAATCCAACTGTAGTAGTTCTGGCCAAACTAACCTTCAACTAATGATCTATAAAATCAATAGATCTCACTCCCACCACCTCCCATCCCACCCAGGTAGGGAATATGTACAAACATACAGCTGATTCACTTCACTGTACAGCAGAAGCTAACACACCATTGTAAAACAATTATAGTCCAATTAGAAATAAATAAAAATTTAAAAAAATTATGGTACTCAACAGTGGAAATAAAAGATTAAAGAATAATTTAAAAAAATAAGTAGATAAAATGGTACTCACTCAGTTTGCTCTGTATATTCTCTTCCCAGCTGAAGGATCGACTTTCCCCTGCATTTCCCACCAGCCTTCATAGCGATAGAAGTCACATGTTACTTTTATCAATTGTCATGTTTTTGGAGTGCCCTTCTCTGTTCCAGGTCGTTCTGCTGTGACTTCACATCAGGGGTCCCTTTCTCAACTCCCCTACTACTCATCAGCCTGGCTGTCTAGGGCACTGCCATCCCTGTGGATATAGTGGATCAGTTCTGGGTGAACACGTGAGTCTGTTGTTGAGATCAGGATGGATCCTGGGATAGAGTGGGTTTCCCTCCCTTAGACATTCTGAGCTTCTCTAGGAATAATCTAAGCCTGATGTTGACAGCCAGCTTTGGTTTGGTGTCAGCTGGGCCCAAAAGAAATAGAAAGCCATGAAGCTAATAGATAGGAAAGAAGAGGTGGGAGATGAGAGGGGTGTGTGTGTGTGTGTGTGTGTGTGCGTGTGTGTGTGTGTGAGAGAGAGACAGAGAGAGAGAGAGACAGAGAGAGAGAGACAGAGAGACAGAGACAGAGAGAGAGAGAGGAGGATGGGGAGGAGGGGAGAGGGAAATTTAATGTTCTTGTAGAAATTTGGATCTGGCTATGCCTGAAGCTTCTCTCTTGGCCACCTGGGGTACCAGTGAGGTATAGTGAGATATGCCACTGTGGGCAGCATAGATGGGAGCCTCCGGCACCTGTAACTTTGGCTCTGCTGCCAAGTTTGCTCTGGGCCTACCCTCTCCCTGGGCTGCTCTGCCCGTGGCTGAGGATGGTGAGGAAGCCAGAGCAGGGCCTTTCTCCTTACTCCATGGCTTCCCACTGGCCTCACTGGATTGGGCTGCACTATGGTTTGAGGCTCTTTCTACCCTATCCTCCATCCTTCCCTCTTCCTTCCCCAGGTGTCACCATCTGAAGCCTCTCCTTGCCACTTCTTGCCTCCCCTTCCTGTATCCTGAGCTGGCATCGCCCCCAATACATCTCATGACTGTCTAGATCTATCTTGGCTTTGGCTTCCTGTATGGGTTGAATCGGTACACCAACCAACAACATTCCCTTGTTGCTGAAGCTACTTTGAATGGACTCTCTTGTCATTTGCAACCCAAAGAATCCTATTACAGAAGAGGGATCTAGTATGTAAAGCTGCTTTGAAAACCATAGGTCCTATAGAGCTATTGGTTTTCATTATGATTTTTGTCAGGATTGTCTGCTGGGAGTTAAATAACAAGAGATCAAGAGTAACTCCCTTGGATGGGCAGGGTGCAGGGGTGTGTTACAGTTTCATTGGAAATCTTTGAAGATGGATGTCTCCCAAACTTGGACAGGAGGTGAGGGTAGTGAGATGGTGGGTGGGTCTCAGGACAAAGTTAAATAGCGATACTATGTATAAAAGAGAGGCCAGTGAGAACAGACTGTATAGCACAGGGAACTGAACTGAGTGTTCTGCAACTTTGTAAAGCAACTAGACTCCTATAAAAATTAATTAAAAGATACTCTGTGGGACAGTCTACCTGGCTGGTGTTGGAACCCAAGTCTCTTGTTCCATATATCTCCTGGACTTCAAATACATCTATCCTAAAACTTCCTGCATGATGGCACTTGACTGTCTCTTAGGCACTGGAAGCTTTTCGGGTCTAAAATGCAACTTTTCCTTTTCCCCCTTATTTCTCTCATTTTCTCTTTCTCGGATGTTTCTTAGGCTACAAAATGCCCTACAGTCAATTCAGTAGTTTAGGACAAAAATCTGGGAGTCATTTTTGATCCCTTTCCACCCCATCAATCACCATTTCTCCGTTATGAAAGGACTCATTACCTCGTTCCCCACTGCCTAAGCAAGGCACACGATATACATTAGCCTGTGCCTGCCCTGTGGAAGTTACTCCCAAACATGAAATGTTAGTTTCTATTTCTATTACCTCCCAAACGTGGGATCATATAGGCTTTCATAAGTTAATAATCAGCTTTTCAAAAAAGTTTTGAGATTGTTGATTTTCATTAAATTCAGAAAGCAGCTTATCCTCCTACTTTCTTCTTAGGAAGGGACCTCACTATATCCAGAGTAAAAGAGACAGCCCTTGGAAAAAACCAACGTGGCGTACCAAAGAGGCACAAACTTGGGAAGTCACAAGCAAGGCGATTCTGAAACTCCTTGGAGATTGACTTGGGGGTGCCACTATTTTTCTTTTGCTGAGTAAGATTTTTAAAAATTGCCCTCTACAATTACCAGCAGTTTGTGAATGTGTAAGTCAATGAAAACTCTGGCCTCAAGGTTTGAGTTCTGAAGTGAAGCTGCTTTTAACAATGTCCAAGCCCAAACTCTCAGCCCCTTCTGCAGAGTTTTTACTTCTCCCCATCTCTGGTCTCACTTTTCCTTCCCCACCCACTCCAGCTCTGTGGCATGCAGACTGGCTGACCTCCCACCATCCTTTCCATTTTCCATTCTTCTTTCTCTGATCCAGCATCAGAAAACCCCCCTCTTAACCCTTTCCTTGATTGTCCAGCAAATGCAGACCGGTCCTTCAGAGGCACAGAAGTGGAGGACATTGGGCAGTAATAACCTGAATGCTTTTAGCTGGTAGGCATTAATCACTCGTGTTTCACTGCCAAAGAGAGAATCTTTTCATAATAAACATGGAGAGAACAGAATCTTAGACTAAAGGGCAGCCCTTGATATTGAATGCCTTAACTTGTACGAACAACTTGTGATATTTTCCTTCCTTTTCAGTTTGCCACTGATGGATGGACACTTAGGGGCCCTCTTGTTTATCTTCCCTGGGTGGTTGTTGCCTTTCTCTATCCAGGTACACTGAATCCCCAGTGAGCGAAGCCCTTTCCAAGCAAATAAATGATCTTCTCCTTTGAGGGGGGAGAGAGGAAGGAGTCAGACCTTAAACTCTGTCTCCAACTTATATATATATGTAAAACACATGCCACAAAGAAGACCCAGCACACACACACACACACACACATATATATATGGCTGTGCTGGGTCATCTTTGTGGCATGTGTAATCTTTATGCTATTTATTTAACCTTTTATTTTATATTGGAGTATAGCCAATTAGCAATGCTATGATAGGACAGTGAAAGGACTGAGGCATACATATACACACATCTATTCTCCTTCAAACTCTGCTCCCATCCAGGCTGCCACATGACATTGTGCAGACTTCCCTGTGCTGCGAAGTAGTCCTCGTTGGTTGTGGGGTCTTTAGCTGCAGCGTGTGAACTCTTAGTTGTGGTATGTGGGATCTGGTTCCCTGACCAGGGATCAAACTTGGGCCCCCTGCATTGGGAGCGTGGAATCTTAGCCACTGGGCCAGCAGGGAAGTCCCCTGTGTCCAGATTCTTCCCGCCTCATCCACCTGCATTGGAGCTCTGTGCTGAGCCCTCTGATGGCGGGAAAATTAACTCTGTGTTGCATGGGAACTGTTGAAGGAAATGAGAAGTTCAACTCTCTGATCAGGGTCTTCCTTTGTGACTCCTAGAAGGAAAAACAAACTGAAAAGAAGCATAGTGAGACTCAAGACTGAAGATTTAAGACAGTTTTTACTTGTCCCTGCTCAGAGTTGCCAACTCATCTGAATTACATTGTGAGTTCAGTTATCCTGTGCCCCACACAGGATGCATTCTCGGGAGACGGCATCTGCTTTCTACAGCTGATCATATCGGAACTTACAGCATTTTCCCCCACAAGAAACCTAAAGATCTTCATTTTAAACTTCCTCAGTGTCTGAAGTTCTCTGGAATGAACGTCTCCAGTGCTGGCTCAGGGACAGTGAGCTGCTACTCTGCATCTAACAAAACTGTTTTGGGTGTGAGTGTATAGAGAATAAGCCGCTGTAGTGGTCTTGGTTTTTGCTATTGATCAGTCACTAAGTCGTGTCTGACTCTTTTGTGACCCCATGGACGTGGTCCACCAGGCTCTTCTGTCCATGGGATTCTCCAGGCAAGAATACTGGTGAAAGTTGCTCAGTCGTGTCTGACTCTTTGCAATTCCAAGGACTATACAGTCCATGGAATTCTCCAGGCCAGAATACTGGAGTGGGTAGCCTTTCACTTCTCCAGGGGATCTTTCCAACCCAGGCATTAAACCCAGGTCTCCCACACTGCAGGCAGATTCTTTACCAGCTGAGCCACAAGGGAAGCCCAAGAACACTGGAGTGGGTGTGGGTTGCCATTTCCTTCTCCAGAGGATCTTCCTGACCTTGGGATTGAACCCACATCTTCTGCACTGCTGGTGGATTCTTCACTACTGAGCTGCCTGGGAAGACTGGTTTTGGGTTTAATAATGTGGTAGTACATTTGCTGAGAGTACAGCAGTGTTGGCTATTGTCCTCATGTGACTGCAATTCACCCTCACCACAAACCTGGAAGACAGGCATCATTACCCACATCATACAGATGAGGAAACTGAGGTTCAGACAGGTGTAGGTGCTTGACTGGTAGTAGAGTCAGATCCATATCAATGCTGGCCTGATTCTAAGACTTATTTGCTTTCTGCAGACATCATGCTGCAATCATCTTTCTGAGCATCTTTCTGTTTCCTCTTCTTATCTTTAACATATCTGGTTTGGCTGAAACTCTGATTTGGATGATATGAAGGGAACTGGCATTGGGTGGCAGGGGGGAAAGCTTACTTCTTCAGGGGATTATATATGGGGTCACATTTTCAGTTTCATCTTCATGACTTTTGCTAATGCACCCAATTTATTGATTTACTTCTCAAATCAATTCTTCCTTGTCTCCGAAATTTAGATTTTGCTTAGATAAGGTCTTCTGGAGTGGGGGTGGGGGTGGGAAAGGAGATGATGGTGGTGGTGGTGCTAATGGGGCTGGGATCGGTGATGGTGGATTGGTGGTGGAAGTGGTCATGGGATGCCAACAGTGGTGATGCTGGTGGAGATGGCACCAGAGATAATGGTGGAGATGGTGATGCTGGTGGTGATGCTGATGGTGGTGATGGTGGAGATGATGCTGATGGTGGTGATGATGGTGGTGATGGTTGTGATGATGGTGGTGATGGTGGTGATGATGGTGGTGGTGATGCTGATGGTGGAGATGATGGTGGTGATGGTGGAGATGATGCTGGTGGTGATGCTGATGGTGGTGGTGATGGTGGAGATGATGCTGATGGTGGAGATGATGGTGGTGATGGTGGAGATGATGCTGGTGGAGATGATGGTGGTGATGGTGGAGATGATGCTGATGGTGGTGATGATGGTGGTGATGGTGGAGATGATGATGGTGGAGATGATGCTGATGGTCGTGATGGTGGAGATGGTGCTGGTGGTGGAGATGATGCTGATGGTGGTGATGGTGGAGATGATGCTGATGGTGGAGATGATGGTGGTGATGGTGGAGATGATGCTGATGGTGGAGATCATGGTGATGCTGATGGTGGAGATGATGGTGGTGATGGTGGAGATGATGCTGATGGTGGAGATCATGGTGGTGGTGATGGTGGAGGTGATGCTGATGGTGGAGATCATGGTGATGCTGATGGTGGTGATGGTGGAGATGGTGCTGATGGTGGAGATCATGGTGATGCTGATGGTGGTGATGATGGTGGTGATGGTGGAGATGATGGTGGTGATGGTGGAGATGATGCTGATGGTGGAGATGATGGTGGTGACGGTGGAGATGATGCTGATGGTGGAGATGATGGTGGTGATGGTGGAGATGGTGCTGGTGGTGATGGTGGAGATGGTGCTGGTGGTGATGCTGATGGTGGAGATGATGGTGGTGATGGTGCTGGTATCGGGATGATGGTGGTTGGGATGGTGGAGGTGGTGATGGAAGCAGAGGTGGTGGTGGTCATGCTGCTATGGGTAGTGATGGTGGTATAGTTCTTCTCTAAGGTTGATACACTCCAGAGAATTTATTTGACCAATGTAACATAAGTGATGAGAATCTAGGAAAGTCATACATCTTCACCAAATTTCCACAAGACCAAGGCAGACACTGGACTCTATGGGGGTAATTGATGATGCATGTTTATTCTTTCTTATCTCTAGGCTCTACTGTCATGGACTTCCTGATTCCTAAATAGGGAAACCAAGATAGATTCAAAGTTGATCAGACAATGTGGAAGGAGAGCAAGTTGAACCACCAATAAGCTCTTATACATTCTCCTCCTTGAGGGAGGCACACTTTAAAGGATAGTCTTCTCATCAGACAGATTTAGGATCAGAATTTGAACTAATGCTTTATCTTCTCTGAGCCTCAGTTTCCTAATTTTTCAAAAAATCCTGAGTTTCCCAAATTATTATATCTAATAGGATAATGTATGTGAACTGTTCAGCACACTTTTAGGCAAAGACTTGACACTCAACAATGAGTCCCTGAGAAAGAAAATGTAATTAAATTACTTGTCACAATTCCCCCTAAAGAGCCTCATTTTACCACTGTACAGCCTAAGGCACAAGAGGAGCTAAGTAACCTGTAAGAGTGTGTGTGTGTGTGTGTTTTAGTTGCTCAGTCCTGTCCGACTCTTTGTGACCCTATGGATTGTAGCTCACCAGGCTCCTCTGTCTATGGAATTCTCCAGGCAAGAATACTGGAGTGAGTTGCTATTTTCTTCTCCAGGGTATCGTCCCAACCCAGGAAACGAATCCAGGCCTCTTGCATTTCAGGCAGATTCTTTACCATCTGCACCACCAGAGAAAGCCCAACCTGTAATAGTAGGTACCACTTATTGGACACATGTAGGTACCAAGAACTGTGCTAATCAATGGACATATACTTGGGCAAATTCTGGGAGATAGTGAGGGGCAGGGACGCCTAGCAGCATGCTGCAGTCCAGGGGGTCGCAAAGAGCCAGACATGACTTAGTGACTGAACAACAACTGTGAAAAACATTTAAACATTATCTCATTTAATCGCAAGAACCATGTGAGGTTGTACGCATATTCCTCCCATTTTACAGATGAGAAAACTGAGGAACGCAGGGTTGGCCCATGTGGAGAGGGCGCGATGCAGGATATGTGTTTGAGTTACGAACTTCAGAATACTTATCTCAATCAGGAATTGGGATGGTATGCAGGCTGGGGAGAAGAGCTGTGGTCATGTAGGGAGATGGACTGGTGTGTCAGCTTTCTGCATCAGGATCTGCCCGGCCCACACATGCATGCTTACAGAGGTTGTCCTTGACCGCCTCTACGTGAGGGAGATTCTGGGCCAAACCCTGCTGTCTGGGCAGGGGTGTTTATAGAGGGGACATCTCCTCCACACCTAGGAGGGTGTGCTTCCTACACCCTTTAGGCTCCAAGAAACTGGCTCCCAATGCACCAGTGATTCAAAAAAGAAAAAGAAAGTTCATGCTTACTTTCTTGGGGGGGGGGCGAAAAAAAGGCAAGAAGAAACCTCTCCCATCCATCTGTAACCAAATATATTTTGTGCTTGGTTTCCTTGGGCGGCCCTTCTCTTAACGGCTTCTAATTCATAGAGACAAAAAACATAAAACAATTTAAGGCATTGGCACACTCAGCTTGGCGAGGCAGTTTATTCCTCAGGGAGTCTTTCTGGCAGGGACCATCCTGAGGTTGGCTCAGCGAGGAGCCTGGAAGGCTCAGAGGGTTGGAGGAAGGAGGGTTTTTTCCCTTTTGTTTTTTCGCTCATGCTGTTCCTTGCTTGCTGAGCTGAGAGGTATTTGAGGGAAATGGGTTGGCCTGATAATTATCCAGCTGGTAATTACAGCCAGTTGCACACGAATACTGTACCGAGCCCCAAACGCTCCTCACGCCAGCTGGGAAAAACTGTCATCCACTGATGGATTTATGGCTGGCTGCGCAGAACGGGATGTATGTTTTGGCTTGTGTGTTTGCGAGAGCACAGCTTCTCTCTCTCTCTTTGCCTCTCTGCCTCTCTTTAATCTAGACTTCAGAAGGGAAGGAGCTGGTCATTAATTCATTTGGATTTAGAATCTGGGCTTTTTCATGTGAGAGAGGCAGAAGCTGTGGGGATTTTGTGTTGAGTGTACTGTGTTCAGTTAATATTTACTGAATGACATGTATGCACCCATAATGAGTATTATATAATATTTACAGAACACTTTCTGGGGTGCCAGAGCCTCATTATACATGCTTTCCATGTATTGTGCAATAGGTTCCTACAATTTACACATGAGGAAATTTACTGAGGCTCAGAGAGGTGGGTGATTTACCCAAGGTCACACAGTAAGTATGCTGTTGGAGAAGACTCCTGAGGGTCCCTTGGGCAGCAAGGAGATCAAACCAGTCAATCCTAAAGAAAATCAGTCCTGAATATTCACTAGAAGGACTGATGCAGGGGCTGAAGCTTCAATACTTTGGCCACCTGATTTGAAGTGCTGACTCATTGGGAAAGACCCTGGTGCTGGGAAAGACAGAGGGCAAGAGGAGAAGAGAGCGACAGAGAATGAGGTGGTTGGATGGCATCACTGACTCAGTGGACATGAGTTTGAGCAAACTCCGGGAGATAGTGAAGGCCAGGGAAGCCTGGTGTGCTGCAGTCCCTGGGGTTGCAAAGAGTCAGACACAGCTGAGTGGCTGAGCAACAATAGCAACAACACAGGAAGTGTGTTGAAGTGTGTGTTCTGGCCCGGGCAGCCAACCAGGATGCCCTGTGGGTGGGTAGGAGACTTGACACGGGGATGATGGATGGGTGACTTTGGGGGAAATTTAATCCAACCTCATCTACTTTCAGTGGTTGAGGAAGCATCCATAGGGTCCAGTTTTAAGCAACGAATTCGTGGCAGAATCAGGTCTTCTGACTTACTGGCCAGAGTTCCTGCGTCTCTCCTTGTTGCTCTAGAGAAGTTTCTAAGCCCTTGAAGACTGAGTTTTCACACTCATTACTTTTTATCTTTTTATTTTACGTTGGCAGAGAGCTGCTGAACGATGTTGTGATAGTTTCGGGTGAACAGAGAAGGCAGTCAGCTGTACATACGCATGGATCCATCCTCCCCCAAACTCGCCTCCCGTCCAGGCTGCCTCGTAACTTTGAGCAGAGTTCCCTGTGCTGTACAGCAGGTCCTTGTTGGTTATCCATTTTAAACAGACCAGTGTGTACATGTCCATCCTAAACTCCCTAACTGTCCCTTTCCCCCAGCATCCATAAGCTCATTCTCTAAGTCTGTGAGTCTTTTTCTGTTTTGTAAGTTCATTTGTATCATTTCTTTTTGATTCCACATATAAGGGTTGTCATATGATATTTCTCCTCTCTCCGACTTCACTCACGGTGTCACTCTCTAGGTCCATCCATGTTCCTGCAAATGGCTTTATTTCAGAGGAATGAATTTTCACAGGCTTTGACTCTCCCTCCCTGGCATGGCTGCCTTGAGGGAAGCAGAGACACAGCCTTGATCCCAAGGAGGGTGCACAACCATCCTGGTTTGCCTAGGTCTGAGCCACTTTCCAGAATGTATGACTTCCAGTGCACAAACTGGGAGAATCCCAAGAAGACTGAGACAAGCTGGGCCCCCTGTGTCCATGTGACTTGGTAAACTCTGATAAATAACACCTATTTAAGTTTGTGTCATCTAAAGCCTTTCATGATGATGAGAGTTTATCTTGGTGACTGCAGCCAGGAAATTAAAAGATGCCTGCTCCTTGGAAGAAAAGCTATGACCAACCTAGACAGCATATTAAAACGCAGAGACATTACTTTGCTGAAAAAGGTCCGTCTAGTTAAACCTGTGGTTTTTCCAGTAGTCATGTACAGATGTGAAAGTTGGACTATGAAGAAAGCTGAGTGCCAAAGAACTGATGCTTTTGAACTGTGGTATTGAAGAAGACTCTTGAGAGTCCCTTGGACTGCAAGGAGGTCAAACCAGTCCATCCTAAAGGAAATCAGTCCTGAATATCCTTTGGAAGGACTGATGCTGAAGCTGCAACTCCAGTACCTTTGCCACCTGATGTGAAGAACTGACTCATTTGAAAAGACCCTGATGCTGGACAAGATTGTAGGCAGGAGGAGAAGGGGACGACAGAGGATGAGATGGTTGGATGGCATCACTGACTTGATGGACATGAGTTTGAACAAGCTCTGGGAGTTGCTGATGGACAAGGAAGTCTGGTGTGCTGCAGTCCATGGGGTCACAAAGAGTTGGACATGACTGAGCAACTGAACTGAACTGAATTTAAGGCCTTTCAAGAATGCCATCCAGAGTTAGACTGAGAACCTGGGCTTTGACATCAGGCAGATGTCATCATCTGTGTGGTTGTTCAATCGTTCAGTCATGTCTGACTCTTTGCGATCCCATGAATGGCAGCATGCCAGGCTTCCTGTCCTTTACTATCTCCAGGAGTTTGCTCAAACTCGTGTCCATTGAGTCGGTGATTCTATCTAACCATCTCATCCTCTGTCATCATCTTCCCCTCCTGCCTTCAGTCTTTCCCAGCATCGGGGTCTTTTCCAGTGAGTTGGCTCTTCAAATCAAGTGGCCACAGTATTGGAGCTTCAGCTTCAGCATCAGTCCTTCCAATGACTATTCAGGGTTGATTTCCTCTAGGATTAGCTGGTTTGAACTCCTTGCTGTCCAAGGGACTCTCAGGAGTCTTCTCCAGCACTAAGGGACTCTCAGGAGCCTTCTCCAACACCACAGTTCAAAAGCATCAGTTCTTCAGTGTTCAGCTTTCTTTATGGTCCAACTCTCACATCCATACATGACTACTGGAAAAACCATAGCTTTGACTAGATGGACCTTTGTCAGCAAAGTGGTGTCTCTGTTTTTTAATATGCTGAATCTGACCACTTCCTTATCAAGTGGTCTTGGGTAAGTTCCTGGTCTCATGAGCCTCGATTTCTTTTTCTGTCAAATAGGGATCATGTTTGAAGCTATTGCTGTGATGCTGAAATGAGGTAATGCATAGAAGACACCCAACACAGAGCATCTCTAAGAAAATGTGAAATTGGGACTTACCTGGTGATCCAGTGGTTAAGACTCTGAGCTTCCACGACAGAGGGCATGAATTTGATCCCTGGTTGGGGAACTAAGATCCCACATACTGCCTGGTGGGGCCAAAAAAAGAGAAAGAAATGTGAAATCAAATTCCTAAATGCAGCCCTGCCCATGGAATTCTAGTTAAATGTCAGTGACAGAGCCTAAAGGGATGTTCGAGTGGCTGCCAGCTGATCTTACCAGGAATGCTTTTTTCTGTTTATTTTTCTGGGGTTGCAAACTCAAATGCATATGAGAGCCAGGAGTTTACTGAATGTGGGGTGCTCAGACCCTCCCCATGTGAAGTAATGAATATCATTGCTATTTTCAGACAAGTAAGCTGAGACTCAAGAAGGTAAAGGAAGGGAATTCGAATTCCTTCGAGGTCCAGCAGTCAAGGCTGTGCGGTATGGCCAAAAAAAGAAAAAAAGAAAATAAAGAGACTCACCCAAGGTCACTCATATAATCAGTGATAGAGGTGAGATTAGAACACAGGCAGCCGTCTGTCTCCAGCCTCTTGACCCTAATAATACTCACCTTTTAATGACTACATTGAATCCTTTGGTGTGGGTTTAACCCACCTTACTTAACTCATTCCCCTTTTTGGCATTAAAGTAGTTTTCATTGGTTTTGATTTGATTTTACATCTCCAGAAACAAAACGGAGTGGATATCCTTTTATCTAAATCGGAGCTTCTCAACATCAGCCCTCTTAGCATGTGGGGCTGGGTAATTGTTTGTCGTGGGGGCTCAGGGGTGGGGGTATGGGCCTGAGCATTGTAGGATATTCATCAGCATCCGTGGCTTCTATGTGCTGGATGCCAGCAGCGCCCCCACCCACAGTTGTGACAACCAGACATGTCTCCACACATTGCCGGGTGTCCCTTCGGTAGGAGGAACAGAAGCGCTCCCAGTTGAGAACCATTGGTGTACATCCCTGTAATCTGATGTGATCATTTCTGGAATCCAAGTGTGTGTGCTTTGTAAGGGTCCTTGATACACTGGTGCCCAACTGTGTTAATTGATGAGACCCCCTGCAGTATGTGACCGTGTTGTTTCTCCACGTGCTTTTTTGCCAAGCACCATTTTCACTCAGTGAGGTCTTAAGGAATCCTTGAGAAGTTCTTGGTTGCTGTTGTTGTTTAGTCGCTAAGTCACATCCGACTCTTTTGAGACCCCCATGGACTGTAGCCCGCCAGGCTCTTCTGTCCATGGGATTTCCCAGGCAAATACTGGAGTGGGTTGCCATTTCCTTCTCCAGGGGATCTTCCCAGGCCAGGTATCAAACCCATGTCTCCTGCATTGGCAGCTGGGTTCTTTACCACTGAGCCACCAGGAAAGCCCTGGGAAGTATATAGCTACTTCTAGAGAAGTAGAACAGAGAGTTCCTTCTAGGTGACCCAAACCCATCCTTTCACACCGGGGAAAACTGAGACTGCAGAGGACAGTGACTTGCCCAGGTCACACGATGAAGCAGTGATCAAGTTCTGCTGGAGTGCTGATGAATTTGCAACTTGTTGTTGTAATCCGGCATCCCCGGTAATAGCCTCGATCATTCCAAATTAGATTGGTTCATTGAAATATATCTTATTCCCCAGATGGCATGGGATTCTATAACATTTTTTTTTTATTGTGCTGGCTGTGGATAAAGGCAGTGCTTTGGTGGTGAGGCAAAGGTGGTGATGTGTTGTAGGCAGTTGAGGGGTCGGTAAAATTTTATGGGCTTGCAGCCTGCTGTGGACTCAGTTTATTGTCTTTGTAAATTCTCCACCATTTTCCCCCCTTTGAAGTCGGGAGTGATGGAACCAATGGTCTAATTGATACAGGATGGGAAGGGGCGGGTGATGCTCACAGAGATAGGACCAACTCGCTCCTGCAATTAATTGTTTGCAGCTCAATTCATGGGCTCCTCATGGGGGAAAGATCTGTTGGCCCAAAACAATTTAGGGTAAGTTCAGGGCCTTCATGCTGCGGTCTGCATCTAGCTCTCTGACTGTCTCCCACTTTACCTCCTTGGACTTACCATACTGCGGTCATATCTGCTTTCCTTCTTTTTCTTTAAAAGCTGTATCTGTTCCTGCCTCAGGGCCTTTGCGTCTGCGGTTCCCTCTGCCTGGGACTCACTTTCTCAAGTTCCTTTCATGGCTGATTCCTTTCATTGCTTAAGGGCTTCACCCCCTATTCCGCCTCCTCAGAGAGGCTTCCCTGTGCACCTTATTTAAGGAGTTCCCCCTCATCCCATTCACTCTACTATGTTAATCAATTCATCTTTCTTTTTAATTTTTTTAAAAGATTTTTTTTTATATGGACCAATTTTAAAGGCTTTATTGAATTTGTTACAATATTGCTTCTTCTTTTTTAAAAAAATGTTTGGTGTTATTGGCTACAGAGCATGTGGAATCTTAACTTCCCGATCAAGGATTGTACCTGCAACCCCTGCTTTGGGAGGCAAAGTCTTAACCACTGGACCACCAGGGAAGTCCCTCATCTCCTTTTTAGGACTGTTCACCATGTGAACTTTTCTTGTTTGTTCACTTGTTTATGATTTGCTCCCTTTACTGAGAGCCAGGACTTTGCATACCTTGTTCACAAAGCTGGTTTATAGTGACCCACAAGATATGGGACATACAGGACCTGCTCGTTAACTGAGTGTGATAAGTAAGGAGGGTTTACTCCCTGTAAGATCTGGGAGGATGTAATCAAAGCAGGGAAGTAAAATATGAACACATAAGATAACCCCCAGAAAGCAGATGTAGGTGGTGTGGAATATTCGAGGTTTACAGACTAAGTGCTGTGACTGTTTTGAGGAGAGACCTGGGGGTGCTGGGAGCTTTCCTGTAGGAAAACTGGACCTATATTTGAGCTAGAACTTCAAGATTCTCTGGAGAAGGGAATGGCAAACCACTCCAGCATTCCTGCCTGGAGAATTTGATGTACAGATGAACCTGGCGAGCTACAGTCCATGGGGTTGCAAAGAGTCAGACAAGACTGAGCGACTCACACACACACACGCACATACAACAATAATTTTGCTGTACTGGAAATCAACTATATTTCAGTTTAAAAAGAAGATTAAATGAAATGATAAAAAATCTGTATCATAGGCAAGTTACTTACCTCCTCTGGGCCTCACTTTTCCCATCTATAAAATGGGGTTAAGGAGTGAATAACACCTCATAGAGGTTATATAAAGATTGCTGTTGTTCAGTTGCTAAGTCAAGACCAACTCTTTGTGAGCTCATGAGCTGCAGAGCACCAGGCTTCCCTGTCCTTCACTATCTCCCAGAATTTGCTCAAACTCATGTCCATTGAGTCGGTGATGCCATCCAACCATCTCATCCTCCGTCACTCCTTTCTCCTGCCCTCAATCTTTCCCAGAATCAGAGTTTTTTCCCAATGAGTTGACTCTGCATCAGGTAGCCAAATTGTTGCAGCTTCAGCATCAGTCCTTCCAGTGAATATTCAGGGTTGATTTCCTCTAGGATGAATTGGTTTCATTTCCTTGATGTCCAAGGGACTCTCAAGAGTCTTTTCCAGCACTACAATCAGAAAGCATCAATTCTTTGGTACTCAGACTTCTTTACGGTCCAACTTTCACATTCGTACATGACTACTGGAAAAACCATAGCTTTAACTATACAGACCTGTGTCAGCAAAGTTGATTAAATGAGTAATAATATATGTAAAAACTCAGACTAGTATCTAGACAAGCAAGGTTGAAAAGTATTAGTGATCATAGCTAATATTAACAATATTACACACATGAATAGACTAGTATCATTATCACTACCATAATTACAGGTCTAGGGAGTAGGGGTTGAGCCCTCCTCCATTTTACAGATGAGAAAATCTAGGGCTAAAGCAATCAGTGGTTTGCTCAAGGCCTTGGGGTTTATTAAATGGCAGAGCAGAGATTTGAGCCCCCAGCTCCAGATCTTGCCCCTCATGGAGTTTTGTTTAAACTCACTGCACGACCATCTCTGGTCAACATTTGCCCAGACCCTCTCTGGTCTGAGCTGTGACCAGTGACTTTTTCATATTTTGGTGATGCCCTGAGCCACCCTCATCCCATTTGGAGAGTTTGAGTTGACTTTGCTCTCATTTTGTGTCACTTCATGACCTAGAACTCGAGCCCTTCCCACCCCTAGGAGGACACAGATGCTGTAGAGTCACCCCCTGATGATTTGACCTCTGCACCTTTCCAGCTCATTTCTTTCTATTTAAAAATTTTTTTTATTAGAGTATAGTTGATTTACAGTGTTGCATTAGTTTCTGCAGTATAGCAAAGTATCCATTATACATGTACATATATCCCCTCTTTTTAAAGATTCTTTTCCCATATAGGGGCTTCCCTGTAGATCAGACAGCAAAGAATCTGCCTGCAATGCAGGAGACCAGGGTTTGATCCCTGGGTCAGGGAGATCCCCTGGAGAATAGAATGGCAACCCATTCCAGTGTTCTTGTCTGGAGAATCCCGTGGACAGAGGAGCCTGGCGGGCTACAGTCCATGGGGTTGCAAAGAGTCAGGCATGGCTGAACGACTAATGCTACTATATAAGCCGTTACAGAGTTTTGAGAAGGGTTCCCTGTGCTATACAGTAGGTTCTTATGCATTATCTATTTTGTGTATGTATGGTAGTGTGTATTTGTTAATCCCATTCTCCCAGTTTGTCAGACAAAGAAAGACAAATATCACATGATATCACTTACATGTGGAATCATAAAAATGGTACAACTGAACTTATCTATAAAATAGAAATAGAGTCACAGATGTAGAAATAAATCCAAATAAATCATTTCTTGCTACACTTCCCAGTCTCTCCATGCACCTTGCCCTTTCTTGTCTCTGCCCTTGCTCATTCTTTACCAAGGGCCTCTATCACCCTTCCTTGCTGTTTACTTGGCCACTTACTAATTGCTCTTTGAGAGTTAGCCCTCCTCAGGGCTGCTTCCCAGGCAGAGCTGAGTTCCTTCTTGGGGAGGGGGCTCCCTGACCATGGAACTCACCAACTCTGCGGACATCACAGACCCACACATCTTTCTCTGGGCTCAAGGCAGGGACCACCACTTATGTGTTTATTTCTGAGTTTACCATACTTCACTCTGCATCTGTTACCGTGTAGCAGCTCAGCATATTTATGAACAAATGCACCAATGAATGCCTGAATGCACTGAAGATCATCAGACCCCCAAAGTCACCCAAAGACTATGAACTTGGGGAAAACTCAAGATCTGGATCGAGTACTGAGTCCCCTCAGCCTCCAGTCACAGTACTTTCCCTGAAGGTACACACGGTGATGCTCACAACAAAAAGAACCCCAAGATAATCGAGAACATCAAACTTCCCAAAAGGTGTCTTTTCTTTATTTTCACATAGGAGATGCCCTTCCAACGTGTGTCAGATGAATGACCAAGTGTCTGCATGAATGAAGTTTATTGTTGTTGTTGTTTAGTTGTTGTGTCTGACTCTGTTGTGACCCCATAGACTACAGCCTGCCATTCTCCTCTATCCATGGAATTCTCCAGGCAAGAAAGTGGAGTGAGTTGCCATGCTCTCCTCCAGGGGATCTTCCCAACCCAGGGATCGAATCCACATCTCTTGCTTTGGCAGGCGGATTCTTTACCAACGAGCCAACTGGGAAGCATGAATGAAGATGGCCAGGCAAAAACTGCCATGGTGGGGTGGAAAATGGTGAGTTCCTCAGGTCAGGAGACTGATTTGCAGTCCATCTTGTATCCCTGACTCCTGGGTCAGTGGCTGGTACATAGTAGGAGCTCTGATTCCAGGAGTCAGAAAAGCTGACCGTCAACCCACACCCGTGGCTGGGCATCATAGAGCACACAATTGCCCTTTGTGTTCTAGGGGAGACTTTTTCTGCCTTTGCAAAGTTCTTTTCGCTTTTGTGGTCTTCAGCCAGTTCCTTAACATTGTGTAAACATGGTTTTGTGTGGTTGAAATGTATTTTAAAAATGTCACTAATTACCCGCTGGCCTGTAACCACTCTTTCAGGACCATAATTGGTCTGTCATGTAAATACCTAATTAGGGGCCTTGGAGAATGGGGCGGATGGAGGGCTTGGCTTCCAGAGGCCTCCTGGCTACTTCTCTCTCCGGAGACACAGGGGTCCCCTGTGTCAGTGGCCGGAGGAGGAGGGACGTTCTCAGGCTGCGTCAGGGGCTCCGGAGCTCTGGCCTCCTGGACAGAGCTGGGCCCAGCGTCTGTCCACACGCCAGGAATTCTCAAGCTACCAAGCTTAATGGGAACCAACTGCCCCAGCCCCTCCTCCCGTCTCCATGCCCAGCAGAATGTGTTCATTTCAGCTCAAATGACTCACAGATGTGTCTCCGGCTCCCCACTTTCCTTTTCTCCCCAAATGGGCTGGGTTGCTAGGATTCTGCCCTGACTATAAGAACATCTTCTCTCCTTTATCAGCTGCAGAGTCTAGATGAGACAGGCAGACGCCCAGGGGAATCCATTTTCCAGGATCACACCTCACACCCCTCATACCTTACACCCCTCATACCCAACACTTTCTTCATTGATGCCTGGAAGGACAAGAATGATGTTTTGTTTGTTCTGGATTAAAAAAAGCACCCTTTTCATCCCAGATATGATTTAGGGTACCAACTTTTCTCTGCCACTTTGGGGGTTCTATTTTATGTTCTCCTACCCACGCGGGAAGGGCAGAACTGTGTTGACTGCATCAGGTCAGACAATAGCCTTTATTTCAGAGATCTGGCAGAAAAAAAGGCAGTGTCCCCATCCCTTGAGCTTGTTCTGCTTCAAAGCTTTTCCCTATCACCAGACCCCTGTCTTGGTGGTGGGGTGATTTTCAAGAGCTGGGGTCACCCAGGTCTGGGAACGGCTGGGTGATCATGATGTGAGCTACAGATACTTTGCCTCCTTCTCTAGGAGGTCATTCTCTGTGCCCTTAAGGGGACTTTCTCTTCCTTGGAGGCAGTTGAGAATGCCTGTGTGTGACAGTAATAAGCAGCCAGGTGATGTATCAGACAGTGCTCCCTGGTTATAAGGGAGAGATGGCGCCCTTTATCAGGCGTCTACTAAGTGCCTGTGTAACTTTGAGTTTGGGTGGTGGGGAGAGGGGGCTAAGTGAAAGTCTTGCTTCTACCTGTGAACTGGGTGAGCTTGATCCAGCCCTTTCCTCTTCTGAGCCTCAGTGTTCTTACCAGAAAAAGGGTATAGTGATGGACCAGTTGGGGGAGTTAGATGGAATAAGACCAGGTTCCGGCTGCAAAGTGAGCATCCCACCCGAGGTCACTGTGACTTACGGGTGTTCCTTCTTATCTGTGAAATGCACTAGAATAGCACCTGCTGTATTGGATTGTCTTGAGGTTTCAATGACTTCAGGAGTGTAATGCACTTAGCCCAATGCCCAGCACACTCTAGGGGCTCAATATATGTTAATCATTACCTTGACTACTCTTACTTTGTTGTTATTATTTTAAAGTTATTTATTTGTTTGTCTATTTTTGACTGCACTGGGTCTTCTTTGCTGCGCGTGGGCTTTCTCTAGTTGCGGTAAGCCTGGGGCTACTCTCTAGTTGTGGTCCATGGGCTCCTTGTTGCAGTGGCTTCTCTTGTTGTGAAGCACGGGCTCTAGGGCACGTGGGCTTCAGTAGGTGCAGCGCGTGGGTTCAGTAGTTGTGAGGTTCTAGAGCACAGGCTCAGTACTTGTGGGGCACAGGCTTAGTTGCTCTGCGGCATGTGGAATCTTCCTGGACTAGGGTTCAAACCTGCGTCTGCTGCATTGACAGGCAGATCCTTAACCACTGGACCACCAGGAAAGTCCCTGTTTTGTTATTATGATTTATCATCTTCCCACTGAAATATTTGGTCTGTTATTAAGTTTGGAAACTGTTAGCACAGAGGAATTAAAGGACTTGCCCAAGGTTGCACATCTAGGAAGTGGCAGAGATGGGTTTTGAATCCAGGCCCATGTGCTTCTGAGTTAGTGGTACCTACATCCCCCGGTTATTTTATCTGAGTTCATACAGAAAGGACTAAGGGTGTGGGTAGCTGATGGTCACAAAGAAAGGTTATAGGGACTTGGTCACAAGAAAAGAGGCAGATGCACAAAGAAAGAGTACGATTTCCAGAAGAAATGAAATAGCGGGTGTGGGTGTGAAGATTCTGTGTGGCTGGGAGGGTGATGTATACAAGAGCAAGGAGAAAAGAAACACATAGAAAGAGAGCAAATATTTGTATCTATTGTGTTGAAAAGAAGCCAGTATGGTGAACTAGTGATCCTGCTATTTTACCTTTGGGAGGACATTTCTTTTGCTTCCATGATGATAAAACGATTATAAACATAAGCAATATTTTAATACTTTTAAAAATAGTACTGGTTCTCCACTCAGTACCAGTGGGTTATCTTTCTTTGGATGCCTTCAAAAGTTTCCTGGCAGTAAGAGAATACTTTTTATTTATTAAATGATGCATTGACTATTATTTTTATTCACCAAATGGACTCATTTAAAAAAAAATTGGAAATTGAGAAAAATAGAAGACATTTTAAAAATGGCTCAAAGTTCTCCTATCCAAACATAACTGTGCTTAAATTTTAGTATTTTGATTTTAGGCTTTTTCTCTAATACTTAAAAGGATCACCTAATTTTAATAACACTGTAATGGTAAAATTGTAGCTTTCGTATTTTGTTATAAACATTTCTATATTACTGTAACTGTTTCTGTGAGCAAGTTTTTAGTAACTGGTCAAAGTAGGGATGCACCAGAGTTAATCTCTCCTGTAGTGTTTCTATTCTGTGTTTCTGTATCAGTATCAACATAAATGAGGTTTCCCTGGTGGGTCAGCGGTAAAGAACCCTTCCTGCCAATGCAGGAGAAGTGTGTTCCATCCCTGGGTCGGGAAGATCCCCTGGAGAAGGAAATGCAACCCGCTCCAGTATTCTTGCCTGGAGGATTCCAGGGGCAGAGGAGTCTGGCAGGTTACAGTCCATGGGGTCATGAAAGAGTTGAACATGGCTTATCAACTAAATAACATCAATATACATAGTGAAATACTTCACTATTACAGAGAACATGGCAATGAACATCATTTCTTTTTCCACTGGAGTATGGTTGCTTTGCAGTCTTATGTTCGTTTCTGCTGTACTGCAAAGTGAATCAACTGTGGTATACATCTGTCCCCTCCCTTCTGAACTTCCCTGCCATCCCTCCCTTCTAAGTCATCACAGTGCACTGGGCTGAGCTCCCTGCGTTACATCCAGCAGCTTCCCACTAGCTGTCTGTTTTACACGTGGTAGACAATATATGTCAGTGCTACTCTCCCAGTTTGTCCCACCATCCCTTTCCCTCTCTGTGTCCATGAACATCAATTTTTTTGCATGAGGTTTTTTTTTCCCTCTTCTCTCCTCCCCTGCCCTGCCCCCTTTTCTTAACGCTTGGAATTCTTCTTTGGATGAATACTTAGAAGAAACCTACTGAATTCAAGTTATGGACATTTCAAGTTTCTAGATATAAATGGCCATTCTTTTCCCCCCAAGATAATGCATAACCCATGACATGTTGAGGTCCCTCTAATCTTTCAGTTCCCTAACTATGAGGACAGCAGACAGTCATTCATTATTCATTCAGCATCTCTTGAGCCCTCACTCAATAGACAGTTGAGGGAGTTGCTGGTATTTTTCTCAGGGCATAACTAGTGGGCCTTCTCAGCCATGAGCCCAAAGTCGCAATGAATCAAAGACGTGGCTGATCTCAGATTTTCAGCTTTTCCCTGGGAACTGGGCCCTCCAAGGTCTCCAAGGGGGCCCCTGACTCTTGGGAGTGGGGTACCCAGTATTCCAGCGTTTCCAAGAATGCCGTCCCGCTATGTCCTAACACCCAGCTTCCGTGGGGCAAAAGCAGCAACTGTTCATTGTTTGAGCTGCTTGGAGCGAATACTTAAGTGTCCCAGTAAGCATTAAAGCACTCGGTCTCCTCCCTACCACTTCTCTCCGACAAAGCTTTTATACGGAGCACGAGCGCCCATAAATAACAGACTAACCTATAAATAAATACAGCTGGGAGCCCACAAAAGCCCTTGACAAATGCTGTTTATTTAATTTCTCAAGTGTGGTCCATTTGAGATCCAATTGGAAAGGCTCGCTAAGCTTTTAAAAGGCCAGCTTATGTGCTTAATCTTGAGTCCCCACCTCCCCCCGGCCCCTTGGAGGGGCCATCCTGCCATCTCCCCCACACCTGCTTAGTTCAGGAAAACAGCACAGTTGTCTCCTGGGGCAGGGATTTGGGACAAAGAAGGGTTTCCCAGGTCCTTTCCCACAAGGGGCACTCAACTCTGGACAGGTCAGAGTCACACCATCATTATTCATCTTGCTCAAACCTAGCCAGTTTCCTCCAGCCTCATTATTCACTTACTAGGTGGGAAGATCTGGGTCTTCCTAAACTGCCTTCAGAGAAGTGAAAAAAATCGTGGTAGTAGCCACGTGGAGCCAGTATGGGCCTCTTACTGTGAAGTGTCGTTCATTATTTCAGAGGCCAGTAAACAGGGCAGACATCACATGAGCAGAATGTGTTCTTCTGAGCATCCAATGCCACACTTGTCCGTCACATTCCTGCCCCAGGACCTTTGCTCATGCTCGTCTTCTGCTTGGGATGCCCGTCTTCTCATCCTCATTGAGCTAACCTGAGTCCATCAGTTTGAAGCCCATCCGCCACGCCTTCAGAGAAGCCTTCTCTGCCCAATATCAGCTCCCTTCCACCCACAAAGAAACCGACTACCAATCTCCTTGTAATACATTCCTTTTTTAAAAACAAAAAATTTATCTCCTTATTTGATTTTTATTTCTGTTCTTAATGACTGCTTCATGTTTTTGTACAGCAGAAACCAACACAACATTGTAAAGCAATTTTCCACCAATAAAAAAAAAGTTTTGGCAGTGTTACATGGCACCTGGGACCTTAGTTCTCCAACCGGGAATGGAACCGGTGGCCTCTGCTTTGGAAATGTGGAGTCTTAACCACTGGTGGGAAGTCTTCTGTTATGCATTCTTATAGCATCCTGTATTTCTTTGTATTTTAATTAGATTATTCACTGGGCAATTATGTATTGATTAACCTGTCTTGCTCACTTGAATATCACTTCTCACCTCTACCCCCAAATCAGAGCCATCATTGCCTCTCACCTGAACAGATGCAGCAGGTTCCTCGAAAGTCTATCTGCTTCTCCCATCTCTACCCTCATAGTCTCTGCTTAGTGCAGCAGCCAGCGAGATGCTTTTTTAAAAAAAATAATTTTTATTGGAGTGTAGTTGGTTTACGATGTTGTGTTAGCTTCTGCTGTAGAGTGAAGTGAATCAATTATACATACATACTCTCTTTTTTAAGATTCTATTTCCTTATAGGTCATTACAGGGTATTGAGTAGGGATCCCTGTGCTGTACAGTGGGTCCTTATTATTTCTCTATTTTATCATGTTTTATTTGACAACATGAGTTCTATTATATCCCTCTTCTGTTCAGAACCTTCCAGGAGCTCCCATTTGACCCCAAGTGAAAGCCAAAGCTCTTTCAGTGACCTGCCAGGCTCCTTGAGGTCTGGCCCCCATGACCTCTCCAGACTCATTTCTGGCCACTGCTCCACTCTCTCACTGTTTCAGCCACACTGATCTCTGTAGGGCTCTAGAAGTTTTGAAGAGCACTCCTCTTAGCCACTCAGTTAGCCACCGGGATCTCTTCCTCATTGGCAAGTTTCTACTCAAATATCATATTATCTGAGCAGTCTTCCCCATCACCTGTTCACCCCTCCCATCATGCTTTCCTCTTTGCCTGTCTTCATTTTCTGCATAGCGTCTATCACCACATGTTATGCCTTTTATTAGTTCATCATCGGTTGTCCCTGCAAAGTATGTGGGCCAAGCCTATTGTTCAATCCCCAGTGTCTGGACCAGTCCCTGACATGTAGGAGGGGCTCCATTAAAATATTTGGCAGAAACGAGTGTCCTATTTTAGACGATGCAGGCTCTTGCCTGGATTTGACCAACAAGTAAGACAATCAAATTCTTGGTGTCTTTGATCTTGTATGGGGTTTATAAGCAGATGTCTGTGCATCTTGTCTTTCTTTCTCAGCTGTGGGTGGTGCTTCTACACAAAGGCATTAGAGATCCCTGGTGGAGTATGGTTAGAAGGCAGGGACGTACTCCTCAAGAAAGACCCAAGATGGGGGGAAGAATGGAACAACTTGGCAAAAAGGAGGCAGGGAGAAGTGGTTACCCCTAGGTAGAGGGATGGGGATGCTGCTTCTGCTGGTCAACTTGTCATGAGAATCTGGGGTGTAGGGGCTTATCTGGTAGCTACTGAAGGAATAGCATGGGGCAGAATCAGTTAAGGTCCAGCTATGGCCATTGTGTCTTTGGCCATGCTGTGCGGCATGTGGGATCTTAGTTCCCTGACCAGGAATTGAACCTGCACCCCGTGAAGTGGAAGAGAGGCATCTTAACTTCACTGGACCACCAGAGAAGTCCCTGGCTATCATGTCTTGCATCAGACTTTCTGATGGTTAAGGTCTTGTTCACCTACATGAAAAAGTCCCCACCTGGCACTTAGCTCAGGGTGCAGAAATGGACATTAGAGAGAGTGTGGACTTTGAATTCAGATGATTGCAGGTCCAAATCCTGGTTCTAACACTCTCTAGCTATTTTCATGACTTTTTTGAGTTTTATTTTTCTTAAAAGTAATCCTCCCTCTCTCTAAGAATCAATTTGCCTCTTGGTCTTCATCTGGCATTTTTTTTTAAATTACTTATTTAGCTGTGTGAGGTGTTAGTTGCAGTCTGCAGCATATGAGATCTTAGTTCCCAGTCCAGGGTTCAAACTCGCATCCTCTGCATTGAAAGGTGGATTCTTAACCACTGGATAACCAGGGAAGTCCATATCTAGCATCTTTCTTCCTCTTATTTATTATACTTTCACACTGGCCTTCTTTCTAGTCCTCCAGACATGACTTGGGAACTTTGTATCTGCTCTTCCTCCTGCTAGAACATTCTGCTCCTGGTCCCAAATGGATTGGTTTCATCTCATCATTCAAGTGTTAGGTCAAATGTCACCTCCTCAGAGGGGTCTTCCTTAACTGTCCTTTTTTTTTTTTCCATTTATTTTTATTAGTTGGAGGCTAATTACTTTATCAAAAATTGCCTCTGGGCATCTCTCAGGCAGTCGTCTGTTGTATTTACCTTACAGCATTTAACACCATCTAAAAGTATCTGGTGGATCAGACGGTAAAGCGTCTGCATACAATGTGGGAGACCCGGGTTCAATCCCTGGGTTGGGGAGATCTCCTGGAGGAGGAAATGGCAACCCACTCCAGTATTCTTTCCTGGAAAATCCCATGGGCAGAGGAACCTGGTAGGGTGCAGTCTATAGGGCTGCAAAGAGTTGGACATGACTGAGCGACTTCACTTTTACTTTCAAAAGTATCTTATATATGTATTGATTCACTTGTTTACTGTTTGCCTCAACTGCCATGGAAATTACAATTCATGTGAATAAGAGTTTCTTTTGTTCATGACTTGTGTCCTCAGCACCTAGATCAGAGTCTGGCACATAACAAAGGGGTCAATAAATATTTGTTAGGAGAATGGATAAAGGGTTTGTGATAAGGAACAAATGGGTTGTGATAGAATAATTGCAAAAATGACCACAATTCTCCACCCCTTCTGTACCTTTGCAGTGCTTTTGTTACTTCTTCCATCAGAAGGTGGCATTGCTGGCCATATTCATGAATCTAAGCTGGGCTTGTGACTTGGGGCCAAAAAAAATACTGCATGCATGACTGCATGTCAGCTCTGAGTTTGGGTCTCAAGAGATCTCGCATGCTTCCAATCTGTCTCTTGAAACCCTGACATCACTATGAAAGACACATAGCCTAGACACCCCTGTCATTGTAACTAGCAGCAAGTCAATAGCCAGACATATAAGTGAACTCATATGACATTGGCAGCCCCTAGCCAACCCACCTGCTGAACATAGATGTGTGAGAGGACCCAGCTGAGATCAGATGAGCTTGGCCTAGGTCAGCAGCAACCACCTGCTGAGACACAGACTCATAAAATGCCACTGAGTTTTGGGATAGTTTGTTATACAGCAGTAGCTAACTGATACATAGAATACCCGCACACACACACACAAACACACATACTTTGGCACATTGTAGATGCTCTATAAATGGTTGTTTATACTGACATGGTGGGTATGCATTATTTGGTAGCAAAGGGGCCTTTTCCTTCTGCGAAGTCATAAGTTTAACAATGCGATGTGCTGTCATATGACCAGGAGAAGGTGCATCCCTTCCAGGCCCTCGGCAGCCCATTTCAGCTCTTAGCAAATATCCCTCCAGCCTTGACTTGGTCCCTTGACCTCAGGGTCAGAAAAGCATTGAAGAGACTTATGGAGATCCCACTCTTTGTTTGACCTGAATAATACATGCATTTTCCTGTTTCTATGATGTTTCCAGGCCTCTGATTTATGGCCATGCACATGGCCCTCCGTTTGCCCTGGCTTTTGTTAATGACCTATCGTGAATTATCCGGGAAAGAAATGTTAAACGAGCTAATTAGGCATTAACCTTACATTATAGATCAACCGCACAATTGGATCCTTCACAGCTACAAATGTGACAGCACAAAACATTAAGTATTGATGGTCCCAGGAAGGGCCGAGAGGATGGAGGGGGAGAGGCAGCATCCAGTGGGGGAGGGAGGAGGAGTGAAGATGCATCCTTTTAAGCCCGCTGGTCAGAGGGGAAATCAGAGGGATGGTCTCAGACTGCCTGTGGATGGAACCCTAAATGTCTTCCACTTACTGTGATCTCATAAAATAAGGAATCATAACAACTGTCTCATGAAGCCATGAAGAGCAAGTGAGACACCGTGTAAGGACACCAAGGGGGGAAAGAGGGGGTGGGGATGAATTGGGAGATTGGGATTGACACATATACACTACTATACACAAAATAGGTAACTGATGAGAACTTACTGTGTAGCACAGGGGGAAGAAAAGAAGGCAAAATCTGTTTGTAGGACATACATTAAGTTAACCTTAAAAATACATTCTAATATACCACGAAAGTGAAGTCGCTCAGTTGTGTCCGACTCTTTGAGACCCCATGGACTGTAGCCCACCAGGCTCCTCAGTCCATGGAATTTTCCAGGTGAGAGTACTGGAGTGGGTTGCCATTTCCTTCTCCAGGGGATCTTCCCAACCCAGGGATTGAACCCGGGTGTCCCGCACTGCGACAGACGCTTTACCATCTGAGCCACCAGGGAAGCCCCTAATACACCGTAGGTGCAGACAAATACTCTTTGATTCCACTTACGCGAGGTACCTAGGATAGTCAAATTCATAGAGCCAGAGGGTACACTGGTAGATACCAGGGGCTGAGGGTGAGGTGTGTGGGGAGGAGGAATGGGGACTTGGTGATTAATGGGGACAGAGTTTCAGTTTAGGAAGGTGAAAAATTTGGGGGATGGATGATGGTGAGAGAGGCAGAACAATGTGAATGTGCTTAGTGGCACTAGACTGTACAGTTAAATATGGTTAAAATAGTATGTTTTATTTTATGTGACTTTTACCACAATAAGCAAAAAAATTCAAAACAAGGAAATGAGACACCATATCATAAGGGCCTGCCATGGACTCGATCCTTGAAAAACATTCTTTCTTTTCTCTTCCTTTTGGAATATTTGTCTTTTAAATCCCAGAATTAAAGATTAGTGGGTCTCCCCCCGTAAACTGCTTAACTCCTGGTAGGCTCAAATGAGCACCCTGAACATGAGTGAGCACACACACGATAGCCCAGTTGGATGAGGAGCTGGAGTGAGGAGATGAATCGTTTTTAGATTAATTTCTTACTGCAGTGGAGTTGCTTTACAATGTTGTGTTAGCTTCTACAGCATAGCGAGATGAATCAGCTGTGTATTTACATGTGCCCCTCCCTTTTGGAATTCTCTCACATTTAGGTCACCACAGAGCATTAAATAGAGTTCCCTTGCTACACAGTAGGTTCCCACCAGTTGTCTATTTTATACATAGTATCAATAGTGTATATGTGTCGATCCTAATCTCCCAATTCCACCCCATCTCCTGTTCCCTTGGGATCCACACATTTGTTCTCTGTCTCCATCTGGGAACACAGAGAACAGGGAACTCTGCTCAATGTTATGTGGCAGCCTAGATGGGAGCGGGGAGAAGGAAATGGCAACCCACTCCAGTATTCTTGCCTGGAGAATCCTGTGGACAGAGGAGCCTGGTGGGCTGCCGTCCATAGAGTCGCACAGAGTCGGACATGACTGAAGTGACTTAGCATGCATGCATGCATTGGAGAAGGACATGGCAACCCACTCCAGCATTCTTGCCTGGAGAATCCCAGGGACAGAGGAGCCTGGTGGGCTGCCGTCTGTGGGGTCGCACAGGGTCAGACACAACTGAAGCAAATTAGCAGCAGCAGCAGCGGATGGGAGGGGAGTTTGAGGGGGAATGGATATATGTATATTTGTGGTTGAGTCCCTTCACTCTTTATCTGAAACTATTCCAACAGTGTTAATTGGCTATACCCCAATATAGAATAGAAAGTTTTAAAAAACATTGCTTCATGATTAAAAACAAAAATCTCAGAATAAGAAAAGCTTCTTGTTGCATTAAAAAAAAAAAAAAAGGGTCTACAAAGGCCCCTGTCTATCACACCAGGGCAGAGGATGTTTCATGGGAGCTGAGTCAATGCTGATCATGTTACCTACCATATGCCTGGAATCAGACACCTCCCCAGACCAAGTGCCTGAAATCTACATGAGGCAGCAAGGCCCTAATTGAGATGATGGTACTGTGAGAGATGCCAGGTGAGATGTGGTTCTTAGGTAGACTCTGTGTGAATCTGTAATCGGGGAGAGTTGGCTTCATTCTGCTCCACGCAATTGACAGTAGGGTCATGAGTCAAGACTTCTACTGCAAACTCTTCGGGGTACCAAAACCTTACATCCTGAGAGTTGAAACTGTGACATCTCAATAATGCATGCTTGGACACTTTGAATTTTATTAACACTGAAAATAAATTTACACGAGGGACAGGTGGCTAATTTTTAATTTGCAAAAGTTTGCTGTGGTTTTTGTTCTTTCTAAGGCTCTTTTGGAGAAGAAGCACAATTGCAACCACCAGACGACCCCTTTTATCTTTTCCTTTTTTTGAACCCTAAATGAGCGGAGGTTTTTGAAGCAGTCATTGAGTGGGTGTTCTTAAGTGTTTGTGGTGAGGCAGTTCCCACTTCAGTTATGTGAGAGAAGGGAAGGTCTCCTGTACCCTGCACCCTTCTAGAGATGACAAAAAGATCTAGCCACTCAAGGTTGCCCGGCTCTCGGGTCTCCCCCAATATTCTCCTGACTAGCCTTCCTTCTTCCAAACTCCTTTTCCCACCTGCTTCTCTTTTCCTTTTCTTCTAGTTTGCTTTATTCTCTCCCCTCCCACTCTCTCTGCTTTTTAAAAAAATGATAAAAACCCGCATAAGATTGATCATTGTAACCATTTTTAAATGATGCTTCAGTGGCATTAAGTACATTCACATCCTTGTGCAATTATTGCTACCATTCATCCCTAGAACTTGTCATCACCCAAACTGGAACTTGGTATCCAGTAAACACTAACTCCCCACCCTTCCCTCCCCCCAGCCCCTGGCAACCACCATTGTGCGTTCTGTCTCTATGGATTGACTCGTCTAGGAACTGCCTATAAACGATATCATGTCATATTTGTCTTTTTCTGCCTGGCTTCTGTAGTCAGGATTCTCCAGAGATACAGAACCAATAGTATATATAAAATATCACACATATATACACATTTATATGGGTGTGTGCTGTGTGCTAAGTCACATCAGTCATGTCTGACTCTGTGTGACCTTGTGGACTGTAGCCCACCAGGCTCCTCTGTCCATGGGGATTCTCCAGGCAAAAGTACTGAGTATGTCACCATGCCCTCCTCCAGGGGATCTCCTGACCCAGGGATTGAGCCCACATCTCCTGCATTGGCAGGTGGGTTCTTTACCACTGGTGCCACCTGGGAAGCCCCCCACTAATATATATATATATACATATACATATATATTATATAAATTATTATATATATTGTTGTTCAGTTGCCAAGTCGTGTCCAACTCTTTTCAACCCCATGGACTGCAGCATGCCTGGCCTCCCTGTCCCTCATGTTATGTATTATATATACATTATATGTTAGTTGCTTAGTTGTGTCTGACTCTTTGTGACCCTATGGACTAGCTCGCCAGCCTCCTCTGTCCATGGAATTCTCCAGGCAAGAATACTGGAGTGGGTGGCTATTCCCTTCTCTAGGAGATCTTCCTAACCCAGGGGTTGAACCTGGGTCTCCTGCATTGCAGCAGACTCTTTACCATCTGAGCCACCAGGGAAGTCCCATACATTATATATTAGTGTATATTAATATTATACATACAGTTATTGATAAGGTTTAATTATATATATGACTGTTGTTTAGTCACTAAGATTTATGTGTCTATATATAGATATATACATGTATACATACATCCATACATATGGGCTTGGACTTGCCAGGTGGTACTAGTGGGAAAGAGCCCCTCATGCCAATGCAGGAGACATGAGAGACGCAGGTTCAGAAGATCCCCTGGGGTAGAAAATGGCAACCGTCTCCAGTGTTCTTGCCTAGAAAATTCCATGGACAGAGGATCCTGGCAGGCTACAGTCCTGGGGTTGCAAAAAGTTATCCATAACTGAGAGACAGTATGCATGCACGCATATACGTATAAGTATATATATATATATATGATTTAGTATAAGGAGTTGGCTCATGCAGTTATGAAGACTGAGAAGTCTTACAAGCTGCACTTGGCCAGCAGGAGACCCAGTAGAGCTGGTGGGGTATGTTCTGGTCTGAGAGCAGGAGGAGAAGACTGTCTCCGCTTAAACAGTCAGGAAGACAGAGAGTGAATTCTCTTGTCCTCTACTTTTTTTCTCTTTGGGTCGTAAGGTTTTCAGAGTTCATCTATATTGTCTCATGTGACAGAATGTCATCCTTTTGAAGGTTGAATAATATTCCATTGTGTGAATACACCATTATCTGTTTATCCATCCATCTGTTGATGGACATTTGGGTTGCTTCCACTTCTTGGCTATTGTGAGTAATGCTCCTGTGAACATTTTTGTTTAAGTATCTCTTCCTGCCTTTGTTGTCTTCTCCAGTGAATTATTTTAAAGCTCCCAGGATGGGCGAGCATCCTTTGTCTCGGATTCACTCAGCTGCCTCTGGCTTTGTCCTTTTAGCCTGTGACAAAGTTGGCTCAGTCATATCTAAGGGTACAACAAGAACTGCCCATCACCTTAGTAACTGGTGCTAGTGTGGGTAAGACAGGGGAGACAGAGTAAGGTAAAGAACATGGTCTTTTCCAACAGTCAGGTGAGTCAGAGGTGGTCCCCAAGAGGGCAGGTGAATTCTAAGCATCAGAGAAGGAGTCTGTAGAAGAAAGAGCTTAGACTTGGCATTACACAATCTGGGGTCAAATTGAGGCCCTTGCCAGCCTCAGTCATCCCATCTGGAAAATGGAGATGATGCTTTCTATGCTCCAGGGCCATGTTGCAGATAAAAGAAAACAGCCCATGCTAAGGGGCAGGTACCCAGAGGCACTGGGGGATTCTTCTTAGCACCTTCTTTCCTTGTGTAGCACAGACCTTAAACAGCCCAGGACCATGAAGACCCAAGAGTTCAAATGGTGGTTCCCTTGTTATGTTTCAGGTACAGAAGTATTAAAGTCTGAAAGTGGGGGTTGCTTCAAAGAGGGGCAGAGGGTGCGGTGCCTTCAGACCTCCTGTTTTCTGCAGGAATGGCTTGCTCTGTGGCTCCTGACCCAGGCGAACCTGTGGGCTTCCAAAAATCTGTGGCTTGAACAACCTTCTTCTTAATCTTGATATTCAGATCTTGGTGTCGGCACCTTTGGGTTGGAATGCTGTCTTTTGAGCAGAGCTGATCCTTCTCTGTTTTGCTCTCTCTCCTTTATTTGGTGCACAGAAAGAGGGGGGGTCTCTCCTACTCAACATTATTATAATCTCCCTTCAGCAGATAAAGAGGGAGAAAGTCCTGAGTTTCCGTGCCCTTGATGAAGTGGGTGGCTTTTCCTCTACTTTCTTGCATCCCTGTTGGGGGAGTCCGAGCCTGTTTCATTTTTCAAGCAGAGAATAAGGTGTGGCCCTGTCCCTGTGGTTCATGTGATAAACATATCCTGAGCACCTCCTATGTGCCAGGCTTTACATCGCTGTGTGACATCAGTTTGTTGCCCTCAAGGCACTCAGGGTCTTGTACAAATGAGGGAGACAAGTTAACCGTGACAGTGACTCTTCAATGGGATAAATGGTGTGATGGTGAGAGGCAATGGGACCAGATAAAAGAGTCATCGAATGCAGGGAAGGCTTCCTGGAGGAGGCCATATGATCTGGGAGAAATGTACAGGATGAGGATGAAGTAGCCAAATTAAGAAGGACAGGAGGACTTTCCTGGCAGTCCAGGGGTTGGGACTGTGTGCTCCCAATGCAGGGGGCATGTGTGGAATCCCTGCTCGGAGAACTAATGTCCCCCATGCTGCCTGGTGTGGTCAAAATTAGAAATTAAATAACAATTTAAAAAAAAGAAGTGCAGGGAAGACATGCAGGTGGAAGGGACAGAATGTGCAAAGACCTGGATGAAGAAAGGATCATGGCTTTTTGGAAATTACAGGCAACCTGGGAGGTATCGTGGATTGGGTTCCAGACCACCTTCATAAAATGAGTATCACAATAGAGAAAGTCCTGTGAATTCTTTTTGTTTCCCAGTGCACATAAAAGTTATGTTTATGCTATACTATATTCCTTGAAAGTGATTAGTTTTAAACAATAGCAAAGGTAGAAATACTCAGTGTAGATATGTACTATAATAGCTTGGATAACAATGCTGATGGAAAAAAAAAAACACAGGTCTTCAGCTTGGCTGCTCATCCAAAGTTGCCACAGAGAATATTTTCAGTGATGATTTTGTTTATAAACTAGGCAAAACTTGCTGTTATCAGTCCACTATATATATATTTGTTGTTGTTCAGCCGCCCAGTTATGTCTGACTCTTTGCAATCCCATGGACTGCAGCACGCCAGGCCTCCCTGTCCCTCACCATCTCTTGAAGTTTGCCCAAGTTCATGTCCATTGCATTGGTGATGCCATCCAGCCATCTCATCCTCTGATGCCCTCTTCTCCTTCTGCCTTCAATCTTTCCTAGCATCAGGGACTTTTCCAATGAGTCAACTGTTTACATGACCAAAATACTGGAGTTTCAACTTCAGCATCAGTCCTTTCAATGAATATTCAGGGTTGATTTCACTTAAGATTGACTGATTTGATCTCCTTGCTGTCCAAGGGACTCTCAGGAGTCTTCTCCAGCATGTATAGTCTATTAAGTATGCAATAGCATTATGTCTAAAAAAACAGGGAAGGACTGAGGGCAGGAGGAGAAGAGGGCAACAGAGAATGAGATGATTGGATGGCATCACCAACTCAATGGACATGAGTTTGAGCAAACTGGGAGATAGTGAAGGAAAGGGAAGCCTGGCATGCTGCAGTCCCTGGGGTCACAAAGAGTTGGACGTGACTTAGTGACCAAACAACAACATACTTAATTAAAAACTTATTGTTTAAATGTGCTAACTGTCCTCTGAGCCTGTGAGTAGTAATCTGTTTGCTGGTGGAGGGTTTGAAGTATTGTGAGGATTACTAAAACGTGACACGGGGACTCAAAGTGAGGATGTGCTGTTAGAAAAACGGCAACATTAGATTTGCTGCATGTGGGGTTGTCACAAACCTTCAGTCTGTTAAAAAGCAATATCAATTTAAAAAGGATGGCTTCCCCTGTGGTCCAGTGGTTAAGACTCCACCTTTCAATGCAAGAGGTGCAGGTTTCATCCCTGGTCGGGGAGCTAAGATCCGTGTGATGTGACCAAAATTTTTTTTTAAAAATTGCAATATCTGAGAAACAGTAATGTGAAGCACAATAAAATGAGGGATGCCTGTTTAGTGTTTGGTAAGCAGTTTAGTATTGCTAGGGAGGGGAGCCCTCGAGGGATGGGGAATTTAAGAAATGAAGCTGGAAAGGTCTGTAGGAACTGGTTAAGGAGTTTGGATTTGACGTTAAGACACAGGAGCTACTGAGAGAACTTGGGCAAATGAGAGAGAGTCAGATTCTTGTTTGGGAACTTCTCCTGAGCTTCTCCTGAGCTGCAGCAGATTGGAGAAGGGAGATGAGGACAGGGAAACCATCAAAAGAGAAAATCGGCCCCATATTGGGGGCCCATAATCAGCAGCAGAGGCTGGGCGCCATGCGTGACTCAGTCAACTCACTGCCCTGAACCTTTATTAAACACCGACTGTGTACCGGCTGGGATGACAGACATCAGCCCCGAGATGGCTAATGCATGAGTGAGCGCTTATGTGGAGACAAGATGGCCAAGAGGAGAGAAAATAGATTTGAAGATGCAGACGGGGGAGGGGGGTCGCTGGAGGGGATGAGAGAGAAAGGTATAAAGGTCAGCTGGGGGCTTCATCTTGGCACGAAGATTTATAACCTCCCCGCTCTTGGTCTCGCTCCCCCCTCCCCATCCTTGCCCCCTTTCTCTTTCTGGCGGCATGTTCTAGACACACACATTATCTCTATTAATACCAGCCACAAGGTCATTACTCAGGCACCAACTTTTCCTCCGGCATAAATATTTATACAGGACTGACCTGTGACTGCTGCGTTTTCCTTTTATTTGATTCCTGCCGCCTTTTGTGTCTTCCGAGTCTGTCGGCTAATGTGTTTAGCCCCTCTGTCTGGAACCTTTCGGAGCCAGCCGAGTCTCTGGGAATGGAAGAGGGGGGCGGAGGGGAGGTGAGAAGCAGGAGGAGGCAGGGTGGGTACCGCTTGCCGCTTGCCGGACATCAGTGAGAACTCGAGTGGTGAGGATGTGAGGAGCTCTTGGCCGGCTGTTTAATAACAGGCTGGCCAAGTTCTAAAGGAAAGGACTGTGTGTTGGGGGGTGGTCGGGGCGGGGGGGGCGGTGGTTCTTTTCTCCTTGAACCCTGCAGCACTGCCCACACCCCCTTCCCCAAATCTGGGTCAGAAGCAGGCTTCAGTGAAACTCACAAAGCTGATGTATCAGGATCCCACGTTTTGTAAGAACCTCTTTTCTAACCTTGAGTGGGGCCTAGCAAAATGTTCCTGGGTCAGGGATTCTTACAAAATTGGCAAAGCCAGATATTTTTGCATGCTTTCTCTTAGAAATTCCCTCATTTAGTGAACTACAGGCGCCACCCCCATCTCGCCACCCCCGGACCTGGATCTGTCCCCACTGGTGGTGATTTGACTTATATATGATTCTTTGGGAGTAAAGGGCAAGATTTAAATATTGAATGAAATAATAATAGTAGTATTATCAACCATCATAATAGCTACTGCTACTGTTAAGAGTACCTACTGCTTACCAAGGGCTTCCCTGACTGCTCAGATGGTCAAGAATCTGCCTGAAATGCAAGAGACCTGGTTTCGATCCCCGGGTCATGATCTCTGGAGAAGGGAATGGCTAAGTTTTCTTGCCTGGAGAATTCCTTGAACTGAAGGGCCTGGCAGGCTACAGTCCATGGGGTCACAAAGAGTCAGACACGACTGAGTGACTAGCACTATCACCTTCACACTTTTGCTGCTTACAGGTTTTCCTCATTTTATTCTTTATTGATCTTGAGACAAGCATCTTCACCCCCAGGAACTTGGGGCTCAGGGAAGTTAAGCGTCTAGTCTAATGTCTCATGGTTAGTAAGTAGGGGACCTAGGACCAGGACCCAGGGTATGGTTCTGCTTTCCTCTAAACCAGTGGTCCCCAACCTTTTTGGCATGAGGAGCTAGTTTCATGGAAGACAGTTTTTTCCACAGACCAGGGCTGGGGGTGGATGGTTTGGGGATGATTCAAGTGCATTACGTTTATTGTGCAGTATATTTCTATTATTGTTTCATCTGCTCCACCTCGGATCATCAGGCATTAGATTGTAGAAGTTGGGGATCCCTCTCTAAACCTCTGAAAGTAGGAGTAATGGGGAAAATGTGGAGTGTGTCTGCCATGTCCCAGGCACTGGACAGATATGTCTTTATTTCATACCCTCTAGCAAACAATCCTGCAGGGTTAGGAAGAGAAAACTGGCCCCGTTCTGCAGGTGAGAAACCAGGGGAAGGTAGCGTTGCTAAATCAATACAGAAAATACATCACAAGTCAAAATCAGAGATCTGGTGGGTCCAACACTTCCCCAGCGGCATGACTGCACAGGTCAGCAGGGAGCAACTCCCAGTGCAGTTTGGTAGTGCAATTAAGGGGGTGATTTCCCTCATTATTTTCTTTTATGCTGTTTTGACAAAGTCATCAAGGAAATACTATACATTTCACAAAAGAGAAATAGAGATTCAAGAGAATGCTTTCTTTCCCTCTGCTAATGAGTTGGACCTGAGGCCAAGGTGGGGGCTGGTGAAACTCTGGAAGGGGGAAGCTATTTTGATCAAGATCATTAGTCCAGTGTTTTATTTATTTTTTAAAATATTTTTGAACTATGATTCATTTTATTTTAAAGAATATTTTATCTGTTTGGCTGTAGCAGGTCTTAATTGCATCACGAAGGATCTGCTATCTGGGTTGCAGCATGCGGAATCTTTAGTTGTGGCATGTGGGGTCTGGTTCCCTCAACAGGAATGGAACCTGGGTGTCTTAGCCACTGGACCACAGAAGAGTCTCAAAAGACAAGTGTTTTGAGGGACTGCTTCTCTGCTCCGAGTGCACCACCCCACCTTCCACATCCTACCCCACAACCCAGACCTTAGCCCTTCCGATGGTTTCTGAGAAATGTTAAGCCACAAGCAACCTCCTTTAAGGTTGGAAATATATCTGTTCCACTCCCAGTGCGTCCTCAGCACCCAGCACCATTTCTGGCACAAGAGTAGGTGCTTAATAAATATTCATTGCATTAACGAATGAGCCCATATATGTCCTTCTACCAGGGACCACCTCTCAGAAATATTTGACTTTTAATGAAAGCTCTGAGACTCAAAAAAGTCCTTAATGACTTAAGGGGCCCGGGTCACACTTCAAGGGGTATTGACAGAGTACAGGCAGGTGAGAGATGAGGTTTGGTGCTATTCCAATGGCCATCTTCCTCAATAATGAGCTGGGAGAATTTGGGAAGTTATTTCTCCCCTGTGAGCCTCTGTCCCATCTAGAGAAACAAGGGGTGGACTATATGGGTTCTAAGTGGTGAGGCAAATTGGTGCCATGAAGAATGGAACACATTTCCTGGGCTCAGGTCGCAGCTTCACCAGGATGAGCTGTGTGTCTCATATGTAAGTGACTCAACCTTTCTGGGCTTCCGTTTTCCCATCTGGAAAATGAGCATAATTGTAGTACGTGATTCAAGGAGATTTTACAAGGACTCAGTTAGTTAACATATATCAAATCTAGGGACTTCCCTGGCAGTCCCATGGTTAAAACTTCACTTTCCAATGCAGGGGGTGCAGGCTCGATCCCTAGTCAGGGAGTTAAGAACCCACACACCTTGCGGCCAAAAACCAAAACATAAAACAGAAACAATATTGTAACAAATTCAATAAAGACTTTAAAAATGGTCCACATTAAAAAAAAAATCTAAAAAAAAATACATATCAGATGTAAAGGTCTTAGGACAACACCTGGCATAAAGGACATGACTCATACATGTTGTCCATGAGAATTATCCGTATCTGTGAATTAGGAGATGTTGTATTCACATTATATTCATAATAGTAATCATAATAGTCATCATTGATCAAGTGGTTACAATTTGCAAGACATTATGTCCTTTGCTCCTTGCAAGACACTACAGGGTGTTTATTTTTCATGAGCTCCAATTTGCAGATGGAAAACCAGAAGCACAGAGCACCTAAGCCACTGGACTGAAGTCACACAGTCTCTTGATATAGGGGCAAATATTAATTTGGGTTTTGCACCAAAGTTTGGCTACAAATTCAGGTACTTACCAAGGCCAGGCAAGTAACTCCACTGGGTAAAAGGATCTGGCATAAGACAAGAGGTAAAGAATTGCATGTATTTTGATCAAGCATAACACTAGCCTTGTTGCTTTATCTTTTGAATTTATATTGGTTCTCTAGTGTGACTGCCATTTGAATCGTGTGAGGATTCAAAAAAGTAGTGATGTCAGGTTTTATGCCCAGAGACTGTGACAAAGTTGGTGTGGGTGATGGCACCCTAGCAACAGATTTTAATCTGTTCTACAGTTGATTCTAGTGCATAGCTAAGATTGAGGGCCACTGTTTAAGGGCATGGAGTAAGCCAATAAGACATGCTAGCTGCCATACTCAGCAAAGGAACCACCAATTTACAACCTTACATAAAGAGAAATCTTTGAAATGAATCAATCTATCCATCCACTCTCACCCATCTGCCATCTGCCTGCCCACACGTCTCCCCACAATTCACCCTCCCAGACATCCATTCTCCCATTCTTCTATCCTTCCTTCTTTCTTTTCACCCACCCGCCCATCCATCCATCCTTCCACCCACCCATTCATCTGTCCATTCACCCATCCATCCATCCACCCGCCCATCCACCCATCCACTCACCCATCCATCCATCCACCCACCCATTCATCCATCCACCCACCTATCCATCCATCCACCCACCCATTCATCTATCCATCCATCCACCCACTCATCCATCAACCCACCAGTCATCCATCCATCCACCCATTCATCTATCCACCCATCCATCCATCCCTGTAGTCATCCATTCATTTATCTGCCTGTTTACAAACCCATCCATATGTCCACTTACCCCTCAACCCTATTCTTTTGTTCATCTACCCTCCCGCTATTTTATCCTTTCACACATCTATCTATCCACCCATTCTTCCCTCTCTTCTTTTGTTTCCCCTCCCCTCTCCCTTCTGTCCTTTCTCCCTTCCTTCCTTCCTTCCTTCCTTCCTCGGTTGTGCCTTCTCCTGCTCCAGACCACAGCCTGGACTGACCCTCGGCACAGGCCTCCTTGCAATGCCATCAGCGGCTTCTCCCTTTCTCTTCTTCTAAAAGTTCCATGTCCATGATTTAGGTGTTAGTGAACTTCTTGGCCGTGCCTGACGGGAGTGAGCCAGAGAAAGAAGAGAAATCTGTTTCTGGTTTTCCCTGATGGCCTTTCTTTCCCGAGGAAGTCTCTTATAAACACTTCCAGCACCAGCAGACGCCAGGACTTTTGAACGGCTCCTCCAAGTCGAAAGGCAATCTCGAGTGCATACCTGGTGTGTGATGATCTGAATCCAGGGGGAGGGTTAAGTGAGGTTCTGACCGTGCAATCCAGGGCCAGCCCCAGGGCTCTCCTCTCCTTTCATAGCTGCAGTGTGAGGGCAGGACTACAAAGGCTGCTCCTGAGTTCCTGATGTGACTTTCCACTGCAAGGGTCTCTCCCCGTCCCAGCTTCTAAGTGTTTTTGTTATCCTTGGCATGACTGATATTTTGAACCAGATAATTCTTCACTGTGGGAGTCCGTCCCATGCATTTGTAGGCTGTTTAGCAGCATCCTTGGTCTGTACCCTTTTGATGTCAGTAGCATTCTGCCCTCCCCCGCTGCCTCTGGGTTGTGCCAGTCAAAAATGTCTTTGGACATTGCCATATAAATTTGGGGCAGGGTGCAAAATGGTCCCCTGTTGAGACTCACTGTTTTAAGTGAGGCTCATGGTAGTTAGCAAGATGTTACCCTTTGGAATGTTCTCTTTGTCAATAATGATTATTAATTATAATGGTACTCACCAGTATCGTTACAACGGACTCAGCATTATACGTGTCACTTTCTCTAATAATAACAATAATGATGTAATAGTGATAGTAATGATACTTATCACTGATGGTCTCTCAAAATAGATCAGGGGCATGTAGTTCTCAACCAGGGCTGCAGATAAGAATTACCCAGAGAGTTTTAAATTTCACAATGCCCATGCATACCCTGGATCCATTATATCAGGCTCTCTGGAGGTGGGATCCAGGCAACAGCATTACCAGAACTACCCAAGTGATTCCAAGTACAGCTGAGCCAGAGAACTTTAGGTCTGGGGTGACCTTATATCCAGGTTCTCCCAAGACATTCACCGTTTACATCTGTTGTCCCAGATCAACAATAGCATTCATTCTTCAACATGCCCTGGTTTAGACAGTATTAACTATGTAGTCACCCATTGTATATCTCATTTGATCTTCTTACCAACACTCGAAGATAAGGTACAGGCATCCCCAGGGATGCCTATGAAGAGCCAAGACCTAGAGAGAAGACATTGTTGGCTCAAGGTTGCACCATTTGTAAATGGCTGAGTCAGGATTTGAACCCAAAACCGATCTCCCTCTGATGCCAGGGGCTGCTGCACCGTCTCCATACCATCTCCATATGCTGCACCATCTCTATACCAGCCTCACTGGAGGGATTGCTAGGCTTCATGCGGATGAGCGTTTATGAAGAGTTGGTCTATGATAAGAGACATTATTTCCTTTGTAATGACAACATTCACATCTTTCAGGATTCTAAAGTGTCTAAAGTGTCTTTAAGCACAGGCCTATTTTTTTTTCCTAATTGGAGTTTTTCTTTTCTTTCTTTTCCTTCTTTTGCGTGTAAAAGCAACAGACTATTTGAGTCCATGTGTGCACAGTTGGACATCTTTCTCCACTCCCCACAGATGCCTATACTTAAGTCAGGTGCTCTTGGGTTTAGAGCCAGATAGACCTGAGACAGATCCTGGCTCTACCACTTACTTTCTGTGTGACTTTGGTTAAGTGATTTTAATTCCTCTGTGGCTCCAATTTTCTCATCATTTTACTGAGTATAATGATATCATTTTTCTTATGGAGGCTTACATGAAGCAATGTCTATGCTTGGCTATTCTTATTGTTGTTGTTATTTTTATCATGATGACCATAATTTTTATTGGTAGTATAAATGATTACAGTTATTGTTATTGTGTTGTCTTGTCTTTGTGGGGGCCACCTGTAAGGAATATTCTGGAAAAATATGCATTTTTCCTGCAGCTTCTGATGCCTCCCAGGATCTTGGGTCAGCCTGCACTGGCGCTGCCAGCATTTGATACCCATCCTGAGGGCAGGAGGAGAAGGGGATGACAGAGGATGAGGTGGTTGGATGGCATCACCGACTCGATGGACATAGGTTTGGGTGGACTCCGGGAGTTGGTGACGGACAGGGAGGCCTGGCATGCTGAGGTTCATGGGGTCGCAAAGAGTCAGACACGACTGAGCGACTGAACTGAACTGAATTGAACTAGGCTGTTGCCTTGGCCATGGGGCTGGGGTATTCTTTTAATTAATGTTTATCGGAGTATAGTTGCTTTACAATGATGTGGTAGTTTCTACTATACAGCAAAGTGAATCAGCTGTACTTATAATAGATAGCTAAGAAGCCGGAGTGTTATAAGGAAGTCCTGTGACTTAGTGGCTATGCTGGGTTGAATGGCGATCTCCAAAAAGAATATCTACCTGAAGTCAGTCTGGATTACCTGGGTGGGACCTAAATTTGATGAAAGGTGTCCTTATAAAAATGCGGCAGAGGGAGATTAGACAGATGAATGGGGAAGATACAGAGACACAGAGGAGGAGGCCATGTGAAGACAGAGGGAGCGATGGGGTGATGCTCTCACAAGCCAAGGAATGCTGGAGCTCCAGAAGCTGAAAGAGGTGAGCAGTGATTCTTTCTCAGAACCTTCAGAGGGAGAGCATGTCCTTGCCACCACCTTGATTTTGGACTTCTGGCCTCCAGAGCTAAGAGAATAAAGTCCTGAGTTTTTTTTTTTTTTTATATTTATTTATTTTTTTGGCACTGCAAGGTTTCAGTTGTGGCATGCAGGATCCTTTTAAACTGCAGCATGCAAACTCTTGGTTGTGGCATGACAAACCTAG
Source organism: Cervus elaphus (assembly GCF_910594005.1). NCBI lineage: Eukaryota > Metazoa > Chordata > Mammalia > Artiodactyla > Cervidae > Cervus > Cervus elaphus. Next base: position 13,588,749 of record NC_057819.1, on the reverse strand, counting down.
TTCCCTGACGGGGATTTTAAACCGGGGCCCCCTGCATTGGGAGTGCCTAGTCTTAGCCACTGGACCACCAGGGAAGTCCCAGCCCTATTGTTTTAAGCATCCAAGTTCGTGGCCATTTGTTACATCAACTGCAGAAAAGTATTAGAGCAGCCTCACCAGGAACAGTGCTATAAATGCAAACTGGGAAAGGGAGCCTGGATTGAAAGTCAGGAGACTGGTGTCTAGGCTTGGGTCTGTTTTCACTTCTGGGTGACCTTAGATAACTCAGTTTTCCTCCCTGGACCTCAGTGTCTTCATCTGTAAAATGGAGAGCAGGCTGATTCTTGGGTGGTAAACTGTTCTTGTATGTCTGTTAGTTGCTCAGTCGTGTCCGACTCTTTGTGACCCCTTGGACTGTGGCCCGCCAGGCTCCTCCATCCATGGAATCTTTCAGGCAAGAATACTGGAGTGGGTTGCCATTTCCTACTCCAGGGGCCAGACAGCTTATGAAAGTAGGTGAAGTGGGCCTGGGTGGCAGCATACTAGGGACGAAGGGTGACTGGGTCAACTCGGGGGCCTTTAACCCTTTGAAGGACGCACCTATCACTCAGCTCCTGCTAATTGTTGCCAGACAGGAATGCCGGCATAATGTCGCCAGAACTTCTTATTTTTCCAAGAGAAGAGAGATATCCTGCTTTTTATGTAAGATCTGATTTTTGAATGTTTGCAGTTATTTTACATTTCTCACAAGCATGACATGGGCCAAGTAAAGCAATTCTGCAAGCCAAAAATGACCTCTAATCTAGTTGATCTTCAAGGTCTCCTTCCAGCCCCCGATGCTCTGATTCTCTGACTTACAGGAATACCCGTGGCTTCCAGAGCCCTGACCTTGACAAACTCAGGAGAGCAGACCGGGGAGGATGGCAGCAGTGTGGTGGGAGAATATAGGCTCATCCATCTAGACCTGGCTGGGACCCCCTGGAAGAAGAAAGCCAAGGGCTTTGGTCCAAAAGGGCCTGATCGTTCATTTCCCCCCTCCTTACCGAACTGCTGGGTTTCAGGTAGCAGGCTTGATTTTTATGTGCAAAGCTTAAGCCCCCTAGTCAGCCTGGGCCCCGTGGTGCCCCATAAATCATAGGCTGTTTTTATTATTATTAATAAAATCCAGCTGATACTGGAAGTGCTAAGGAAATGTGGCATGGGAGAAGGAAAGGCTGGAAAATGGATGAAGACTGGCCTTGCACCCGTGAGCAAACGGTTTGAAAATTCAACATTTTCCATCAGAAAGGCAGGTTTCTGTTCATTTTCACCCATTCCCGTGCTGAGGGAACATTTATGATGTGATGCAGGAGACTCAGGTTTGATCCCTGGATCAGGAAGATCCCCTGGAAGAGGCAACCCACTCCAGTATTCTTGCCTGGAGAATCCCCATGTACAGAGGAGCCTGGCGGGCTACAGTTCATGGGGTGGCAAAGAGTCGGACTGAAGTGACTTAGCACACACACACACACACACACACACATGATGTGCCCATCACTGCCAGGGGACTGAGGATACAGGAGTGCATAAAGGAGATGCCTTCCTGCCATCATGGACTTGAGTCCCTGGGAAGGGAGGGTAGATAATTAGATGAGTGATTCCTCAATGTGTGAAAAAGATGCTAATAGAAAAGGGTTTGTGGAAGATGTATGGGAGGGGTCAAAGCATCAGTCCCAGTGGGAATGCCACTTAAGCTCTCAGCAGAAGGACGTGCAGAAGCCAGTTAGGCAAAGAGCATGTATGCAAGAGCCAGAGCCCTGCCAAAGATGATACATTCAGGACGGGAGCACCCATGTCGAAGAACCAGTGATGCAATTAACTTCTCAGGGCGTCAATATTCCCACCTGAAAAATGAGAGGGCTGTTCTGGACAGTCTCTGGGGTCCTTTGAGCTCAGCTACCCATGAATCTTGGGTGACAAACTGAAATTGAGATGGATTGGCAACGTTTTGCCGTACCTGTTTGGCCTTTGTTGGCCAGAATCGTAATGGAAATTGCAGCTCTGGAAGCTGGTGAGGGTGGAGTGAGACCTTTCTAGCTGCAGGTTTCATCACTGTGATCATGGGTGGTGCCAACACCACCCACTGAATGTGCCTTGAGCTTTGGTATCGGGTTAGAAGGCTTCCCCTTATTAGTAGGGATAGACATGGATTTGTTGTTGTTCAGTCTCTCGGTCGTGCCTGATTCTTTGTGACCCCATGGACTGCAGCGCGCCAGGCTTCCCCGTCCTTCAGTATGTCCTGGAGTTTGCGCGAACTCATGTCCATTGAGTTGGTGATGCCATCCAACCGTCTCGTCCTCTGTTGACCCCTTCTCCTTCTGCCCCCTCCATCTTTCCCAGCATCAGGCCCTTTTCTAATGAGTTGGCTCTTCACAGCGGTTAGATTCTATTTACCAGGGGCTCAGTATGTGCACCCTTCATCACATAGCAAGTATGTATCAAGTCTCAGACACCGTGCTAGAGGTTGGGAGATGATGGTGAATAAGTGGGACGATTTGAGGCTGACACAGAGCTTAGATGGGTACCACGATGAACTAGAAAATGCTTGCAGAGTAAAATGGTGAAACTAAGTATGTGGGTGTGTTTGCGTGAGAGAGAGGGAGAGACAGACAGACAGACAGACACACATCCACACACAGAGCAGGAGAGCATACAAACTAAAGGTTAGACTTGACGTTAGGCAGTCCCAGGTGACCACCTTGAGAAGATGACTTTGGAGCAGAGATCTGAAGTGGCCAAGACATCAATCAGGAGAGATCAGGGGAAGGGCATTCCAAGCACAGGGAGCAGCAAGTTCAAAGACAACGAGGTAGGAATTAAGTTGACGTGTTCTCAGAAGAGGGGCAGTGCAGGGCTGAAGCCTGGTGGGCAAGGGAGAAGTTGGGTGGGTGTCAGATTTGGAGCTTGGAGGGTCTTTTCTTTCTGAGCACTGTAAGAGCCTCCTGAAAGGTGTTAAGCAAGGGGATGAGGTGATCTGATGTATGTTTGATAAAGACAATCTTGACCGTTCTTTGGGGCAGCAGGTGTGGGAATAGAGGGACCAGGCAGGAGCCTATTGAAGTTGCCTGGGCAGGAGATGATAATGGCTTGCTAGCAGTGGAGACGGAGCAAGGGGTCATCCTTAGGGCACCTTTTGGAAATTTGTGATGGATTGGCTACAGGTGGACAGGGAAGCCGGAGGAGTTGAAAGAGAGGAATCAAAAGCACCCCTGCGGTTTTGCCTTGCTTGGTCCAATGGATTTTCATATTTAACCCCCACAACTACCCTTGGAAAGGTGGGTGTTATTATCCCCATCCTATGACTGGGCCCACTGAGCCATCTCTAAAGGTCAGAACTGGAATTTCAACCGAGTCTGTTCGCCTCTCAAGGCCATTCGGAATCCTCTCTCTTCATGAATTTCTTTCTCTCCTTGTTCGCATGGCTCCATTCCATCCTCAGGGACTGGCTTGCCACCCAGGATCCAGCCTTTTTCTCCTCGCTTTGGGTGAGAGACCAGGTCGGTGGAGCTCAGTCGGGTAACCCCCTGAAATGTCAGATCCTGTCAGCTCTCCGGAGGCAGAGACCAGCGGGGCAGAAAGTGCCTCTGGAACCCGCTCTGGGAAGTGTGTCTCACCAACCCTTTGAATGCTACCCGGGATCTCTGTACCCCCCGCCCACCCCCGCTCCTCCGATGGCTTCTAGCTTTCCACTGGTGACAGCTTCGATGATCTCCTGTGACAGGGGGAATATGCAGCCACAGGGATGCAGCTCCGTGCCCGGGAAATGTCACCTCCAATTGATGTCATGGAGGAGAGGGAAGCAATTAAGGCGCCAGCCAATTCTTGAAGCTCTGGCTCCAGGCAAACTGTGGGGGTTGGAGAAGGAGATGGAGGGAGGAAGAACAGCCGGAAGAGGGTTCACAAGGGGAGGGTGAACTGGGAAAAAGTGCCCATTTTCTGCCACAGAGTGGGTCTGCAGTAGGTCTGTGCTGAACATGAAACTGTAGTGGATGCTGTGGTGTGCCATCTAGACGCCCCCATCTTCAGAACCAAGGGACTCATTCCTCTAGCTCCAGAGATGTTAGATGTTTCTGGCTCACAGCTGAGTCTCTCTGCAGGATCTGCAGGACTCTCCGGGGGAAGCCTACACCCAGTGACTCATGGATCTGCTGTAGAAAGATCCAGCGCCCTTGTGTTGACTTAAACCAGCTCTGATGGACCATCTTGTCTGCTGCGTTCCCTGTAGAACTGCCTGAGACCACCGCATCACAGCCCATGTTCTTCCTCTGCCCAGTCCTGCTGCTGCTTCTTTTTTCTACTTATGTATTTATTTCTGGCTGTGCCGGGTCTTCGTTGCTTCGAGGGCTTTTCTCTAGTTGCAGCGGGTGGGGGTTACTCTCTAGCTGTGGTGTGCTGGCTTCTCATTGCAGTGGCCTCTCTTGTTGTGGAGCACGGGCTCTAGGGCACTCAGGCTTCAGTAGCTGTGGCACATGGGCTCTGTAGGTGAGACTTCCGGGCTCTAGGGCACAGGCTCTATCGTTGTGGTGTGCAGGCTTACTTGCTCCATAGCAAGTGGTATCTTCCCGGACCAGGGACCGAACCCGTGTCTCCTGCATTGGCAGGCAGATTCTTTACCACTGAGGCACCAGGGAAGCCCCAGTCCTGCTTCTTTTGCTTCCTGAAAGGTATTGTTCCTGTGAGCAGTCCCCAGTGAAGCTCCTGCCTACCGATCTCTGCCTCAGAAAACCTAATCTCAGACAAATACCTTACAGTGACAAAAATCATTAGTATATGGCCACTTATAGTGTCCATCCCACCTTCCGAGTTCTATGAGGGAAGGATTCTTACTGGATTAAACCCTGGGCTCTCCTTTGTTGTGGAAAATCTGGGTAATGGGTGAAATAGAGCAAAAAAAAAAAAAAGAAAAGAAATCACAGAGGATTTTGTGTCTGCATTATAAAAATTCCCAGAGTTAAGGGAGAGGGGAAAAAGCTAGAAAATCTGTGACGGTGGAGTTTCAGAGATGGATATTTTAAAGGGGGAAAGAAAGAGGTGATATTTCCAGGGTACAACTGACATCTAAATGGAGGATGCTGATGGAGGCAGGACTGAGAATAAATTTAAAAAGATTAATTTATTTGGCTGTACCAGGTCTTAGTTGTGGCATACAAGCTCTTAGTTGTGACATGTGGGATCTAGTTCCCTGACCAGCGATCGAACTCAGGACCCAAGCATTGGGAGCTTGGAGTCTTGCCCACTGGACCACCAGGGAAGTCCCCAAGAATAAAACTTTAAGGGTTTATAATGCACCATTCTTTCCTTCCCGGGAATCTTCTGGAGAGAGAAAGAGATTTAGAATCCTCTGTTTTCTGACTTTAGAGACTGGGCTCTATGGGAGACTGGGTTTATTTGGGTTACAAGTATTACTTAATGGAAAGGGGGTAACTGAAAGTGAAGGAAGAAAAGATAACTATGAATGAAAAAGAGGTGTAGAAAAAGAGAAGATATATATCCCTGTGACTTGGAGAAGAGTCAAATAGAATTAAGGAGAAAAGGATGAAATTAGAGTGAAAAGACATACTTCTTACAGTGTCAGACATTTCAGCCAAATTGCGAACACACCCGATATTCTTCCATCATTAAAACTGCCTTGTCAGCCACTCCCTGTGGGGTGAGTGTCGAGAGGCTGGTCTTTGCACAGACATTGGCATGATTAGCTCAGGGCTGTGTGTTAATTAGGTTAAGATCCCACAGCTATAACAAAGAGCAACATAATAATAATCCAAGAAAACTGCCTTGCTTATTTCTCTTGCAATAGTCCAAGCATAAGCAGTGTGTTTGGCATGGTTATCCCACAGTGATGGAGTCCCTGTCTCTGACTCCTTCTATCTCATTTCTCTGTGTTAGCATTTGGGATCTAAGGTGATTGCTCCAGTTCCTGCTATAAAGTCTGTATTCTGTTCAGTGGGATGGGAAGAAGGGGGACACAGGAGTCATCGTCTTCCTTTTAAGGCCATGATCCACCACTTCTGTAGACTTCCTGTTGGCCAGAACTTAGTCACATGGCCATGACTGAGATTGAAAGGAAGTTGAAAAATAGTCTTTATCTAAGGGAGCCATGTGTTCAGTTAAACTTTTAAAAAAAATTTTATTTGCTTATTTATTCATTTTTAATTGGAGGGTAACTGCTTTACAATGTTATGTTAACTTCTGCTGTACAATGAAATGAATCGTCTATTTGTATATACATATTCCCTTCCTCTTGAGCCTCCCTCCCTCCCCACCCCACCCCTCTAGGTCATCACAGAGGACGGAGCTGAGCTCCTTGTGGCCTACAGCAGCTTCCTACTAGCTGCCTGTTTTACACATCGTGGTGTACATATATCAATGCTACTCTCTCCGTTTGCCCCACCTTCTCCTTCCCCCGCTGTGTCCACAAGTCTTTTCACTACATCTGCATCTCTATTTCTGCCCTGCAAATAGATTCATCAGTACCATTTTTCTAGATTCCACATATATACATTGTGTGCGTGTGCTAAGTTGCTTCAGCCACGTCCAACTCTTTGCGACCCCATGGATTGTAACCTGCCAGGCTCCTCTGTCCATGGGATTCTCCAGGCAAGAACAGTGGAGTGGGTTGCCATGCCCTCCTCCAGGGGATCTTCCTGACCCAGGGATTGAACTCACATCTCTTCATGTGTCCTGCATTGGCAGGCGGGTTCTTTACCACTAGCGCCACCTGGGAAGCCTGAATATGCGTTAATATATGATATTTTTCTCTTTCTGATTTACATCACTCAGTGTGACAGACTCTAGGTTCCTCCACATCACTACACATGACCAAGCTTCATGGGTTCTATTACTAAAGGTGGGAGGATGGCTCTGGACAGGTAACGCCCTGTCTTTCTCAGATGCTCATCTGAGGGTTGTCTGACGCTCGGCTGACTGGGACTGATGAAATGACCTGCAACCGTGGCCCATTACAGACTAACTGTGGGTGGTGATTATGGGTTGGGGGGGATGTGTAGTCGAGGAAGGGAGGAAAATGGAGTAGGGAGGTTCTGAGGGAGGAAAAGGCAGAGAGGATGTCGGCTCTCAAGCTGCACGATCACTTTCGGTTCTCAGCTCTGACTGTAAGTGTTACACGTCAGGCTGCTTTGGGCTGGGCGTAACAGAAAGCCTGGACTTAGTGATTAAATCTGTAATCGTGGAAGTCCAGAGCAAGGGTGGACTCAGGCAGGGGTTGGTGAGGGGCTCCACAGTGTCTCCAATGATTCAATGACTCAGACTTATTCTTCCCTTTTTTTTTCTGTTTCTGCAGCTTAACAAATTTTTCTGACCATTTTACATGCATTGATTTTTGAATGGTTAACATCAAAAATTCCAGATGGTGCAAAAGGCATAAAATGAAATCTCTCTCCCACCCATGTTACAATTATGTCTCCCTCTCTAAAGACCTTTTTTATTGTGGTAAAAGTCACATAATATAAAACATACTATTTTAATCATATTTAACTCTGCAGTTCGGTTGCACTAAGTACATTCACACTGTTGTATAACTTTCACCATTAAACATCTCCTGATAAACTGAAACTGTCACCATTAAACACTAACTATGATACCCGTCCCTCCTCCCCACGCCTCCCATCCCCCAGCCCCTGGCATCTACCGATGTACTTTCTGACTCTATGAATTTGATTTGACTATTCTAGGTACCTTGTGTAAGTGGAATCAAACAGTATTTTCTACTTTATGAAGTAGCAGTGTATGTACGTCACTCCCAAACTCCCAATCCATCCCTACCCTGGTGATTTTTCACTCTTAACATCTTCATTTGTGGCTTCATCCTCAGGCTGGCTGGTTCAACTCATTATCACAACATGGTGACCAACCACGACCAGCCATCGCTTCCTTGGTCATACCTGCCAGTGGAAACTGAGAGAGAAGAAACCATTCTACACTCACATGCAAAAAAAGGTCCTTCCAATTAGTTGCATTGGACTAGTTTAGATAATATGCACTCCCCACCAGACTAATAAAAGATGCTTGCTGATTTAGACTTAGCTGCTCCCACATGTAGAGATGGGGAAGGAATGGATACCTGAATAAAGTCAGAGTTCTGATAGGTTTCCATTGACAATCCTAAAAATTATACTTACTTACAATAAGCTCCCTTTTCCTTAAGGTGTCCAGAGACTTAAGGCCAGGTACTCCAAAAGAGTTGAAGGAGGAAGAAAATAAAGAGTAAAAGCAGAGATGTGGCCATACCTGCTAGTGAGTCTCCAGAATATTGAGAGAAGATGCTATTGCCAGTGACTTCCAAGATCATTCAGGACAATTTGTGTGATGGAGAGAAGACATGGCTTTAACTTGTCAGCAGCCACTTCAGAGGAAAACCAGGGTCATCCTAGAACATCTTACACAGCTTGCAGGCTAGACATCAAGAGGGAGTATAGAGCATTCCTACTCTGCATGGCCAGGAAGACCATGAATGGGACAGCCACTCTCCATATTGGAAAACAGCATCCAGTTGATGTCAATATCTGGGATGGTGTGTAGGTGTCCTTCCAAGGGCCACTGTGATTTGTGGTGGTCTGTGGAGCAAACCTTGAGAAGCATTCAGAATCCTGAGTTGAGATCCCTGGGCTACTGAGTCCTATTTCTGGATGTTCTTTCTTAGTTTTACTGTCTGTCTTTGAAGAACTATTCCCTAGCAGTTTGGGTGTCACTTCCCTTTTGTGTGAATCTTCCTGGAAGTGGTCTGGGTATCTTCCTTGTCCTGTTTCTCTAAGAAGTGGTATGTCAAAAGACAGAGGATTGTCTCTGAAGCTGGGATTTGAACCCCAGGTTCCTCACTCAGCCAACGAGGTGACCCCAAGATACGGATTCCAGTCTCTGAGCCTCAATTTCCCCATGTGTGAAATAAAGAGAATAATATTTACTTGAAATGTACGATCCAAGGACCAGATTTAATAGATACAACAGATCTAGGCTGCTGCTCACTTTGCATTTTGAAATCTTGAAAAGGTTTTCACTTGGGTTACTCCAGTCCTGAAGATCACAGACCACCTTTTATTCTTCTGATTTTATTTGTTCATTTATTTGTTCACAACTGCAGCTTACAGTGCTACAGGGGGAATAGCACGGGATTCCAAGTATTGCCAGTGGTAAAGAATCCACCTTGCCATTGCAGGAGATGCAAGAGACTAGGGTTCCATCCCTGGATGGGGAAGATCCCCTGAAGAAGGGAATGGCAACCCACCACAGTCTTCTTGCCTGAGAAATCCCAGAGATAGAGGAGCCTGGCAGGCTACAGTCCATGGGGTTGCAAAGTCGGACATGACTGAGCATGCAGGCACCAGGGGTAATAATACGGTCTTCATCTTGACATTCAGAAGCAGGTCCAAAGGCACCTTCCTGAACATTCCTGGCTTGGATTCCTTTCTGCCAAATTCTTGGGATGTTACACCATTTTCTTTTAAGATTGTGCATATTTGGACACAATAAATGAATTCATGAAACTTCCAGGACAGATCTAGGCATTGACACTATAAGTAACCCTGAAGCAAAGAGTGAAATTTAACTCAGGAATGTCAAGGAGGGTGTTTGGGCTGCATCTGAAGATCAAGATGAGGATAATGTTTGTTTGTTTGTTTTGTATCAGGCAATAGCTGGCAAGGAATGTAGAAAGCAGAGGGCGCCAGGGGGTCATTAGAAGTTGCTCTTCTTTTCAGATTTTATACCCTCATCTAGATTCTCCTGCTGAGAAGCAGGCTGGACATTCAGACGTGGAAACCTGTGCCAGACAGCTAAGTTCTAGAAGTCAGCTCCTGATGAGTTTTGGCAACACTGGGCCTCTTCAGGCCAAGGGTTTAGTGCCAAGAGTAATTGTGATTTACGTCCCTAACCTCTTTGGGTGCAAAATGGTTTTGATTAGATGCATACCATGTTTATTAAGCCTTGCACAAAGCAGGCTGGGGGCTTGGCTGGTCTGCTATAAAAGGAAAGGAGATTTACACGGCTCCCTGCAGGATTCGTTTAATCTCTTGGGGATTTACTGACCTTCAATTAGAACTGTTAAGTACTGTTTACACGGTCCCTAATTCATACAAGACTAGTGTAAGGTTGAATTTTGCTTTCATTAAGGACCTATGAATCAAGAAAATAAAAAATAAAAGTCTTTGTCATGCAAGATGTGATTCGGGTAAAAACAAAAAACAAAACAAAAATTGAAAACAAAAAGCCATTAGGAGTTGAAAGTCTTACTTTGTCATCATTCAAGAGTGGTCTGACACTAACGAGTTGATACATTTTTAGAGCAAGTTTAAAAGAAAACACCTGATTGGAGATTATTCATGTAAGGATTATCTTCACAGTTTTAAAACTCTTTCTTGCAGAGACCTGGGAAAAGACAGACCCTAGAATTCTTTTCTGTTCAAAAATTTGAATTCGCTTTTATTTGCTAGAAGGAGGAGTGCAATTTAAACCTTATCAGGACCAAACATGCACACAGAAATCTCCTTTGTGCCTTCAAACTGCAGTACACGGACCCCATTTGGGTACATATAAGATGCCAGGGCCTGACGAGACCATGAAACATTATCCATGTACAATATTCAAGGATTTAGGGAGAAAGCACACACTTAAAAGATGTGAGGGAAAAAAAAAACCAAAACAGTATTAAATCAGAGGGGCTTCCCTGGTGGTTCAGTCAGTAAAGAATCTGCCTGCCAATGCAGGAGACACAGGTTCAATCCCTGGGTCAGAAAGATCCCCTGAGAAGGAAATGGCAACCCACTGCAGTATTCCTGCCTGGGAAATCCTGCGGACATGGGCTACAGCACATGGGGTCACAAAAGAGTTGGACACGAATCAGTGACTAAACAACAACATTAGATCAGAAGTCACAAAGTCAAATGCCCACAGGGGACAGGCAGGTGTGAGAATGGGTGAATTAGTCGGGTCCAGCACTAATTGGTAAAGAACTTATGTTCCTTCTAAAAAGATACATCAGTTCTGTTCAGTCACTCAGTCATGGCTGACTCTTTGCGACCCCATGGACTGCAGCACGGCAGGCTTTCCTGTCCGCCATGAACTCCCGGAGCTTGCTCAAATTCATTTCCATGGTGATGCCCTCCAACCATCCCATCCTCTGTTGTCCCCTTCTCCTCCTGCCTTCACTCTTTCCCAACATCAGGGTGGCAACTCATTTTCCCATGAGTCAGTTCTAGCATCAGGTGGCCTAAGTATTGAAGCTTCAGCTTCAACATCAGTCCTTCCAATGAATATTCAGGACTGATTTCCTTTAGAATTGACTGGTTTGATTTCCTTGCGTCGAGTCTTCTCCAACGCCTCAGTTCAATATATATAATATATTTATACATGTATGATTAGTCGCTCAGTCATGTCCAACTCTTTGTGACCCCATGGATTGTAGCCCACCAGGCTCCTCTGTCAATGGGATTTCCCAAGCAAGAATACTGGAGTGAGTTGCCATTTCCTTCTCCAGGGAATCTTTTCAACCCAGGGATCGAACCCATGTCTCTTGCATTTTCTGCATTGCAGGCAGATTTTTTTTTTTTTTTTTTTTTTTTTACCATCTGAGCCACCAGGGAAGCCCTATTTAAAAAGACACCCACTGCTAATCCACAGTCTCAGTACATACTGTGAGTTGACTTGCCAGGTGTCCACTCTTTCTCTTGGCTGTGGGACTCATTCTGTGCCAATTGTTCAGAGCCAAGGCCTCATGCCAGGAGAAGAGATTTAAACCCCATGGACATGCTATGGGCACTGCTCCAATTTCTGCCTTGGAGGCAAAACCTTTAAGCTGTGACACCCTAGGGTTGTGCTGAACAAATCCAGCAAGAGAGTAGTGTCATCATCATAGAGATCTTGTTTATATCTTGTCACTGGATGCCCCTGGGTATCCAGTGTGGCAGGTATTATTATCCCTGTTGGACAGATGGGGAAACAGAGGCTCAGCGAAGCTGAGCCCCCTTGCTCAAGCTACATATGTGACCACATACAGGAAGTGGCCCATGAAGCCTCACACCCCATCTTATAGCCCAGAGTGCAAGCTTATAGTCTTGGCTGTCATAAAATGTCATTCAGAGACTGCTATAGAATTCTAGTGTTTTGCTTTATTACATACCTTGGCCTCCATTGCAAGTGCATTTTCTACATCCGAGGTCCACTGGGGAGACTGATAGGAGTCCTTTTTTTCTCACTTTTCAGAGAGCAGAAGAATTTCAATATTGGTTGAAAGGATGGAGGTGGAGTGACATCCACTTTGCAGATCTGTGATGTGTTTAGCTCTTGTCCAGATAAGCTGCAGAGGGCTTTTGATGGAGAAACTTCCACACTTCTATCCTCAGTGGCTTAAAGTCTCTTGTCTTTGGTTGGGTTTTTCCAGATTTAACTAGGATTTGAGGACAGATCATTTAATTGAGAAGTGATTCCAGGGAGCACATGGAGAGAAATAAGGAAGTGAAAAGAATGTATTAATAAGCAAGTTACAATCATGAGAGAGGGTTGCCAGATAAAATAAAAGACACCCAGTTAAATCTGAATTTCAGGGGAATAACAGGTAACTTTTACTATTTTTAGAAGTTTATTTATTTTTACTTGGAGGATGATTGCTTTACAGTATCGTGTTGGTTTCTGCCATACATCAACATAAATCAGTCATAGGTGTACATATGTTCCCTCACTCTTGAAGCCCCTGCCCACCTCCCGCCCCATTCGTCCCCGCTAGGTTGTCACAGAGGGCCAGGCTGAGCTCCCTGTGTTACATAGCACTTGCCATGAGCTATCTGTTTTACATATGTGTGTGTATGTTTAGTACTACTCTCTCAATTCATCCCACCCTTTCTTTCCCCCGCTGTGTCCATAAGTCTGTTCTCTATGTCCGAGTCTCTATTTCTGCCCTACAAATAGGTTCATCATTACCTCCTTTCTAGATTCCATTGGCATGTGTTAATGTGTGGTATTTTTCTCTTTCTGACTTGCATCACTGTATGTAACAGGCTCTAGGTTCATCCACCTCACCAGAACCGACTCAAATTCGTTCCTTCTTATGGCTGAGTAATGTTCCATTGTGTACATGTACCACGACTTCTTTATCCATTCATCAGCTGATGGACATCTAGGTTGCTTCCATGTCCTGGCTGTTGTAAATAGTGCTGCAGTGAACATTGGGGGTGTATGTGTCTTTTTCCGTTGTGGTTTTCTCAGGGTGGTGATTTTTACATTTATGTCCCAAATATTATATGGGCCCTACCTGTGCTCTTTTTCATTGTTCATCTCAAATTCCAAGTTAACTGGGCTTGTTGTATTTGTATTTGCTCAATCTGGCAGCCCTACCCTTGGGATTTCTGAAAGATGGCATGGAGCAGCGACCCCAAGCTTTTTGGCCCCAGGGACCAAAAAGATAATTTTTTGACACCCCCCTCCCTGGAGTGGGGGATGGTTTGGGGATGATTCAAGAGCATTACATTTATTATGCCCTTTATTCCTGTTGGCATTAATATCAGCTCCGCCTCAGATCATCAGGCATTAGATCCCAGAGGTTGCAGACACCTGGTGTAGGGCAGGCTTTAGCGCTGTCCCACCTGAGGGATGAGGAAGCAGGAACATCCATCCTCTAGCTCATATTTGTCACTGGTTGGAGCTCCTGCCAGGCTGATCAACTTCCTGGCAGTGCTAGCCTGCCCGGCTCAAGGCTGAACCTGCTCCTGGCAGGAGGACACAGGTGCTTGAAACTCTGGGACTAAGGCAAGGGGAGCGAGGTGCTTAGGCTATGAAATTTAGGGAGGTGTGTACTCTCAGGTTATGGGAGTGGAAGGTCAGCCTTATTCTCCTCCCTGGCCTGACCCTGGCTTGCAGGAAGAGGTCTTTGGCAAACGTGAAACCTTGAGGGGTGAGGGACTAGAGGCCAGGCATCAATAGCATCTGCTATGGATGAGCTTATAATCAGAGTGAAATCAGAAAAACAAATATCGTATATGAATGCACCTATGTGGAGTCTAGAAAAATGGTACAGACGAACCTACTTGCAGAGCAGAAACAGAGACACAGGTATAGAGAACAAGCGTATGGACACCAAGGGTGAAAGGGGAGGGATGAACTGAGAGACTGGGATTGACAGAGATACACGACTATGCATAAAACAGATGACTAATGGGAACCTACTGTATAGCACAGAGAATTCTACTCGGTGCTCTTTGGTAACTTGAATGGGAAGGAAATCCAAAAAATAAAAAAGAGGGGATATATGTGTACATGTGGGCGTCCCCCACGGTTTAGCGGTAAAGAATCCTTCTGCAATGCAGGAGACGCGGGAGACTTGGGTTCGATTCCTGGGTCGGGAAGATCCCCTGGAGAAGGAAATGATAACCAACTCCAGTATTCTTGCCTGGAGAATGCCGTGGACAGAGGAGCCTGGTGGGCTACAGACCATAGGGCTGCACGTAGTCGGACATGACTGAGGCGACTTAGCATGCGTGCAGGCGTGTATACATACGGTAGATGCACTTTTCTATGCAGCAGAAACTAACACAACACTGTAAAGCAACTATGCTCCAATAAACACATTTTTTTAAAAAGAAAAGATCACAGGTAAAGGATGCCAGGTGAGTTCTGCTGCCTCCCAGAGTTTTCTCTTTGGCTCAGGGTTCCCCAGATTTTATAGAGACCTGCCTGTTTTACATTTGAAAATTAAAATATTTTGGTACTTGCCCCTGGATTCCCACGTATCTGTGTTGTTGTAGTTCAATTGCTAAGTCATGCCTGATTCTTTGCGACCCCCACAGACTGTTGCCCACCAAGCTCCTCTGTCCTCCACTATCTCCTGGAGTTTGTGCTCATATTCATATACATTGAGTTCAGTTCAGTTCAGTCGCTCAGTTGAGTCTGACTCTTTGCGACCCCATGGGCTGCAGCACGCCAGGCCTCCCTGTCCATCACCAACTCCTGGAGCTTACTCAGACTCATGTCCATTGAGTCGGTGATGCCATCCAACCATCTCATCCTCTGTCATCCCCTTCTCCTCTTGTGTTCAATCTTTCCCAGCATCAGGGTCTTTTCAAATGAGACAGTTCTTTGTATCAGGTGGCCAAAATATTGGAGTTTCAGCTCCTGCATCAGTCCAGTGAATATTCAGGACTAATTTCCTTTAGGCTTGACTGGTTGGATCTCCTTGTTGTCCAAGGGATTCTTGAGAGTCTTCTCCAACACCACAGAGTGGGAATGATATTTATCACAGAGGGCTGTATAAGAGTCATGCAAAATCTTATTTTTTTTTTCTTTTTTTTTTTTATTAGTTGGAGGCTAATTACTTCACAACATTTCAGTGGGGCAAAATCTTATTTTTTTCGTCAGTAATTACCAGTCTCTAAATTTCAGTGGCTTCAACCAAAACAGATATATTTCTTACTCATAGTATGTGTCCTTTGCACACCAGCAGGGGCATCTTTTCTATCATCCCCACCTTCAGACTAAGAGTAAGCAAAGAACATTTAGGAAAATAGAAGCTATTTCAAGATAAGCTGGATTAGTGGGTTGGAACAACACCCACTTTGTTGACATGATAGTGAGCCTATCATCTCTAGATAATTATAAATGGGATTTCCAAGATTTAACCTCCATGGGTTAAGATGGCTATTTTGGAGTGGATAATCCCCAAAGCAACTAGGATTTGAGTGTGAGAAGATTTTGGGGGAAGTAATTCCAGGAAGCATTGTTAGGGAAGTGAGAAAATCAGAAAGAAAGAGAAAGGATGGTGACTGCAGCCGTGAAATTAAAAGACGCTTCTCCTTGGGGAAAAAAAGCTATGACCAACCTAGACAGCATATTAAAAAGCAGAGACATTACTTTATTAACAAATGTCCATCTAGTCAAAACTATGGGTTTTCCAGTAGTCATGTATGGATGTGAGAATTGGACTATAAAGAAAGCTGGGCGCTGAAGAATTGATGATTTCGAACTGTGTTGGAGAAGACTCTTGAGAGTCCCTTGGACTGCAAGGAGATCCAACCAGTCTATCCTAAAGGAAATCAGTCCTGAATATTCATTGGAAGGACTGATGCTGAAGCTGAAACTCCAATAGTTTGGCCAACTGATGCGAAGAACTTAATCATTGGAAAGGACCCTGATGCTGGGGAAGATTGAAGACAGGAGGATAAGGGAACAACAGAGGATGAGATGGTTGGATGGCATCATGGATGTGATGGACATGAGTTTGAGTAGGCTCTGGGATTTGGTGATGGACAGGGAGGCCTGGCATGCTGCAGTTCATGGGGTCACAAAGAGTCAGACACGACTGAATTAATTGAACTAAACTGAACAGGGTGTGCAAGTATGGTTGCTCTGGGCAACTAGCAACTGAATTTGTATGGCAACCAAGGCCCCACCAACTGGAGTGGCACTTTTCATGGTGGCAAGGGAAAGGTCATATGCATCAGGGTCATGCACTGCCAATTCAATGATCCAACCAGGCAGTGAAAGGCCTCATTATATCCCATACTCTGTCCAGAATTAGAACTTAGCTCAACCCAAATGGATTTTCCTTGTGGCTCAGCTGATAAGGAATCTGCCTGCAATGCGGGAGACCTGGGTTCAATCCCTGGGTTGGGAAGATCCCCTGGAGAAGGGAAAGGCTGCCTACTCCAGTATTCTGGCTTGGAGAATTCCATGGACTTCCATGGAATTCCATGGTATAGACCATGGGGTTGCAAAGAGTCGGACACAACTGAACAACTTTCACTTTTCCAACCCAAACATAAGAGACACAGGAAAGTATTGGGTTGGCCAAAACATTTGTTTGGGTTTTTCTGTAAGATGTAACAACCCAAGTCAACCCCATACAGTTGTCCTAAGGGCAGAAAAAGAACAAGGTGTACCACTGAACAGCACTTAGGTGTATCACAGGTGTTTGTGGGATTCGATGAGTTAATATTTGTAAAGACTATGGTCAACTTTACAAGCTGACACAGAGTGCACAATAAATGTTGGTTACTCTTTATTTATCTTTGGGTCTTCGTTGTTGCATGTGTGTTTTCTCTAGTTGAGGTGTGTGGGCTTCTCACTGCGGTGGCTTCTCTTGTTGCAAAGCATGGGCTCTAGGAAGCCTGAGCTCAGTAGTTGCAGCTTGTGAGCTTAGTTGCCCTGCAGCATGTGGGATCTTCCCAGACCAGGAATCGAACCTGTTGTCCTCTGCATTCGCAGGCAGATTCTTAAACATGGGCCACCAGGGAAGTCCTGGTTGCTCCTTTAATTATAAGGATACATGTCCCACTAGACTATGAACAGTGTAAGGGAAGGGACCTCATTCTACTTCTAGTGATATTATCATTTACTGTTGAATACTTTCCCCGTGCTGAGTACTTTGCTAAATAGCATTGTCCCAACCACTCCAGGAGGTAGGTGTCTATTCTTTTCAATGCCGTTCTACAGACGAGGAAACTAAGGCTTAGTGGGATTAAATAAGATGCTCAGCCTCATCTAGGAAGTGAGTGGCCGCGCGAGGATTTAAACCCATGCCAAAACCCATGCGCTTGGCACCGCACTCAGTGCCTCTGTCTTTGTACTACTAACACCTAGCACCAAGTCTTATACAGAATAGGGGCTTCATGAACATTTGTAGGATTTTTGGCTAGAATAGCTTTTTTGACCTTGTACGTGCATCAGAGATCTTCTTCCTTTTCCTTCCTCTGGCGTGCCTTCTCTCCAAAGATGGAAATGTGCTCCATTGTTTAATACCGTTGGCCCAAACAACCTCCTTCTTGCCACTACCATACATAATTCCAAGATTCAACATTCCCCATCTCCTCCCCTTTGCCTCCTCCTCTCTTCCTGGTCCAGTACAGAGATATACCTGAAACAGGACATATCTATGGATGCCCCAATTCTTCTTGATCTAAACGGTGGGCAGAATGTTCCAGAAGTGTCCAAGGTTTTAGAACAACCTCCTTAAAGTTTAAAATGCTTATCATTACCCAGTGATGCTATTCCTTTAGGGCTCTGATCTTTTTCCTATCCTAGTCATCTTAAAAAAGAAATGGAATTTCATTTGGGAGTGCCCTTTGGAAATCTGACATCTTCTTCCTTTTGTTCAATTAAAGGCTGAAAATACCAGCTGGCTCTTAGTTGACTCCTTGTCCATGAATATTACTTTCTGAGGAAAGCCCCCTCCCGCTCTGCATTTTTCTTTCTTTCTTTTTTTTTTAACTTTTTTTTTGGTGGTGGGGGGTCATGGTAGACAAATAAAAATAATTCTGAGGTTATCTGAGAGCTGACATTCCACACAATAGCCGTAAGAACGTTTTTCCAAATTTAAAACTCTGATGGAGGAAGTGGGTTACAATAGGAGCAACCTCTGACCCTGATCAGTCATAATGGTTTCCTGGATTCAGAGATACTGTGGGCTGGAGCCAAGGGTTTCAGCAGAGAGAGCATAAGATCTGTTAAACTTAGAACACATTGTGTGAGTTCCGGGTGGGGCTGCTGGAGGGACATCTTCCTTTTTTTCCGGTGAAAATGATTCCTTTTCAAACAAGGATCTGGATCTTTCTTACTGTATGACTAGTGTCTGCTTACTTGTTCTGCTGCTGATTCGAAGAAGAATTTTTACATTCCTTAAGATTTATCAATGAATTGCAAAGTCTTCACTCTGGGAACCATTTCTAGGAATTATTCACCCCCAAATATTTATTGAGTGATGGCCGTGTGCCAAGCACTGTTCTAGACACTGTGCTCAGTTGCTTCAGATGCTTTGCAACTCCATGGATTGTAGACCACCAGGCGCCTCTGTCCATGGGATTCTCCAGGCAAGAATACTGGAGTGTGTTGCCATTTCCTCCTCCAGGGGATCTTCCCGACTCAGGGATCAGACCTGCGTCTCCTGCAGCTCCTGCATTGGCAGGTGAATTCTTTACCACTTGAGCCACCTGGGAAGCCCTATTCTAGATGTTCAGATCTAGCAATAAACAACAACAACAAAAATCAGTCAACAAGCCCTATCCTGGTGAAGCTTCATTCTATGGCGTGGTTCCTCAGCTTCAGTGCTACTGATATTTGAGCCAGAGAATTTCCTTGTTTTGGGGGACTGTCCTTCCTGTGCATTGTAGGGTATATAGCAGCATCCCTGACCTCTGTCCGCCAATACCAGCAGCTCCCCTCCCCAGCTGTGACAATAAAAAATATCTCCAGGCTTTGTTAGATGTCTTGGTTGAGAACTACTCTTCTACTGGGAGAGAGGCAGACCACAAACAATGAGTTAATCAATAGGTAAATAGGCAAGTTTTACCATCTGTTAAAGGTCAATAAAGATAGAGTAGGCTAAGGAGGATTGAGCCTTGGCAGTGGGGTGAGGATGACAGCTGGCTATCATTTAAATGATGTAGCTGGGGATATCCTTATTGAGAAGGTGACATTTGACAAAGACTTTGAAAGAAGCAAAGGAGTGAGCCATGGGGTCATGGAGGAAGAAACTTCCAGAAGGAGGGAACAGCCGGTGCAAATGACCTGAGCGTATACTCTGGTCCCAGAGTCATCAAGGGGATCAGCATGACCAGAGTGGAAGGAACCTGGGGAAGATGTTCAGAGAGGAGGCAGAGATAAAAGCAAGTCATGTTCTTACTATGCAGTCTGTGGCCTTTGTGACCACTGTCGAGGCTTTGCTTTTCTCCGAGAGGAAAGGAAGTCACTGATTGGTTTTGAACAGAGGTGTGATATGAGCTGTCTTTTTTTTTTTTTAAAGTAGGACCACTCCGGCTGCTGCTGGGTTGAGAACAGACTGTAGGGAACCAAGGAAAGAAGTAGAACCAAGCTTTGACTCCAGGCAACTCACAGGGATGTGTCCCAGTGTGGACCTGGCTAGACATCTACAGGTTTACTACAGACATCATCTCCTATTTAAGACACATACACAGTGGCCAGTTCTAGCTGCCTGATGTGGTAGACTGTCGGAAGGGAAATAGGAGTTTGAATTTGCCTTGTTTTCCCTGTCACCTTATCTTGTTAGGCTCTACCCCAGGTAATGTCCTCATTGTCCTTTTGGAAACGTCATATTCTAGGTGGGAGACCAGAGGCCCAGGTCATTATAGTAATTAGTAATGTAGGATAGGGACCACCCTGGCAGTCCAGGGGTTAGGGCCCCATGCTTCCGCCACAGGGGATGCGGGCTTGGTCCCTGACTGGGGAACTGAGATCCCACAAGCCATGTGCGTGTGCGCTCAGCTGCTTTAGTCGTGTCCGACTCTTCGTGACCGTATGGACTGAATCCCCCAGGCTCCTCTGTCCATGGAATTCTCCAGGCAAGAATACTGGAGGGGGTAGCCATTCCCTTCTCCAGGAGATCTTCCCAACCCAGGGATCTACCCGGGGTCTCCTGCATTGCAGGCAGATTCTTTACTGTTTGAGCCACCAGGGAAGCCCTAGGTTAGGTGGGCAGTTCCCAATATGCTGAAGTTCAGTCCCGCTGCCTAAGGGCTTTCTCTGACTGTCCAGGATGGGGCAGATCAGAAGCACCAGGGAGTGAACAGCCCCAGGAGTAACCTCAGCCAGGGGGGGATGTGAGATGCAGTGAGTAACTCTCCTCCCTCACTGGGAGAATTCTTTAGTGTGCTCAGATTTGTAGGAGGTCCCAGTGTTCATCGGCTGAATTGTGCCCCAGTTAACCTCAGTACTAACTGCTCGTTAATGCACCTTTAATTTCTGCTTTCCTTCCTGTCTCTGCCTCTCTCCCCTCTTTCCTGGTATCACCCCCACCACACCCCGCCAAATAAGCTACAGGCGCCTAAATCCTCTGCTCAGTATCTATTCAGAGGAGGAAACCCGACCTCCTAAGACTGGTTGTGATGGTTATGAGAAAGTGAATGTAAAGTCCTTAGCTTATTGTCAGATATACAGTAAACACAGAAAAAATGGCAGATGTGCTGCTGATTGAGGCAATGAAGATTATGATGAGGAGAAATGGAAGGAGGAAGGAAGATAAGGAAGAGGAGAAGGGAAAGGGGAAGGTGAAGGAGGGGAGGAGAAAGAGGAGGAGGAGAAGGAGGTGGAGGAAGAGAAGAAGAAAGTGGTGTTGATTATAAGGATGATAACGCGGACCATTATGAAACTGGGGCCCATAAGGGAAGGGGTAAGAGGCAAATTGTGGATTAACAGGGCGTGGACACCTAGAGCAACCACTCAACCAGATCCCTAATGTATTCCTCTCTGTCCATATGTTCTCCCACCACCTGAGTTGATTGAACTTCTTTCCCGTGGTCGGTGTTCCCTAGGAAATAATCTGTCCTCTGTGCCTCCTGACTAATTGACAAAGAGCCACTGGTTCACAAGAGTCATTCTTGCCAAGCACCGATTCTGTATAACATGTGATGTGATGGACCAGGAATTAGAAAATGTGGTCCTTGTTTAAGCTACTCCTTTATGAGGAAAGCCAAATCTCCTTCTAGTCACAGAAGTCCTTCTTGCTTTTTCCGCCCATGGGCTTCACCTGGGAACCTGCTACTGGATAAGTGAACATACAGTCTTGGGACCGGTCTGAATGCATTGTCTTGAGACTGTTATTCAGCTTCCTGTGGCGGTTGGCTTATTTCCTGTCTTGCTCATTCATTTCGGAACGTCCTGTTCTTAGATCAAAAGTCCTGGAAGATCCCAAGCCAACAAATGCCACGAGGGGAGTTTCAACTGCAGAAAATGTGATGAATTCAACTTAAATGCTTCCCTGGCCACTGATGAAGGGAGTGAAATTAACTCTTTTGAAGGATGAATGGAAAATGTTGGCTGATGGGCTCTAGAAGGTCAAAGCTGGGAGAACTTAGTCATTATGACTTCTAAGTCTCCTTCATTTTACAGTAGAAAAATCAAGAGAGGTTACTCTCCCAGCAGATGCCACACAGTTAGAGGGTGGCCTAGCCCAGAATAAACCATTTCTCTGGTCTCTGACTCTGTTTTTCTTGCTCTGTTATTACCCACCTCTTGTAAAATCAAGCTGCCAGAAATGTACTAGGAGCATCTTTTGGTCAAGGACACGTCTTTTTGTGTGGTGAACAGTCGCTTCCTCATTCAGCTTTCCTAAGTCTTGATTTTCATTTATCAGATTTTTAAAAAATATCACAGCAACTCTGTGCCTCAACATAATGAAGCTGCAAAGAATTTCTATTGAACCTCAATGTCACAAACTCATGAAAAGCTCCATGTTGAAATGAATGGGAGGTTTTTCATTCTAAATAAACTGTAATTCACCTAATTGATTTAAAAGCATCCATGCCCTCTGAAGCTTTCTTTTTTTCCAAGTAAAATGGCCAACCTGTTGAGCTGCCACAGGAAGAAAGAAAGCTGGAGATAAGAGAGAAATTATAGGGACAGAGTAGGGGAAAAGATCAGAGCGCACACACACACACACACACACACATATATATGTATCACCTCCTCTTTAAAATACTAGAGAGAGCTCCTGGAGATTCAAGAAAACCACATTTTTGGCACCCCTCTGAACTTCACAATTATGCATTCAGGTTTGTTTGTTTATTTATATCTTACTTTATTCCTCTAGAAAGGATTTCAAGAAACAGTGTCCTCCAGATAAGATTATTAATACACAGCATTTATTGATCATCTTTCACATGCCAAGAAATGTGTATACATTATCCCATCTAACTTGTTCAGCACAGTAACTCTAGTAAGAAACTATCATTATACTCATTTGTACTAGGTTAATTGAGGAACCCCAACCTAACCCCTCTTCCCCCCAGCAAGAATATGTTCACCTTGAAATGGTGAATGTGAGTTTCTTTGAACAAAGGATCTTGGCACATGTACTTCAGCTAGGATCCTTGAGGTTAGATCATCTTGGATTATCTTGGCCATTGTTCATTTGCTAAATCGTGTCTGACTCTTTGTGACCCCATGAAATGCAGCACACCAGGCTTCCCTGTCCTTCACTGTCTCCCTGAGTTTGCTCAAACTCATATCCATTGAGTTGGTAATGCCATCCAACCATCTCATCCTCTGTCACCCCTTTTTCCTCCTGCCCTCAATCTTTTCCAGCATCAGGGTCTTCTCCAGTGAGTCAGCTCTTTGCATCAGGTGGTCAAAGTATTAGAGTTTCAGTATCAGCATCAGTCCTTCCAATGAATATGCTGGGGCTTACATCTAATGACAAAGTGCCCTTCCCACTAAGAGAAGAATAGGCATGGAGGTGAAGGACATGAAAATCTGGAAGCAGACATCTGAATGAAGTGACTCCAGTCCCCCAAAAACCAACGATTGGCAGCAGTCATCAGAAGTTAAGAGGGCTTCTCTGCTGGCTCAGCAATAATTTGCCTGCAATGCAGGAGACAAACCAGAAGTTAGGAGAGAGGTGTTGAACCAATTCGCCTTCAGAAACTCCAGAAGGTGCACCCCTATTGACATCTTGATTTGGGGCTTCTGTCCCTCAGAACTGAGAGAGAAGTGATTTCTGCTCTTTTAAGCCACCTAATTTGTGGAAATTTTGCTACAGCCTCCCTAGGGGACATATACACCATTTTATAGATTTAGGTAACGAGGCCCAGAGAGATGAAATTCTTACCCAGCCATGAAATCTCAAGTGCTATATAGAGCTGGATTAAAACTCACAAATCATAGCTGATTCCAACAACAGGTTGGATTTTTAAAAAGCAGCATAAAATGCATAAAGAGATGCATGAAAATGTGCTCAGATGCTCAGCCATGTCCGACTCTTTGCGACGCTATGGACTGTAGTCTGCCAGGCTCCTCTGTCCATAGGATTTCTCAGGCAAGAATACTGGAGTGGGTGGGATGCCATGCCCTCCTCCAGAGGATCTTCCTGACCCAGTGATCGAACCTGAGTGTGTTGAGTCTCCTGCGTGGCAGGTGGGTTCTTTACCGCAGAGCCACCTGGGAAGCCTGATGTGTGAAAGGACATTCCTCAAATGTTAATGGTAGCTGTTTTAGGAGGCTGGGATTTCAGGAGACTTTTGCTTTTGTCATTATTCATAACTGTTCAAATGTTCTATGATAATCAGTTCTAGCTATCTAATTTGTTTTAGCTGTGCTATGGGGTATGCAGGATCTTAGTTCCCCAATTAGGGATCAAACCCATGCCCCCTGCATTGGAAGCACAGTGTCTTAACCACTGGATGGCCAGGGAAGTCCTCTAGCTCTCTAATTTGAAGAAAGAATTCACGTGATATTCCTTGGGGATAAGGGACCATGACAGAGAGTACTCATGAAAAAAGGCAGCACACAAAATTGCACGTAGTAAATAATTCCTTCAAGAAAATGAGAGATACCAAGGGAACATTTCTTGCAAAGATGAGCACAATAAAGGACAGAAATGGTGTGGACCTAACAGAAGCAGAAGATATTAAGAAGAGGTGGTGAGAATACACAGAAGAATTATACAAAAAAGATCTTCATGACCCAGATAACCATGATAGTGTGATCACTAACCTAGAACCAGACATTCTGGAATGCAAAGTCAAGTGGGCCTTAGGAAGCATCACTATGAACAAAGCTAGTGGAGGTGATGGAATTCCAGTTCAGCTATTTCAAATCCTAAAAGATGATGCTATGAAAGTGCTGCACTCAATATGTCAGCAAATTTGGAAAACTCAGCAGTGGCCACAGGACTGGAAAAGGTCAGTTTTCATTCCAATCCCCCAAAAAGGCAATTCCAAAGAATGTTCAAACTACTGCACAATTGCACTCATCTCACATGCTAGCAAAGGAATGCTCAAAATTCTCCAAGCCAGGCTTCAACAGTATGTGAACCGTGAACTTCCAGGTGTTCAAGCTGGATTTAGAAAAGGCTGAGGAACCAGAGATCAAATTGCCAACATCTACTGGATCATCAAAAAGGCAAGAGTTCCAGAAAAACATCTACTTCTGCTTTATTTACTATGCCAAAGGCTTTGACTGTGTGGATCACAACAAACTGTGGAAGATTCTTCAAGAGATGGGAATATCAGACCACCTGACCTGCCTCCTGAGAAATCTGTATGTAGGTCAAGAAGCAACAGTTAAAACTGGACATGGAACAACAGACTGGTTCCAAATCAGGAAAGGAGTACGTCAAGGCTGTATATTGTCACCCTGCTTATTTAACTTATATGCAGAGTACATCATGAGAAATGCTGGGCTGGATGAAGCACAAGCTGGAATCAAGATTGCTGGGAGAAATATCAATAACCTCAGATATGCAGATGACCCTACCCTTATGGCAGAAAGGGAAGAACTAAAGAGCCTCTTGATGAAAGTGAAAGAGGAGAGTGAAAAAGATGGCTTAAAACTCAACATTCAGAAAACTAAGATCATGGCATCCGGTCCCATTACGACATGGCAAACAGATGGGAAGCAATGGAAACAGTGAGAGACTTTATTTTTTGGGGCTCCAAAATCACTGCAGATGGTGACTTCAGCCATGAAATTAAAAGATGCTTGCTCCTTGAAAGAAAAGCTATGACCAACCTAGACAGCATATTAAAAAGCAGAAACATTACTTTACCAACAAAGGTCCATCTAGTCAAAGTTTTGGTTTTTCCAGTAGTCATGTATGGATGTGAGAGTTGGACTGTAAAGAGCTGAGTGCTGAAGAATTGATGTTTTTGAACTGTGGTGTTGAAGAAGACTCTTGAGAGTCCCTTGGACTGCAAGGAGATCCAACCAGTCAATCCTAATGGAAATCAGTCCTGAATATTCATTGGAAGGACTGATGTTGAAGCTGAAACTCCAATAGTTTGGCCACCTGATGTGAAGAACTAACTCATTGGAAAAGACCCTGATGCTGGGAAAGATTGAAGGCGGGAGGAGAAGGGGATGACAGAGGATGCGATGATTGGATGGCATCACCGACATGATGGACACAAGTTTGAGTAAGCTCTGGGAGTTGGTGATGGACGGGGAAGTCTGGTGTGCTGCAGTCCACAGGGTTGCAAAGAGTCGGACACGACTGAGTGATTGAACTGAACTGAACTGAACTGACGTAATCCTGCAACTGTATGTAGATTCAAGGACTTCCCTGGTGGCACAGTGGATAGGAATCTGCCTGCCAGTGCAGGAGACACAGGTTGGATCCCTGTGCTGCAGAGCAGCTAAGCCTGTGCCTCAACTACTGAAGCCCATGTGTTTAGAGCCTGTCCTCTGCAACAAGAGAAGTCGCCGCAATGAGAAGCCTGCACACTGCAACTGGAGAGTAGCCCCCGCTCTCTGCCACTAGAGAAAGCCCAACCATAGCAAAGAAGACCCAGCACAGCCAATACATAAATAAAAACACTAAAAAAAGAATGTGTCTCAATCCAAGCCAACTCAGTCATTACCTCGACCACATGGGATGAATAGATCCCCAGTTTCCAAAAGAAGAACCCAAGTCTTAGAATTAGAAAGTACTGAACTTAAATGCAATGGCCATTAAAGAAATTTTCCCTTCTGCTCGCCATCTCTTGGGAACGTCCTTGGGTCTAAATTATACTAAAAGCCCACCTTTCTGGTTTTCTCTCGGACTAATCAGTGTTCACATCTCCAAAGTGCCCTCAAATTGTGGAGGAAAGAAGGTAAGCTTCTTTCTTCTTTCTTCTCTTACTGAGTACAAAACCTGCAAGTTCCCAAGTGTTAGAGACTTGAATCTGGGTGTGAAGAGAGAAGATAAAATGCAAGATGCTAGTTCCACTCCTCTGAGAAAACCTGGGGGAAGCCTGTCCTCTTAAACTCACAAAGGAATGCAGATTTTTTTCCCCCCACTGGCAAGTTTAAGCCTATTGTAAACATTTAAACCTACAGTCTAGACCTTAGTGGCTGGGGACTGGCTTTTCCACAGCCCATATTTTAGCCAAGACTACAGAGGGTTGAATTTCTTTCTTTCTTTTTTTTTTTTTTTAAAGATTCCAGTTGATTTCGAATTGTGGTGCTGGAGAAGACTCTTGGGAGTCCCTTGGACTGCAAAGAGATCAAACTAGTCAATCCTAAAGGAAATTCACCCTGAATATTCATTGGAAGGACTGATGCTGAAGCTCCAATACTTTGGCCACCTGATGCGAAGAGCTAACTCACTGATGTTGGGAAAGATAGAAGGCAGGAAAGAAGGGGATGATAGAGGATAAGAGAGTTGGATGGTATTACTGACTCAGTGGACATGAGTTTGAGCAAACTCAGGGAGATAATGAAGGACAGGGAAGCCTAGCGTGCTGCAGTCTGTGGGGTTGCAAAGAATCAGATGCAACTTAGTGACTGAATAACAAGAAAAAGTTATCTTTGCCCAGTCACATTGGGAGCTCTGAGGCTTCAATTCTAGAACACCAAAGGCAGAGAGCTGGACTGGAGGGCAGCTCAGCCATCAACACCCCCCTCTGAAATCTTACTCTGTGCCCAGCACTTGGCCACACAATTCATAAATATCATCTCATGGAGGCCTTAGAACCAAACCTGAGTGGTAAACTCTATCATCTCCAATTTCCACACAAGGGAACTGCATCTTAGCAGGTCAGGGAGCTTGGATGTGGCAGAATCTTGGACTGAGCCAGAAATATCTGTCCTCGAAGTTTTTGTCCATCTGTAGATTGGTCCCTCCAGCCCTGGATGTTCAGAGCCCTATGTAGATGAAAAAGAATCTCACAGCTTAAATGTTCCTGTTTGACATCTGGGAGGTCTGGATTTTGGGATCTGCTTTATGTCCAGAGGAACTGGCAATGTTATGGGAAAAATAGTTCAAGGAAAAGTGACAAAGTATCATGGTATTCACAGTCAATATCAAGACCGTGGACTTTCTGGACCCTAGACTAAGTTGTGACCCTGAAAACATAGTTTCCCCTCACCTGGGGAATCTTTTAACAGTGGTAAGTTCCAAGAGTTATCATTGACTTCTAAATCCAAACCTCCTAGGGAGAGCCTCCATTATTAATTACTTAGTTAATTTAGCAGATACTTATTGATATTTACTGGATGCTTAGCTGCTGGAGATGAAATAGTGTATCTATCAGGGTTCCATGGGAGATAGAATAGCCCATAGGCTACAGACTAGGATAATCTGAAGAGTTTCATAAAGGAGCTAAGACAGAGACATGTGTGGAATATGGAAGAAGCATAAAGAATAGTACAGTACCCAGGAGCTAGCAACATTGGAATTATTTTTTAAGTATTAAAATTTTTTTATTTAGTTATTTATTTTTAATTTTTGGCTACACTGCATCTTCATTGGGATTCCCAGGTAGCTCTAGTGGTAAAGAACTCACCTGCCAATATAGGAGACATCAGAGATGCAGGTTTGATCCTTGTGTCGGGAAGATTCCCCTAGAGAAGGGCGTGGCAACCCACTCTAGTATTCTTGCCTGGAGAATCCCCATGGACAGAGGAACCTGGTGGGCTACCGTCCATGGGTTTGCAGAAGAGTCGGATATAACCGAAGCAACTTAGCTTGCATGCATGGTCTTCGTTGCTGTGTGGGCTTTCTCTAGTTGCGGCACGTGGGGGCTACCCTCTAGCTGCGGTACATGAGCTTCTCATTGCAGTGGCTTCTCTCATTGTGGAACAAGGACTCTAGAGCACAGGCCCAGTAGTTGTGATGCATGGGCTTAGTTGCCCCATACCTGTGGAAACTTCCCAGACCAGAGATCCGAACTCACATCCCCTGCATTGGCAGACAGATTCTTAATCACTGGACTACCTGGGAAGTCTCAACATTGGGGATTTTTCAACCCCGAGACTTAAAGGATGGGGGCATTGTTACCTGTATCTGAACCTCTCCATGGTGAGAAGTCCTTAGGTCAACTGTGACCTTCATCTAGAATGGGCTTTCTTTCTTAACTGTGACTCTGTTGTTATTTAGAACTGGAGAATTCTCTGTGGTGGGGGATGTCCTGTGCATTGTAGGGTGTCTAGCAGCCTCCATGGCCTCTACCCACTGGATACCAGCAGTGCCCTCTAGAATTCCCCAATATCCCCTGGAGGCACCATTATCCCCAGTTGACAACCACAGATTTAGAGGTGCAACCAGCTGGTAGAGACCTCACCAGATGGGGACAGCATCCTAACCTCCCACTTCCCTTTTCTTTTAGTCTCCTGCTAGGGTTTCCCATTGGCCAAACCTCAACCAGAAGCCAGAGGTGGGGAAGCTCATTGATGTCCAATAAAGCAGCTCTGAGGCTGGATAAGACCCTTTTCCCTCAGGAGCTTACAGTCCAGGTGGGACTCAAGGAGGAGGCAGAGAACAAGCAAATACATAAAAAAGGCAATTTCTGAGAATAATTAGCAAGATGGAATTAAACAAGATAGGACCATGCAACAGAGGATAGCTGAGCTCTCTGAATGGGTGATGGTTAAGCTAAGACTTGAATGATATGCTGGGGCAGCCTTGAAAATATTGCAAGGGGGCAGGTAATCCAGGTGAAGCCTGCAGAAAGGCTCTGAAATCCACATTTAGTCATTTGTTTATTTGTTTTTGCAGTACGTTATTGCCATGTAATTTTTGGGGGAGATGTAGTTCAGACATACTAAAATATGCAACTATTTTTTAAAAATTTAGTTGGAGGATAATTGTTTTACAGTGTTGTGTTGGTTTCTGCCATACATCAACATGAATCAACCATAGGTATACATATGTATAAACTATACCCCCCCTCCACCAAATTATATCACAATAACATACTATAAAAACAAGGAAATAAAGTGGATTTCAGGGCCTTTGCACATGCTTCGCCTGGAGTACCTGCCCACCACTGCTCCCCCCCCACAATATTTTCAATGCTGCCCTGGCATATCATTGATACTTTTGAACTACGGTGGTGGAGAAGACACTTAAGAGTCCCTTGGACTGCAAGGAGATCCAACCAGTCAATCCTAAAGGAAATCAGTCCTCAATGTTCATTGGAAGGACTGATGCTGAAGTTGAAGCTCCAATACTTTGGCCACCTGATGTGAAGAACTGACTCATTGGAAAAGACCCTGATGCTGGGATAGACTGAAGGCAGGAGGAGAGGGGGACGACAGAGGATGAGATGGTTGGATGGCATCACTGACTTGATGGACTTGAGTAGGCTCCAGGAGTTGGTGATGGACAGGGAAGCCTGGCATGCTACAGTCCATGGGGTTTCAAAGAGTCAGACACGACTGAGCAACTGAACTGAAACATATGTCCCCTCCTTCTTGGACCTCCCTTCCTAAAATATGCAACAATTAACTGAACTGAATGATGAGTTGTTTTTTTTTTTTCCAGTGGGTTTTGTCATACATTGATATGAATCAGCCATGGATTTACAAGTATTCCCAATCCCGATCCCCCCTCCCACCTCCCTCTCCACCCGATTCCTCTGGGTCTTCCCAGTGCACCAGGCCGGAGCACTTGTCTCATGCATCCCACCTGGGCTGGTGATCTGTTTCACCATAGATAGTATACATGCTGTTCTTTTGAAATATCCCACCCTCACATTCTCCCACAGAGTTCAAAAGTCTGTTCTGTATTTCTGTGTCTCTTTTTCTGTTTTGCATATAGGGTTATCGTTATCACCTTTTTAAATTCCATATATATGTGTTAGTATGCTGTAATGTTCTTTACCTTTCTGGCTTACTTTACTCTGTATAATGGGCTCCAGCTTCATCCGATAAAAACCATATGATTATCTCAATAGATGCAGAGAAAGCCTTTGACAAAATTCAACACTCATTTACGATTAAAACTCTCCAAAAAGCAGGAATAGAAGGAACATACCTCAACAAAATAAAAGCTATATATGACAAACCCACAGCAAGCATCACCCTCAATGGTGAAAAATTGAAGGCATTTCCCCTGAAATCAGGAACAAGACAAGGGTGCCCACTCTCACCACTACTATTCAACATAGTGTTGGAAGTTCTGGCCACAGCAATCAGAGCAGAAAAAGAAGTAAAAGGAATCCAGATAGGAAAAGAAGAAGTAAAACTCTCACTGTTTGCAGATGACATGATCCTCTATATAGAAAACCCTAAAGACTCTACCAGAAAATTACTAGAGCTAATCAATGAATATAGTAAAGTTGCAGGATATAAAATTAACACACAGAAATCCCTTGCATTCCTATATACTAACAATGAAAAAACAGAAAGAGAAATTAAGGAAACAATACCATTCACCATTGCAACAAAAAGAATAAAATACTTAGGAGTATATCTACCTAAAGAAACAAAAGACCTATACATAGAAAACTATAAAACACTGATGAAAGAAATCAAAGAGGACACAAACAGATGGAGAAACATACCGTGTTCATGGATTGGAAGAATCAATATTGTCAGAATGATGAGTTTTTATGAATGTATCTGCTCATGTAACCATCATCCCGATTAAGACACAGAACTTTTCCATCTCCCCAGAAATTTCCCTTATGCCTCCAATCATGTCTTTCTATCCTGCTACTGTTCTCTCTTTTATAGTACTGCCATAGACTAGTTTTGCCTGTGTTTGAACTTCACATAAACGCAGTATGTACTTTCTTGTGTGTGGTGTCTTTCACTCAACACTAGATCTGTGCAATTCATGCATGTTGTTGACTGTATCAGGAGTGTTTTCTTCTTTGCTGAATACTATTCCACTGTATGGATGTGCCACAGTAGTTTAATCCATTCTCCTACTGAAGAATAATTGGGTTGGTTCCAGTTTGGGGTAATTATGAAGCAGCTGTGAACATTCACTTGCGAATCTTTTTGTGGATCTATGCATTGATTTCTCTTGGATGCAATTTTAAAAAATTTTAAAAACATTTAATTTTGTATTGGAGAATAGCTAATTAACGATGTTGTGATAGTTTCAGGTGGACTGCACAGGGACTCAGCCATACCTATACATGTAT
This sequence comes from Cervus elaphus, assembly GCF_910594005.1. Taxonomy (NCBI): domain Eukaryota; kingdom Metazoa; phylum Chordata; class Mammalia; order Artiodactyla; family Cervidae; genus Cervus; species Cervus elaphus. The sequence continues at coordinate 13,556,932 of NC_057819.1, read as the reverse complement.
CCATTCTCCCCCAATCTCCCTTCTCATCTAGGCTTCCAGAGTTCCATGTGCTATACTGTAGGACCTTGTTGGTTATCCATTTTATATATAGCAGTGCATACATGTTGATTGGATGCAGTTTTTAAGTCTAGGGATAGATATGTCTTTATTGCAAATTACCCAACAGTTTTGCATTAGATATTTTTTAATTGGGATATAGTTGCTTTACAATGTTGTATTCGTTTCTGCTGTACAATGAAGTGAATCAGCTATAGTAAGTAAGTATTAGTTGCTCAGTCGTGTCCTATGGACTATAGCCTGCCAGGCTCCTCTGTCCATGGGATTCTCCAGGCAAAAGTATTGGAGTGGGTAGCCATTCCCTTCCCCAGGGGATATTCCTGACCCAGGGATAGAACCTGGCTCTTCGGCATTGCAGGCAGATTGTTTCCTGTCTCAGCCACCAGGGAAGCCCAAATCAGCTGTATGTATACATCGATCCCCTGTCTCTTGGTCTGTCCCTCCCACATTGCATCCGTCTAGGTCCTCACAGAGAACTGAGCTGGGGTCCCTGTGCTATCCAGCATGTTCCCACTAGCTATCTGGTTTACACATGCGGTGCACGTAGGTCAATCCCTGTCTCCCAATGCACCCCCACCCCACCACATGCACATGTCTGTTCCCTACATCTGCGTCTCTAGATTTTGATGTGAATGTAGGCTGGAAAACCAAAGGATTGAAAGGTTTCCAGTGCTGGCTCCTAATCTCACCAAGCACATAGGTCTGTTACTTGGTCTATCATAGGGTCATTCATTCCTCACCTTTCCCCCCTCCTCTCCACAGGTGCCATGCATCCCAGAGACAGCAGGACTTGAGTGGGCTACCTGGGCAACCTTCCCCTGCCTGGCCCAGCCTCATACCTCCTCCACGGGTGTGTGTGTGTGTGTGTGTTTGTGTGTCTTAAATCATGGCCTGGCGGCTAATTCTTTGCAGCTTGCGGGTTGCTGCCTCCATGAGCAGACAGGAGGGCGCCCTGACACAGTTAAAGATCACAAGCTTTGATAACCCGGCCTTCTGATTTACGGTAATCCAGGTCTCCACGTTCCCCTAATGAGGGGAACTTGGAGTGTCAACCCGTTTATTAAATGCTCAGAACCATGTGTGAGCCGGACCGAGGTAAGAAGTCAATCATATTTTCATTTATCCTGCGTGTCCCCCTCCTGCTCATTCACTCCTCTCTCCCTGAGACTGTCCGCCTGCCAAGCTCTTTTCATCTCCAGAGGGGAGGACTTTAGGACGGATCATTGGCGGAGACGGTTGGGGTCCGCAGTGTTTGCACTTTCCTACTGATTTCATAGGTGTTTGGAAGTTAACGATACTCAACACCTCATGATTCTTTCCTATGTGTCAAACAAAGGCATGAAAGGGAAAGTGACCAGAGGCGAGAGGCGGGGGGCACAGGGCAGCGAGGAGGGAACACATCAACAGCTTTCTCTTTCCTTCACCCCGACCTTACAGAGACCGGTGAGTCTTATTGTAAATGGAAGACGGATTAATATTCCTGAAGCTGTCGGGATCTAATGAAGTCTTAATTCATCTCCCTTAATTCCCTTTGAAACAGAAAAAGGCACAAATCAAAATAACAAATGGCCCAGCTGCTTTAATCTCTACTTCTTCTCACCCTTCTCCCCTTTTGCATCTTGGTCACTGTCACTTTCTTAATCTCCGGAGATTCCACCCTGATTCCTTTCAAGTGGCATCAGCTCCGTCTCTGAGGTTTGGTTTTCTGGATGTGGCATAAATATTTCTGCCTGTTTGAGGCCCCCGGCTGGGTTCCGTCCTTGGACGTGGCTGGGGGAGGGCGCCCAGCAGGTGACTCTGAAGTTCCCTTGGTGAGAAGAGCTCTGGACGGTCCAGCCTGGGGGATGCCTTGAGAGTGCAACTTCACATTCCACGGGGGAAATTGGTGCTGTCAGCATCCTTTGGTGGGGATGCTGTTTTATACTGTTACTTTGGCCACACTCTATCTTGTCAAATAATACCCCTTGTTTCATTTAAAGTAACCTCAGGAGTAAGCTTGAGAACAGTTTGATCTTTTCTTTCCATTCTTTGTTGTTGGCATTGTTGTTTGTTCTATTTGTCCATTTTAATTTTTTTAATAAATTTTATAACATTGTGTTGGTTTTTGTTGTTCAGCACATATCAGCCATGTGTGCCTGCCAAGGTGCTTCAGTCTTGTCAGACTCTTTGCAACCCTATGAACCATAGCCTGCTGGCTTCCTCTGTCCGTGGGATTTCCCAGGCAAGAATACTAGAGTGGGTTGCCATGCCCTCCTCCAGGGGATCTTCCCAGACCAGGGATCGAATGCACGTCTCTTATATCTGCATTGACAGGTGGGTTCTTTACCACTAGTACCACCTGGGAAGCCTGAACCAGCCATCGTTACACCTATATTCCCTCCCTTTTGAGCCTCTCTCCCTTCCCCCTATCCCATCTCTCTAGCTCATCACAGAGCACCACACGGGGTTCCCTGTGTTATATAGCAGCTTCTCAACCAACTATCCATTTTACATATGATAGCGTATATATGTTGCTGCTACTTTCCCCATTTGTTCCACTCCCTCCCTCCTCTACTGTGTCCACAAGTCCATTATCTACATCTGAGTCTCCATTCCTTCCCTGCAATTCTTATATCTTGTATCTTGCCCACTGCCTGATTTAGCATTGATGCTATGTAAATGTTTGTTGAATAAATGAACATGTAGACAGATGAGTAAACAGAATGCCCTAATTGTTCACTGCACAGTCTTTAACTTAAGTGTGGTCTTGATTTGTTTTTATGTAAAGTGCACAAATATAGTCAGACCAGTGGTAACGCAGAACTCCTTAGAACTCTGTAATGAGCCTTGCCAGATCTGATGTCTGCTCCCTTTGAAAGCCGCAGATGCAGTAGGCATAGGATATTGGAATGTAGGAAACTGGTATTGTCACATGACTGCATCGTGTTGAGTACTGTGCTGGGTGCTTCATGCTTATACTGATCCTGGAGTGTCCAGTATACATCACCTGCTTATCTGTTTTAGATTTCAGACTAATAACATTTTTTTGTTGCTGTTGTTCTCTGAGTTTGGATGCTATCCTGAAGTCAACAGAAAGACGCAAAGAGGATTTAAGATTTTAACTTTAGATGTACGTTTATAAAGATCCCCAGCCATCAGATCTCTGTTGCAACTACTCAGGTCAGCCACTGTAGTGTGAAAGCTGCCAGAGGCAATATGTGAATGAATGGACATGGCTGTGTGCCAATAAAACTTTATTCACACAAGCTGACAATGGATTGCATTGGCCCACTGGTTATAGTTGCCTACCTCAGGTCTAGGTCATTCCATGAGTAGTAAAAGTAGAGTGGATCAGTAAGGATAAGTACAAGGTGCTATGAAACCACTTTAGGAGTGCAGTTTTGGGGCTTCCCAGGTGGTGCTAGTGGTAAAGAACCTCTGCCTGCCAGTGCAGGAGACTTAAGAGAAACGGGTCTGATCCCTGTGTCAGGAAGATCCCCTGGAGGAGGGCATGGCAACCCACTCCAGTATTCTTGCCTAGAGGATCCCATGGACAGAGGAGCCTGGCAGGCTGTGGCCCATACAGTGGAAGACAGTCGGACACAGCTGAAGCAACTTCACTCACACATAGCGGACTTACATGAGGAAGTGATATTTACTGACAGCTGGGTCAGTGCTAACCTGAAGAGAAGCCGTAGGGTGTTCCAGCCCCAGGGGAGAGAGGACACATACCCCACAGAGCTGAATGTGGTTTATGAGGCTACAGCAGAGGGTGCTGGCAGCTTCCAAGGCAGGTAGGGACCGACAGCCCTGGACTCAGGAGCTATTTGCCGACACCAGACTTGGCGGAGCAGTGGTGCTCAGCATGCTTCACTGGAACTTCGTTTGCCTCTCAAGGTTGGATCCAGAGCAGAGCATTGATGAAGAGTGAAGTGGGAATAGTGGCTTCAGGCTGGAGCTGCTCTCTGCCTCCCATACCCACCCTTAAGCAGGGATAGCCAGAGCTGCCTCTGCCCAGGCTGACTCCTGGACGGTGAGGCTGTCAGTTTCTGATGGATCGTAGGAGCCAGAAGGACGGTGTCATTCCTAGTCTCTGGGGCTGAGTTCATCACATTTCCTCACCAGAGGCCCCTGCAGAGGAGGGCAGGTCACTTCCATCAGTCCCGAGGCTTCTCTTTAAGATGAAAATAAACCCTACCCTTGGAGTGTTATCCTTTTGCAGCTTGGTTTCAGGCAAGATAGAATGTATTAACCATCCACCTCCCTTTTCTTTCTCTACTCCTCCGCCCCATCAGTATTCTGCAGTCAAGCTATTATCCAAAAATGTGGGATCTCCTGGTTGAATATTTTTCACTGTATTCTCACCTGTTTGTTCTAGGAAAAGAAAAATTGCGTGATGTTTTGGAATCCTGTGTCCAATCCCTCCTCCACTTGTTAATTGGCACCCTGCAGTTCTCTCCTATAATAGCAGTATCTTGCATATATGGTGGTGTGTTTAACAGCAGTGCGTGTGTGTGTGCTATGTCGCTTCAGTTGTGTCTGACTCTTTGCAACCCTATGGACTGTAGCCCACCAGGCTCCTCTGTCCATGGGGATTCTCCAGGCAAGAATACTGGAGAGGGTTGCCATGCCCTCCTCCAGGGGATCTTCCCAGCCCAGAGGTTGAACCCGTGTCTCTTACGTCTCTGGCATTGACAGGCACGTTCTTTGCCACTAGCGGCACTTGGGAAGCCCATTTAGTAGCAAAGCTTGCCCTCAAACTCACTCCTTATTCTTTGCCTTCTGTGCCAGTCTCTGCATCATAGGAAACTCTGGTTCCCAGCCTCTCATAAAGGACAGGCTGATGGGAAGAATGCTGGAAAACTAGAGAGTGACAGAAAGGGAAAAGCCAGGGTATTTCTACCCACTCTCTGCTTCCAGAAGCATCACCTGTAGCTGCTGCTGCTGCTTCTTGGCTCAATCTCTGCTAGGACAGCTCCTTCTTCTCTTTATTTCAGTTTCATGGGCAGCCCCCACTAGGGCTCTAGCACTTACAGAATGCCGCAACTTCTGGTTCTGGCAAAGCTACCTTCTGTTGTTATCCCTCCAGCTCAAGGGAGGTAGCTGCTCCTTGCTCTTGCCAGCTTCTAGGCTGCTTCCTCACTTCCTGTTGATGTCTCAGCCTCTTCCATCATTCGGGTAGTCAATTCCTTCTATTAAACTCCCTCTGTTTGAAAGACCTTTAGCAGTTTTCTGATTGGATCCTAACAAATATATGTAGCATTTCACGATTAAAAGATAGTCTCTGTTCCGTGATTTCATTTTAACTTTTATGTGCACAACCTCAGGGAAGACTTCAAGGCAAGTACTACTAAACCATTATGCAAATGATAATAAAGATAGGCAGGCTAGTACATCACCTGAAGTCCTGGATTAAGGCAGCATGATTCAGTGGAGCCTGGTACACTGTTGTCTGAATCCCAGCTTCACTGACTACCTGTAAGTAGGGCTTCTGGTAACTCATTGTAGTCTTCAGAGCCTCAGTTTCCTCCTGTCTAAATTGATAGTACTAATAGAGCTGCTGTGAAGGCTTCCCAGGTGGCACTAGTCATAAAGAACCTGCCTGCCAATGCGAGGAGACACAAGAGACACGGGTTCGATCCCTGGGTCAGGAAGATCCCCTGGAGGAAAGCATGGCAGCCCACTCCAGTATTCTTGCCTGGAGATTTTCCCAAAGACAGGGGAGCCTGGCCAGCTATAGTCCACGGTGTCACACAGATTAGGACACAACCAAAGTGACTTAGCACACACACATATGCAACAGGGTTGCTCTGAAGGTTTGAAAGCTATAATATGAAGCAAGTAGCACTGTCTGATATGTAGCAAAGTACAACAAATGTTAGCAAGGAGGGTAGAAACTCTCTTTATCATCCTCTGGTTCATTGATTCAACAAATAGCTGACCTTTTCTATTCCCTATGCAAACATGTATAATAACATGTATCCATCATTGTATTATCATATAGAACAGTTTCATTGCCCTACAAATCCTGTGTTCTGCTTATTCATTCCTCCCTCCCCCATAACCTCTGATAACCCCTTGATCTTTTTACTGTCTCCATAGTTTTGTCTTTTCCAGAATGCTATGTAGTTGGCATAATCTAGCATGCAATCTTGTCAGATTGGTTTTTTTCACTTAGTAACATGCATTTAAGTTTCCTCCATCTTTTTTCATGGCTCACTAACTGATTTCTTATTACCTGTGACTAATATTGTTACCTGTATGGACCACAGTTTATTTATCCATTCACTTACTGAAGGACATCTTGGTGGCTTCCAAGTTTTGGAAACTGTGAATAAAGCTGCCATAAATATCTCTGTGCAGGTTTTTGTATGGACACAAATTTTCAACTCATTTGAGTAAATATCAAGATGCATGATTACTGGATTGTATGGTAAGGGTATTTTGTAAGAAACCTTCAGCACTTTTCCACAGTGGTTGTACCATTTTATGTTCCCACCAGCAGCAGGTGATAATTCCTATTTCTTCACATCCTCACTAACTTTGGATGTTGTTAGTGTTTTGGATTTTGGCCATTCTCATAGGTGTGTAGTGGTATCTTACTGTAACTTTCATTTGAAATTCCCTAATGACATAATGTTGAACATCTTTTTACATGCTTATTTTCCATTTGCATATCTTCTTGGATGTGGTATCTACTAAGGCCTTTGGCTGATTTTTTAATCTATTTGTTCATTTCCTTATTGTTGACCTTGAAGATTCTTTGTATATATTTTAGACAACAGTCCTTTATCAGATTTGTTTCATGTTTTTAAACGTTTTTCAAAGTAAAATATTTTAATTGTTTTTGGTTAAAACTACTGTCTTTTTCCACTCTCCCAAATGTCAGAGGTCACTTGAAGTGACTACTAATGGAAAGTTGATGTAGGGATATATTTAGACTGGATTCAATGGGCTATACTTGTGTGGTTTGAAGTCATTTGTATGTGAAAGCTTATCTAGCCATTCCAACGTAGAAATGGCTTCCAAAAATGCTCCTACCACCTGTTATGACTACTCACTGATGGTGTGACCTACGAGTGAGTGCAGGATCAGACAACCTATTTCAATGTGAATATGTTCTATGGTGCCTGGCACCAGGGGTTTGGGGAGGAGAAACAAGGTTTGAAATACGTAGAACCAGGAGCTTGTCTATGAAAAATTCTCTCAGTCATTAGATGAGTAAAACTGTGAGCAGAGGACTCAGTTGGAATGATAACTAGTCAACATCTTGACTAGTCAACTAGTCTTTCCTATCAGGAATGTGCTTGAATGCTTTAGCAGGGGCTTCCTTGCTGGCTCGGTGGCAAAGAATCTGCCTGCTAGTGCAGGAGACTTGGGCTCAGTTCCTGGGTTGGGAAGATCCCCTGGAGAAGGAAATGACAGCCCACTCCAGTATTCTTGTCTGGGAAGTCCCATGGACAGAGGAACCACAGTGGGCCACAGTCCATGGGGTCGCAAAAGAGTTGGACAGGCCTTAGTGACTAAGGAACAACAACACAATAGCTTTAACAGGTGTACTCACCCTATACCCGCTCCTTTGTTTGGTGGATTCATATAAAATAGAATTGATCGGTTTCTGTGGTTCCAGGGCACAACCTTTAGCAGTGCTACAAACAGTGAGAAATTTCATTTTTTGTGTGTTTCAAACATAAGCAAAACAATTAACCCTGCTAAAGAAAATACTGAATTCTAGTCTTTTGAGAAAAGACATTATTACAAAATGATTGTCTTACAAAGAAATGATTACGAATTTGTGGTCAGAAGTTTAGGGTAAAAATATTGTAGCCATGTGAGAGGTAATTCATTAATAATAAATATTATGATCTCTTTCTCTGGACTTTGTGATACTTTACAGGCTTTATTGTGGCTCAGCTGGCAAAGAATCCACCTGTAATGTGGGAGACCTGGGTTCAATCCCTGGGTTGGGAAGATACCTTGGAGAAGGGAAAGGCTATCCACTCCAGTATTCTAAGCCTAGAGAATTCCATGGACTGTATAGTCCATGGGGTCTCAAAGAGTTAGACATGACTGAGCAACTTTCACTTTCACAGGCTTTCCACCTTTTTAAAAAGTGGGAACTTGTGATTTTTCTTCTTATTCTGAATAGGTATGGTGTTTGTGTCTAATTCTATATTTGTAATTGAGTTTTCTCTTCCTTCAAAAGGGCTGCCAAATTGCATAAGCTTCAGACCCCATGAAACCAGGATCTATTCTTCCTTGTTCTTATAATTATACAATTTAATAACATTTCATAGAAGCCAATGAAAAATGAGTGTGTAGAGGAAGAATTGCATCCATAGAGATGAAACTGAATGCTTTGGGAAAATCTGATTGGATTTGAGTTGCTAAAAACAATTGCTGTTGATTTAAGAATAGGTGAAAAAAAAACCCCAAGATTGAGGAAATATTGTGTGATAATCCAGAAGGATTCCTCTCTTGTACTGCTTTGCAGTGACTTTAATTTATCCCTCCGCCCCTCAAAGAAGCCAAAACTGGACCCTGCAGAGAAGACCTGTTGGATATGTGCTATAAATGGTGGCCAAGTAGAATTCTGAATGCATGTCAGGTTTTGTGCTGCCTGAGGGGAAGCAGTGGGGTAGGAATTTGCTAATTTACTTCTGGACGGAATGTGTCAGGCCATCTCAACCAATGGCGCACAAGTGGCCATTGAGAAAGGAAAAAAAAAAAAAAAAAACTGAGAAAAATCGAGTTGTCATTTTACCTGGTCCCATTCACTTCCACTTTACAGATGAGTAAAATGAGGCCCAGAGATGGAAAATGTATTTCTCGGGTGACACAGTCATGGAAGGGCAGACCCAGGGACCCAGATCTCCCGCCTGGCCATCCTTCTATTTGCCCACTTCCCTAGGAAAGTCAGGAGGGAAGGGAGAAGGCAGGTAGGAATTTGAAGCTCCCATATGTTTAACTTGTTTGGATGTTCATAATGTCACAACTGAGGGGGAAATGGGGGAGCCTTAGAAACTCCCAAAGCCCCTCTTTTTTTTTGTTGTTTTCTTTAATGCAGACCATTTAAAAAGTCTTAAGTGAATTTGTTACAAGATGCTCTGTTTTACGTTTTGCTTTTGTGGCCATGAGGAATGTGAGATCTTAGCTCCCTGACCAAGAATTGAACCTGCACCCCCTGCATTGGAAGGCAAAGTCTTAATCACAATTGCCTTTCTGTCATATCTCCTCCGTGAATTATCTGCCCAGCCTCTCATGGAGGCTGTGGTCTGAGCCTGAGATAAAAGGTGAGAATTAGGTGGTTCCTTCCATTGGCCCCACCCCCTCCCCAAATAAACCCACATTCTCTTGGATAAGCACACTGGACTTTTACCCAGCCATGAAAAGGAATGAAATTTCGCCGTCTGCAGCGACGTGGATGAACCTGGAGGGTATTATGCTTAGTGAAATAAGTCAGACAGAGGAAGACAATTATGTACATTGTTCTTTATATGTGGAATCTAAAAAATGAACAAATGAATGTCTATAACAAAATAGAAACAGATATAGAGAACAAAGAACTGGTTACCAGTGGGGAGAGGGTTGGTAGGAGTAAGATAGGAGAATGGTATTAAGACGTACAAAGTGTGGTACGTATATATGTACAATGGAGTATTACTCATCGATGAGATAGAAGGAAATAATGTCATTTGCAGCAACATGGGTGGATCTAGAGATTGTCAGTAAGTCAGACAAAGACAAATATCATATGATATTGCTTATATGTGGGGTCTAAAAAATGGTACAAATAAACTTATTTACAAAACAAACAACAAAAGGTACAAGCTACTAGGTGAAAAACAAATAAGCTACAAGGGTATATTGTACAGCACAGGGAATACAGCCAATATTTTATAATAACTTTAAGAGAGAAAAACAAATGTCTCCTGTTAATGCGTATATGTGAAACCTGGAAAAATGATAGCAATGCATCATCTATATGCAGACAGGAATAGAGACGCAGATGAAGAGAATGAACTTGTGCACACCAGTGGAGAGGGGGAAGAGGAGAGGGTGGGACAAATTGAGAGAGCAGCATTGACATATATACACTAACGTGTAAAATAGCGAGTGGGAAGCCGCTATATAGCACTAGCTCAGCTCAGTGCTCTGTGATGTCCTAGAGGGGTGGGACAGGGGAGGGTGGGAGGCAGGCTCAAGAGGAGATATGTGTACATATAGCTGATTCACATTGCTGTACAAGAGAAACTAACATTTTATACTCCGACTAAAATAAATTAAAAAAAGAAAAAGAAAACAACAGTTTGGGTCCGGCCTGGGTCATTAGACCTATAGTCTCAATTACTAGAGTCACCGGGCAGAAAGACGTATTATGACCCTATTGGAAGAAATGCCATGTTCCCGGTGAGAAATAATTCCTATTATTCCATAATCATGAACAGCTTTAGTCCACCTGTGAGAACACATAGGCGAGGGAGTGTGGTTGTCACACCAGGGCTCCAGTGATTCGGCTGGGTGGGGTATTTGTGGTGGCATGGACAGGCTCACCTCGGCCTGTTGAATCCGCTCTTGCTCCCTTGAGAGGGCAACAGACCTGGGTTCAAGGATCGGGGGACAACTGGGCAGCAGTTCCTCCTCCTGCCTCCATCTCCCAGGCACCACATCTGCCTGGAGAACCCACTGTTTTCCTTCTGCAGACTTTGGCTGTGGCTACCTGTGGGGATTGGCATGCCAGCCGTCTCACATAAAACCCTCAGCTCTTTAAACTCCCCAGTTAAAGCCTGAGCCCCCATAAAAGTTGCCAGGCTGAGTTTGGGGCATGAGATCCACACCTTCTGCTCAGCCCGAGGACGCTGTAATGAGGCCTGGCTGGGAAGCACGGGCCCTGTGGCTGGACTTCCAGCTGTGACTGCACACAGGAGAGTGAGGGATGTGTTAGCTGAGACCCAGAAGCATCTGAAAGGCGGGGTCAGGGAGCTGCAAGGAGCAGCCGGAGCCACAGAGAGGAGTCTTTAAAGGCCCATTTACAGGAGCAGTGGTGGGAACTTGGATGCCGCACGGAGAAGTCACCGTGCAGAGGCTGTGGGAGAAGAGAAAGAGTTAAAGGATCAGCAGGGACTTGCCTTTTGGCAGCTTCCTCGAAATGCATGCCCATAAGACGAAATTCCTTGCACCTAGTGGGGGCTCTACAAATATTTGCGAAATAGATGTGTGAAGGGAAGATGATTTTCCCTTGCAATGCATTTCTGGAGCTGATGGTCTGGTTGGTGATATGGTATATCTTGTGGTGGGCAAGGCAGGCGGGCAGACAAGCAGGCTTCAGAAAGGAAAGGACGATTCAGAACACAGCTCCAAGGCTGCCCTTCCTCTGCTCCCAAACCCCCACCTCACAGAATGTCTTTTAGTGCAGGGCTTGAAGCCCTCAATCTACACGGGGCCAGCCAGTTGGGTCCTTGAGCACGGTGGGTGGGGCCGGAGGGTGGAGGAGACTCTGGTGGTCTGGCGAGCCTGTGTCCCTTCCAGAGGGGACAGACACTGCCCAGCTGCTCTCACTGTTGCCATGCAGGATTTTAGGTCACTGCTTTCAGATATTCTGGCTTTTCGAGTATTCCCAGAAAGTCATGTTTAAAGTTGTTTTTTTGTTTTTAATTTATTTTTTGTCTGTTTATTACTTCCGGCTGCACTGGGTCTCTGTTCGTGCACAGTCTTTCTCTAGGTGCAGTGAGTGGGGGCTACTTTCTAGCTGTGGCTCATGAGCATCTCATTGCAGTGGCTTCTCTTGTTGCAGAGCATGGGCTCTAGAGAGTGGGCCCAGCAGTTGTGGCGCTCGGGCTTAGTTGCCCCTCGGCATGTGGGATCTTCCTGGGCCAGGGATGGAACCCGTGTCTCCTGCATTGGCAGGCGGATTCTTAACTGCTGGACCACCAGGGAAGTCCCCAAATGTCACATTTTTAAAAAGTGAAATCTCCTACTTACATGTTGTTGTTAAGTTGCTAAGTCACGTCCAGCTCTTTTGTAGCCCTCCAGGCTCCTCTGTCCTTGGGATTTCCCAGGCAACAATAGTGGAGTGGGTTGCCATTTCCTTCTTCAAGGAACCTTCCTGACCCAGGGATTGAACGCACGTCTCCTGCATTGGCAGGTGGATTCTTTACTGCTGAGCTACCAAGGAAGCCCACTTTAAATAACATGGGCAACATTATACAGAGTGAAGTAAGCCAGAAAGATAAAGAACATTACAGCATACTAACACATATATATGGAATTTAGAAAGATGGTAATGATAACCCTATATGCAAAACAGAAAAAGAGACACAGAAATACAGAACAGACTTTTGAACTCTGTGGGAGAATGTGAGGGTGGGATGTTTCAAAAGAACAGCATGTATACTATCTATGGTGAAACAGATCACCAGCCCAGGTGGGATGCATGAGACAAGTGCTCAGGCCTGGTGCACTGGGAAGACCCAGAGGAGTCGGGTGAAGAGGGAGGTGGGAGGGGGGATCGGGATGGGGAATAAGTGTAAATCTATGGCTGATTCATATCAATGTATGACAAAACCCACTGAAATGTTGTGAAGTAATTAGCCTCCAACTAATAAAAAAATTAAAAAAAAAAAAAAAAGTCACACAATAAGTAACAATTTTTATGTGAAGCAAAGTCAAAGGTCATAAAATACAGGAAAATTATATTCAAGAATTTGAGTTACTTGATGAGATATAGAAAGTGACTGCCAAGGACAATATCTTTAAAATTATTAAAGCTATAATAGACATAATTAAAACACAGAAATGAAAAATGAAAAAAAAAAAATAATAAATAAATAAATAAATAACATGGGCAACTAATTCAACATTTTGAAAGCACCACGTGGTTGAACAAAAACCCCTTCGAGGGTTGCATCTGGAGCCCCGGGTGTCAATGAGTAACTTTGAATGTGGTGTTTTGCTTTATCCATTTATCCAGTATTTTGAGGATGCCATCCATATTCAACCTGCGTCATGAAGGGCGAGCAGGACTTGGCGAGTAGGCATGGCAGAGCAACACACACATGCCAGGCGGGAAGCACACCCAGGCCAAGGCAGGGAGGGGTGAAATGTATGATGTGCTTGGAAAAGTGGGAGGTAAATGAGCAGTGTGGGCGTGACAACTCTGGTGGTGTCATGCGGGGGGCGGTGTCATTGCTTGCAAAGGAAATATTTTGCACTCAGTTATTAACCAGGTTAAGAGCAGGTTGCTTTGACTGAGGAGTAGAGAGGATTTGCAGCTTATTCTAAAACAGGCAGTTGAATGGGGGAGCTTCCTGATGATGTCGCTCTGGAACCTGACTGCCAGTGTTCAAATCCTGGCTGCCCCACTTACGAGCTCTGTATCCTAAACGTTGTACCCTCTCTGTGCCTCAGTCTCCTTGTCTGTAAAATGGAGATATTCATCTCATATAGGATTTGACGGCTGAAGGAGTTCTTTCCTCCAGTGGTCACAGGTTGATGCTCATGCTCGATGCATGACAAACACTCAACAAACACTCCTTCTTTCTATTATATTTCTTTTCATTTTCACCTAAAGGGGCCAGACACATCTGTGATGTCTGGTACTGGCCCCGGGAAACCACAGTCCGTGAGTCATGGGTTTAAAAGCTCTTTTCCAGAGCTGAAGATTCTGATTTCTTAGCTGTGCAGAGGAAATAAAACCCTGCTCTTCTAAATGGACTGGGAGGAGTATGAAATTACGACTAAGTCGGTTTGGAGCTTTTGTGTAGGGCTTTCACGAAGAGATCAACCATTAATCATGCACAATTACTCTGACCTTGGGTGAACTACAGTCTGTTGAACATGGAAGATTTCACTCCCGGGGGTCCAGAGATACAAAGACTGTCTGCTCAGCATCACAGCACAGAGAACCAGATCCAGAGTGGCTTCAGGTCTGGGGTGCCTGCATGTCAGCCTGAGCATCTCCCCTCTTTCTAAGGCTCCCTTTCAGACCCAAAAGCCCTTTCAGAGGGAGTGGTGGCTAGGGTAGTTGAAAATAAAGGTAGATAGAGTGTTGGGTGAAATTTGTCTTTGCCCAAAGTGCATGACTTTGGAGGGTGATTCAGCCTCTCTCGTTGCCTCAGTGTTCACATTTTTAAATTGGGGTGGATGAAGTCTGTCTCATCAGTTAATTGTGAGTATTAAGAGGTGTTAAGAGGGGTGCTGATGTGACTATCCCCTTGTGCAGAGAAGCCCAAAGGCCCCGGAGCTGAAGTCACTTGTATGTGGTTGGTATATTTCCTCCCTCCATCCTTCTCTTCCTCCCTCTTTTCCTCTCTCCATCTCTTTCTCCTTCTTGCCCTCCTCTCTTCTTTCTATACTCAGACCCATAATGAGCACGCGATACAAGCCAGGTATCATGCCTGAACACAGTATAAGACTGCATCTTTCTTGGTATCACCCCACCATTTGACATGCAGGCATTTAGTATGTTGTCTGTCTTCACTGTTGTGGCAGTGATCATTGAACTGATTGATCCTCTGAAGGTCTATCATATTTCAACTCTTATTTTTAAAAAATAAGATGAAACAAAGCATTTCTCTGACACTAAAACAGATTATACATGGTCCCAGTGGAAAACTGGACCATGCAGAAAAAGTTCTGAGAAGAGCTTAATAATCATGAACACTGCTGCCACTCAACTTAGCCACTGCTTGCATGTTGCTGGATTTTCTTAAAGTATCTTTCATGTGCTCAGACATGCTTTTATGTTGTGTAATTTAACTCATGCCGAGTGAATTAACCTTTATTTATTTGGCTGTGCCAGGTCTTAGTTGTGGCACTCAGGATCTTCCATCTTCATTGCAGCATGGCTGATCTAGTTCCCTGACCAGGTTCGATTGAACCTGGGCCCCCTGCATCGGAAGCACAGAAGGACTGGAAGTATGAACCGTTAATAGCAATGTACACAGCAACTGGTGGACAGATATACTCAACTGGCAAAAGGGACCCCAGGGGATCTGGTAGGGTCCAGCAGCATCCCAGTGTTCACCCTCCTCCTGCCACAGTAGCTTCCACAAGGTTCTTCAGATGCACCTACACATATCTACCACAGGGCATTTGCACATGTGATTCACTCTGTCTGGATTTTTTTTTTTTGCTCACTTCTTTAAGTTCTTGGCCCAGATGTCATTTTATCAATAAGTTCCTTCCTCAACCCTCCTGCTTAAAACTGAAACAAGGGGACTTCCCTGGAGGTCCAATGGTTAAGACTTTGCCTTCCTTCATATTTCCAGTTCTTCAGAGAATTACCTTGGGGCATCTTTTCTGAAGGTGCCTGAGAGTTTATGTTCCCTTCCAGAGTTAATATGTTCCCATAGCCAGTGACTGGCTTGTTGTCCTGGGGACTGTGCATCCAGCCTCCTGTCTCAAGGTGAAAGAACTCTGCCGTGCAGGTGACACTTCAGAGCCCCCCTGGGGTCAGACTGAAGCTGGACTTCATCTGAAACCATATGCTTGCTAGGCTTACTCCACTTCCCTATCTTGCTTCCCCAACACAGGTACACATTTCTCCAGAGAGCATGCTTGGTAAATCACTTGCATCTGAACCCTTGCCTCAGGCTCTGCCTCTGGGGAATCCAAGCTGACCTAAGACGGGGCCACCTTATCCTATATATACTCAACTAACGTGGAGTCTGTGTGTTCGCAGTAATGGTGACATGCCACTTCCTTGTTTCTTTATTCTATTAACTTGCCTTGAGACCAGTGTGCTCTGATATAACATTCACCCAGGTAGCTGATTTCCAACTTTATATGGCACCCACAACTAGAATGATAACCTTCCTAAAGGGTAGAATGTATGTGTAAGCTTTAGAAAATGTGGCTTGGAATCCTGGTTTCCCTACATGGGTAACTCTATACCTGGGCAGTTCCATACCTTCTTCAAACCTCAGTTTTCTCAGCTATGAAATGGAGGCAATAGTAATGCCTGTCCCAGGTCAGGAATAGGAAGAGCACTTTACAAGTGTGAAGTTATTATTCACCATAAATATGGCAGTCAGAGATCATCTTTGGAGAATACCGATCAGAATTTTTATAGGATCCGTGAGATCTTACATGGGCTCTTTGGTCCTTTAAGATTCATCCATGAAGGATCTCATTCCAATACATGGGTTTCACCAAAAATTTAGGCTTGGGGTGACTAGGCCATCTTTATTGCATGGCTTCAGGTGCAACATTACCACCAGGTGGTAGTGTGGTCATATGTCCTAAGCAAGGCAATGTGTCCCCCATCTTCTGAAGCTACTCTAAAGGTTTTGTGATACATCCCACTCCATACACCCCTGCTCTCCCGAAAAAAACCAGAATGAAATCATGTGGAATTCTCCAGTGAATTTTGTATCCATGCCAAGATATTTTAAAAAATGCATTTGCAGAGTGACTTAGCAAAACTGTTTGAACAACTGCAACCAGGCTCTCTTGGAGCAAAAGCAATAAAAATCTCCACCAAGTGATAAATCATGGAATGAGAAGATTGGGAGGAAGTTTCCCCAGATGAGTTTTGAGGAAGGTTTCATGTAGAAAATGGATGGAATCCAGAATATTGAGTCCTTCCTGGTGCAGGAACTTGTCACTTGTCATTCTTGAAATTCCATTCCATGCAGAATCTGGCTTATAGTAGGTGCTCAATAAATTTGAATGGAATCAGTCGATTAATCACTCAATCCACCCATGCATGCATGAGAGAATAATTAAAGGCAGTAAAGGCAGGAATGCATTTTTCTCTTTAAGATGTATATAAAGAGATTTATCTGAAACAAGCGTGCCCTTTAGTTCTGGGGGAAACTGGACAGGTTTAACAAGCAACATGAATGAGGATGAGGTGCCCAAATATTTGTGGACCTCCTATTACAACTGAGCCAGTTGACTCAAAGCAAATTGTTTAGAAAATTCTGCTGAAGCTCTTGGGTCTTGCAAGGCCCTTGAAAAAAAAATCAGTGTCTACTGGGACTTCCCTGGCAGTACAGTGGTTAAGACTTCACCTTCCAATGCAGGGTGTGCTGGTTCAATCTCTGGTCAGGGAGCTAGGATCCCACATAGCTCTCGGCCAAAAAACCAAAGCATAAAACAGAAGCAATATTGTAACAAAATCAATAAAGACTTTTAAAAACGTAATCTGCATCAAAAAAATGTTAAAAAAGTCAGCATCTACTCTACCACTGTGTCGGCTAATGGAGAAGATCTTGAAGGCATGATTTCCTGTCTCCCAAAATACCAATTTCCCTTGGCCAGTTGACACTATCCATTCAACTATTTGTTTAAGCAGATTCATGACTCTCTTTCTACTTCCACTGTAGCAAGTCTGGGATCAGCCAAGGTCATTAAAAACCACTTCACTAATGTCTCCATGATGACACAAGTGAGGTAAACAAAGAGGGTGCACGAGGCAGATAGGAGAGTTGTCCCACCTTTGTTTTGTTCCTCTTGGCTTAAAGCATCTTTAGAGTGTCTTTCTGCCTATTTTTCTGGCAGTTAGTAGAGCAGAGGCTAGCATTTTCCCACACTCTGGATGTCCTTTCAAATGCCTCTGGGCTGTCTGAGGTTGAGGTTCCAGGGGGCTGGAACCAAGGAGGGGAGGGACTTCTCTCTCTTGTGTTCGTGTTTGTATGAATTTGTATTTGTAGGAATGCAGCTGACTGCAAGTCATAGAAACCCTGATGACAGTGGCTTGAATCACCCCCATCATGAGAAGTCTGTTGGTAAATTGTTGTTGGCATTGATTCAGTAAGCCAGTTCTTTTGGGAGCTGCACTGGGCTTCATGGTCACTTCCTGCATTTCAGGAAAGGTAAGAGGAAAGGATGACCCAGGAAAGCCTTCACTAGGTACAGTCATCTCTCTTTACTAAACTATCCAGTTTCTAAAATCCCCCCCCAGCAGACTTTTTATTTATGTTTCTGAATCAAAACTAGTCCTGTAGCTGCAAGGGAGGCTGACAATGTGCTTGCACAGCTTTTTAGCTTCTATAGCGGGAGGGAGCGAGGGCACGGGAGTAACTCTTGTTTCTTCAATCCAACAGCATCAGCCCACTTTCTACAGCCCTCCTTGCACGCTCCCATTTCTTATCTGGGGACCTGTGTCCTTCCAATAACTTACATCTGGAATATCCACATATGTGAGAAGTCACCTTCCCACTTTGAATCACAGGAAGTGACCTGCCAAAGACCAAGCTCCATCCATACAAGAGATACCTAAAAACAGTAGCTCATGCCTGTTAAGGACTCATGTGCCAGGCACTTTCCATTTGTTCACTGTATTATTTATTTATTTTAAATTTATTTGTCTTTCTATTTGTTTACATGTTTGACTGTGCTGAGTCTTAGTTGCAGTGTGCAGGATCTTTAGTTGTGGCATGCAGGGTCTAGTTTCCTGACCATGGATCAAATCTGGGCCCCCTACATTGGGAGCACAGAGTCTTAGCTGCTGGACCCCCCAGGGAAGTCCCCTCCATTTGTCCATTTAAAAAATCCTTACACTGACCCCTTGCAGTGGTTACTATTAAGTTCCTTCCATTGTACAGATGAAGAAACCAAGGCTCAGAATTCTTGTGCACATGTGCCTGCTTCATTGTGTCCAGCTCTTTTGCAATGCCACATACTGTAGCCCTCCAGCTTCCTCTGTCCATGGAATTTTCCAGGCAGGAATATTGGAGTGGGTTGCCATTTCTTCCTCCAGGTGATCTTCTTTACCCAGGGATGGAACCCAAGTCTCCTGTGTCTCTTGCATTGCAGGCAGATTCTTTACCACTGAGCCACCGGGGAAGCCCCAGAGTTGCTGAGATTTGTCTAAATAAAAAGAGACATATTTGGGATTTGAACATAGGCAATGCCATCTCCTAGCTATGACAGACGCATGCTCAGCTGGGTTCATTCGAGGTTGGCCTCCCTCCTATCAGAACGGCTTTCCCTGTAAGTCACCAGATGTGCCTGGGGTCCCTACGCCCCGCCCGACTTTCAGGGTCTCTCGATGCTATTCTTCTGGGCCGGCAGTAAAATGACATTTATGAGGATTTTTCCCTTTGAAGTGAGAGTGTTTGCGTACTTCACTTTAAAGCAAGGGAAAAACAAGAGCTCCAGCAGATAAAAAAACGGCAGCCTTGGAGAAAGGGCAGGATGCCTGTGGATGTACAGGCTCCACTCGGTCATATCGAGTCATCTTATGGGGAAATGCCTTTATTTGTCTCCTTTCAAGTGACTTTTTTTAACTCTTTCCCCCATTTCCATTTCTTTTACTAGTTTCTTTAAACTAGCTGGTAGTTTTTCTTTCTTTTGTTTTCTTCCTTCCTCTTTCTTTTTTTCTTTCTTCTTTCCTTCTGTCCTTTCTTTCTATCTTTAGAAAAGGGATCAAAATAGACACTAAAGACCAAAGGATTTATATTGTATCAGCTTCCCATTCTCCTACCAACCCAATGTTGTCTTCCTGCTTGTTCATATTATATACTCCAGAGGTTAAATGCAGCAGAGAGTGAAGGCAATTCATGTAGTTCACTCTCTCAGGCAAATCCACTCTTGGTGGGGAAGAAAAAAAATGCACCATTTGTACTTGTCGGACCCTAAATGACTCAGGTTGGAGGTTTCCATGAATATTGTTAGCCCCACGGCCACTCCTGTGTTCACTAGGCAGGTTGAGAATTCGAGGATACTCTGGAATAGTGGGTAGACAAAGCCTTTCAAGAATTCTAAAGTGAAAGTGAAGCGAAAGTGAAGGCGCTCAGTTGTGTTCGACTCTTTGTGACCCCATGGACTGTAGCCTACCAGGCTCCTCTGTCCATAGGATTTTCCAGGCAAGGGTACTGGAGTGGGTTGCCATTGCCTTCTCTAAGTCTTAAAATAACTCCCTTTTTTTTTTTAATGTGTTTTTAATTGGGGGATAATTGCTTTACAATGTTGTGCTGTTTCTGCTGTACAGTGGCGTGAATCAGCCAAAAGTACACATATATCCCGTCCCCCTGGAGCTTCCCTCCCACCCTCCCTTCCCACCCTCTATGGGTCAGAACCACCTCATGCTGTGTAGCTTTCCACTCGCTATCCGTTTCGCACACGGCGGTGTATATACGGCAATGGTGCTCTCCCCATTCATTCCACCCCTTCCCCCGCTGTCTCCGCAGGTTCCTTCTCTGCGTCTGCATCTCTATTCCTGCCCTGCAGATAGGTTCCTCAGCACCACTTTTCAAGATTCCTTGTGTACATGTTACTCCACGACCTTTGTTTCTCTCTTTCTGACTTCACTCTGTATAACAGCTCTAGGTTCATCCACCTGACTACAACTGACTCAAGTTTGTGAGCAAAATGGTACAGAGCAGGGGTTGACAAACATTTTCTGTAAAGAGCCAGACGGTGAATATTTCAGATTTCGCAGGTCATGAGGTCTCTGTCAGATCTACTCGGCTTTGTCATGGTGGGGGTGGCTGAGTTCCAATCTGACTTCATCTACAAATGCTGAAATTTGAATGCCGTAGAGTTTTCACGTGTCACAAAGTATCCTTCTGATTTTTTTCAACCATTTAACATGGAAAACCATTCTCAGGTAGTGGGCTATATGAGTCAGCCGTGGATGGACTGGGCTGAGTCCATGGACCCGGGAATAAAATGGAGATTTATGCTGTTGGAATTATTCTTATTTTTAACGATGTGGAAATCTTGATATTTTTTGAACTGAAATAACTCTATGCTTTTGATAACGCAGAGGACCAGATGCCGTGGAAATGTCTATTTCTCTGATGCACGATATGTAATTTTAAAACTGGCTAAGATGTCGTGTCAGATCAATTGATAACTGCAATGTATAAAACATATGAAACTAATTCCAGGAAATACTTTTTATTTATGTCCTTGGGTCTGAGTTTCTGAGCTCTCTGTGTTTAGGGATGGAATTTGGTTTATTCAAGAAGTAGCAGGTTATATATCTTGATGGCTACATTAGCTCAATATTTCCTCTCCTTTCTGGAGCAGGTAAACTTTGCAGACTGTTTCAGTTTGCAGCAATTACATTTGCTTATCGCTCTGAAACAGAATTTCATTTGAAGCCAGTTATTAATGTCTAAAATGTACTTCCAGGAAATCGTTTTGAGCATTTTATTTATTAAAAAGAACTCAATGTTTGTTCAAAGGCATTGATGTAATTTACAAAGTTCGGTATTAGATATTTTATGAGGCAATATAAAAATGCCATTTTCTCAGACCCCCATTGCCTAATTGCGCTGTGTTACCTTCAATGTCAGAATAAGGTGCTATGTTGTATTTGGCTGTTATGCCACTAGTCAGTAAGGTTATTAAAGAAGCAAACACACACACAAACAAACAAAACCTTCCACTTTTCCCAGCCACAAATTCTTCTGATTAATGGATTTATTTTTATGGAGCATCTTCAAACCACTTTAAATACTTTCAATGGCTCTACTTTATGGAAAAAGAAGATGTTTGGGGATTTGGGGGCCTATGAGTAATCTAGGACATAGACCATTATAACAGACCCTATCAGTACCCCACCAATATCCCCTCAATATTTGCTACTTTGGAACATTCCTGTAGTGCCAACTTCAAGCACCCACCACTCTCTATCTGCAGTTCTGTCTTGGGCTCCATGAGGGTAAGGTAAGGAATCATGGGGAATTAATGCCCCAGAAGCAGCCTTCTACCAATGATAGGTGGGTGTTGAAGAAATACCCCAGCTGTACCCCTCAGGGGGTGTAACTCTGAAGCATGCCCTGTATAGTATCCCAGGCCTCCTCCTAGAACTGAGTTCCCAGTTGATCCCTGTAAGGATCTGCTCCATAATGCAGCGTGTCAGATGTCCGTTGCTTCATCACAAAGTAACCCCAACCCTAGTGGCTTAAAACAACAAACGTCTACTCTTCTGCTATTTCTGTGGGGCACAGCTTCAGAGACGGCTTAGTTGGGTGGATCTGGTTCAGACTCTTTTTTGAGCATGCTCAGTCACTCAGCCATGTCTGACTCTCTGTGACCCTGTATAGCCCACCAGGCTCCCCTGTCCATGGAAATTTCCAGGCAAGAATATTTTATCAGGTCGCCATTTCCTACTCCAGGGGATTGTCCCGATCCAGGGATTGAACCCACACATCTTGGGTCTCCTGCATTGGCAGGTGGATTCTTTACCACTAGCTGCAGACTCTCTTAGTAGGAACATAGTCAGGATGGGCTGGAGCCGATGAGTCTGCTTCTGAGCTTACTCCCATGGCTGTGGTCAGGAAGCCTCTCTTGCTCACCATGTGGACCTTCCCATAGGACAGCTTGAGTGTCTCCTGATCTGGTTGCTGGGTTCCCCTAGAGTGAGTGACCCAAGAGGGACAGAGACCAAGATGGAAGCTGAGGGACATTTGGTGAACTAGACTCAGAAGTGACCCATGATCACTTTCACTTAATTCTCTTCATTAGAAGCCAGTCACTACATCCTACCCAGTCTCAAGGGGAGAAGAATTAGATTTCATTATATGTACCTTAAATTGATTTCTTTCCCTTCACTGTCACTTCTACATGTCTCTGTGGTGCTTCCTGAAATCACCTCCCAGATAAATTATCCTTATTTCAGGGTTTGCTCTGGGGAGACCTAAGTCAAGACAGCAGGCTTCCCAGGTGGCGCTAATGGTAAAGAATCCGTCTGCCAATGGAGATGTAAGAGACGAGGGTTTGATCCCTGGGTGGGGAAGATCCCCTGGAGTAGGAAGTGGCAACCTACTCCAGTATTCTTGCCTGGAGAATCCATGGACAGAGGAGTCTGGCGGGCTACAGTCCATAGTGTCTCAAAGAGTGGGACATGACTAAAGTGACTTAAAACACACACACGCACACACACACAGGCCAAGACAACTAATAGCACCAACCACTAACAATAATAGCAACACTGAAACTACTGTTCATTGAGTCTTTGCTGTGTGCTGGGCACTGAATAAACCATTGAAAACCTAACCATTCATCTTTCCTTCCAGCCTGGGACATTTTTGTTCTCTGTATTAGTCATAGTTGCTAAAGCAATAATAACCACCATTGCGCGCGCGTGTGTGTGCTTTGGTTGTGCCCGACTCTTTGCAACCTTATGGGCTGCAGCCCACCAGGCTTCCCTGCCCATGGGGTTTTCCAGGCAAGAATACTGGAGTGGGTTTCCATGCTCTCCTCCAGGGGATCTTCCAGACCCAGGGATCGAACCTGGGCTTCTTACATCTCCTGTACTGGCAAGCAGGTTCTTTACCACTAGCGCCACCATCACTGCTACGTGGCTTGACTCAAAACAAATTTGTTTCTTGTTCACTTCAGTGCCATTGATGGCAGGAGTTGGGTGGGGAGGACCCCGCTCCGTGACATCATTCAGGGGCCCAGGTGCCCTTCCGTCTTGGACCCCAATTCCTTTTACTCCCTAGCTTCCTCTCCATCCAGAAGGCAAATGGAGGATGTGGGGAAGAGGGTGAGGATCATGACAGAGAGATTTTAATGAGGGCAGCCAGGCTTAATAGAGGCTTGCCATTTAGCTGCTCAGGTTCTTGGGCCAGAATTCAATCACATGACCCAATCCACAAGAGAGGCTGGGCAATGTGCTCTAGTTGAAATCCTGGTAGGAGCAGCTGGTAGATTTAGGGAGCACTGAGCCAGTCTCAGCCATGTTTTTTAACCACCTCCCAAAAGAAATGGCAATAACTGAACATAAGCTTTATAGAAGCACTTTTCCATGTTCTGCCTTATTTTAGTCTTAAAACATTTGGGGATGGTAACACAGAGCAAATGTATAAGGCGTTGATCACGATCCCTCTACTAACTCACTTCAACCACGCAGAGCCTCTGTTGTTAGGTTGCGAAGTCATGTCCGCCTCTTTGTGACCCCATGGACGGTAGCCCTCTAGGCTCCTGGGGATTTCCCAGGCAAGAATACTGGAGTGAGTTGCCTTTTTGTTCTTCAGTGCCTATATTAAGGAGTGGTATTATTGCCTGCATTTTAGAAATGAGAAGACCGAGGCACAGAGAGGTTCAGTCATTTGCTCAAGTCACACAGCTCCTTGGTGATGGAGGGAGAATTTGAATCCAGACAACAAAGCTCCAGAGACCATGCTTTCCCCCTGCCAGCTTATGCTGCCTCTGAAGGGGAGACGTTCTGTCCTTGTTGTTGTGCAGATGGGGAAGTTGAAACCCAGAGAATGTGAATTTCTTGCTCATGAGCTCACAGCCAGAGACTGGATTTGAACCCAGATCTTTCGTCTTTTGCGAGCCAAACCTAGAGGGTGACGCCCAGGACAGAGCTGGCCTTGTTTTGATCCTCCTTCAGAAGAGTGAATGTAATTGTGCTGTCCAGTGTGATAAAAATCTCGGAAGCCGCTGGAGCTGCAGGAGTCTCTTCCCAGACCACCGCCCGCCCCCCCCCTTCCCTTTCCTAATGAGCCTGGAGACGCCGGCAGGACGGCGGGCAGCAGCCAATGGACAATTAGCGGAGAGGGCTGTCCCGCTTGGGCTGGGCCCTGCATCAGGGCCCTAAGTGTCTGCTTATTAAATCACGGCTCTGCCTGGAGCCGGCTCTGCCCCCCTCTTCCCCCTCCTGGGACATCACACACACCACCAGGAGAGGTGGCCCCCTGGGATGTAGCTCAGCTTAGCCCACAGCATCCGGGGAAAACACAGGCAGAGAAAGGCAGGAAGACATTCCGGCCCAGCACAAAGGCCTGGGCGTCAGCGGCTGGGCGGGCGGGCACATTCCTCTGCTCAACAACAAAGGGGATCATGAGTACCTCCTGGGTTGTGTGTAGGTCAAGCTTCTCACCTCTCTGAGCCTCAGTTTCCTCCTCTGTACAATGGGGATGGAGCCAGTGTCTGACCCGCCGGCAGGAAATGAAAGGGCTTAGCACCTCGCCTGGCAAAGAGTATGGGCCCTGCCAATGCTAGCAGCTGCTGGTTAAAAATGCAGATTCCTGGGCCCAGGCCCGCACCTACACATTGGGGTCAGAGCCAAGGAATCTGCATTTATAGCTTCTATAGCTGGACAGGGTGCACAAATGAGTGGAGAAAGAATGCTCTTGAAGAGAAGTCAGCACACGTTTTCTCTGACAGGCCACAGAGTCAGTATTTTCAGCTTCTCTGAGCACCAAGTCCCAACTTCTCACTCTGCTATTCCAATGAGAAAGCAGCCACAGACCAGATGCAACTGAATGTGCTGTGTGTGTGCTAAGCCACTTCAGTCGTGTCTGACTCTTTGCAACCCTGTGGACCATAGCCAGCCAGGCTTCTCTGTCCATGGGGATTCTCCAGGCAAGAATACTTGAGTGGGTTGCCATGACCTCCTTCAGGGGCTCTTCTTGACCCAGGGATCGAATCCCTGTCTCTTATATCGCCTGCATTGGCAGGTGGGTTCTTTATCGCTAGCGCCACCAGCTGAATTTTAAATTTTGTATCATTTTCACATGTCATGAAATAGTTTTCTTTTTAACTTAAATTTTATATGCAATTTCTTGTTAAATTTGAATGATCTATTTTTCTTTTTTAATTAACTTTTTTTTTTTCTTTTTGAAACATCAACATCGTTCTTAACTCGCATGTTATGTAAGGATAGGCAGTGTACTGGGTCTGGTGCTAGGACCACAGTTTACTAACAGTTTAGCAACAGCACTGTTGCTTAGATATATAATACAAGCCATCAGGGGAATAGAAAATTTTCTAGCAGCCTCATTTAAAACGAAGTAATACAAAAAACCACATGAAGTTGTCTTTATAGTATATTTTATTTCACCTAGTATATACAAAATATTAATTTGTAATCAATATTAAAGCATTAATGAGATAGTTTACTTTTATTATTTTTTTGCCAACTTTTTTTTTTTTTTTCCCAAATCTGGTGTGTGTTTGACAGTTTCAGCACATCTCAATCTGGATAGCATGTTCCAAGCCACTGTGCCTCACTAGCCGCATGAGGTAGTTAGTGGTCACCATTCTGGATGTCCCCACTCCAGGCAACATGGTTTCTGTCTATTGTCATGTATTCTGGCCATCCTCCCATTTCACAGGATGGAGAAACTGAGGCTCAGAGAGGGCACGTGGCTTGTCTGAGGTCTTAAAGCAATGCAGGTGGCCCAAAGTGCTTGCTGGGACTCTCAGAGCAGTCAGGGGTCCTTGTTGGGCAGAGTTAAGAGGAGACCGGGCATAGAAGGACCTACTAGGAGCCAACATCTGTGTGAATCTCCCAGTGGTTCTGGGACCGTATGCGGTCCCAGAGGATGGAGACCATAGGATGATGGGCTGGCCTCACATTACAGGCTAAAGGATTGAAACTCAAAGAGGTGGAGTGACTCGTCCCCAGTTGGTTATTGGCTGGTGAGGCTTGAAGCCAGACCCAGCACGTGCACTAAACCCCTCGCTATACTGTCTGCCTGGGAAACAGGGCACGTGGCAGTTAGACAGCATTTATCAAGCAACGACTGTGTTCCAAGCATCATTCTCCATCTTCATCCTTGAGAGGTGTAGGAACCCCAGGCCTGTCTTTGATCGCTCAGCTACTCATGGCTCTGTCCTTCCTGATAGGGACCAATACCATGCCTTCGCAATTCCTGGTCCTCTCCCCCACCCTCATCCTGATACCTGCTCTGTCATCAGTAAATTCTCCTTTGCTCTCTTGCTTTACCTAAAATCTGGTTCTCTCCTCTGAATCCTGCTTCCCTCACCCCTGGGGCTTTCCAATGATAGGGCTTTCTCTCTCCCTTCCTTGAATTTTATTGAGCCTGAAACGGGCTGGGTGACCACTGTTCCTGCCTCGTCCTGAAATCTCATTCCTTTGAAGCCCACGTCAAGGGACTCTTTCACGTGTGGTTACCACCATCTACCATCTGTGATCCCTCCCCTTTGTGCCCAAAGGTCGTGGCTCACCTGTGCCCACTTCATTGTCTATCCATGTTGCTGCAAATGTCAATATTTCATTTTTTTCATGGCTGAGTAATATTCTATTATATATATATATATATTCACATTTTTATGCATTCCTCTGTCAATGAACATTTAGATGGCTTTCATGTCTTGGCTATTGCAAATAGTGTTGCTATGAACATTGTAGTACATGTGTCTTTTCAAATTAGCTTTTGTCTTTTCTGGATATATACCCAGGTGTGGAATTTCTGGATCATTTTTCATTTTTTTAAGAGCCTTCATACAGTGGTTGTACCAGTTTACATTCCCACCGAGCAGTGTCAGATGGAGGCGGCACTATTATTAAGTCCCATTTTACAGATGAGGAAACTGAGGCTCAGATTCATTCCAGTCTTGTGTCCCAAGTCTGCAGAGCAAGGAGGTGGCTGAGCAGGATGTAGACTCAGATCTGACAGCTGCCTCTCTCCCTGGCTGAACTCCACTGTTCATCACATGCTGCTGTCCTGGCAGGCCTGCTGGGAGCAGTGGAAAACAGGAACCGCCCCCCACCCCCACCCCCCAACTCCTCCAGCCAGGATGAAGCAGCTAGCAGCACCCATGTGAGAGCTGGGGCTGCAGTCAAATGTTGCAGCTCACTGCTGTTTGACTTTGGCCACTTACTTGCATCGCCAAGCCTCAGATTCCCCTCCAAACAATGATCAGCACACGTAATTCACAGATTTCCACTTTGACTCAATCTGCTAACACCAGCCACCTTCTGCAAAGCCATATTCTGGTCCCCTCTCTCCTAAGCTTGACTTTTCCCTTCCTCATGAGTCCCAGTCTTGGCCCTCTGAAGGGTGTGGGCAGCCTCATTCTGAGTCCTTCCTAAGGCTCCCCTGCCTCTGGCAAACAGCCCCCAGCTCGGGAAAGACTCTCATATTTCCCAGTAACCGTGCTAAGACCCACCACCTCTTGAATGTCATCTGAGATCCCCCCAATTCCTCCACTCTTCCCATGGGCAGGCCCTCCCAACTGAGGAGCTCTCTAATTAGGGATGTGGATCCTGGCCCTGCCATGTACTGGTTGGCTGTGTGACCAATCCCAGAGTCTCGGCTTGCCCATCTGTAAAATGTGCATAACAGTGCTTTGCTCAGGGGTTTCCTGTGAAAACTGGAAACAGATACAAAAGGACAATGCATCAGCTTTGGCTCATAACAGAGACTTGTGCCCAGACTCAGGCACCTTCTGTTTAAGCCTTGGAGTCAAACAGCCCTATATTTGAACCCCAACTGTGTTTTCTACCAGCTCTGTGGCTCTGGGCAAGCAATATAATCTCTTTGAACTTGCTTTTTCCTCTGTCAAATGTGGGTAAAATGCCACTTCCCTTATTAGGTAGGTCATGAGAGTTATTGAAATGGTATCTCATGCTCACAATGATATCCTTCTCTTCCCTGACACACATCTAGACTACATTTCCCAGTCTCCCTTACAGTTAGAAGAGGATCATATGATAAAATTCTGGCCAATGGAAGGTGGGCTCGGCCTCTTAAAAACTCCTACACTGTCCTCCATACCCTCTCTTCCCTTACCTGTCAGCTAGATGCAAAAATCTAGGGATTTGTAAGCCCTGGAACCATGACTCTCAAAGTGTGATTCCTAGACCAGCAGCATCAACAGCTCCTGGAGGCTTGTTAGAGATGCAGAGTTTGGGGACCCACTCCAGACCTCCTGAATCACATACTTTGGAACACAGGGATCTGTATTTTCAAAAGCCCTCCAGGAGATTCTGATGCACACTCACACTTAGGAACCTCTTCCCTAGAGGATGACCATGACACAAGTGAGAAATCCGGGGTTCTGATAAACCCACACAGCCCTGCTGGCCCACAGTTAAGCCACTGACTTTTGGGGATCATCTGTTATAGCAGCTGGCCTGCCCTGATTAATATTGTTTTCATAGTAATGGACATAGACCTGGCACTGAAAAATTGGATCCTTTTGTCACAGCTCTTCTTTCTCAAGGGCTCACCTAGGAGTTTGGGGTGAGCACTGAGGGACTGGGTAATGATGGAGCAGTGTACTGGGGACATTGCTGCATTTGCAATTGGTGAGTGAAACACCTGCAGCTGGGAATGAGCTTCTGTCAGTGTTGTAGAGGCTAGGGGTGGGTGAAGGAGGGCTGCCGCCCCCCGCAGTGACCTACCCAAGCAAGGCGGCAGGAAGCCGGAGACAGCCATCAGCCCTGCATCCTCCAATTAGCTGCCATCTCTGACCCCGTCAGGGCTGGAGGAAGTGCTGGCGCTTTCCGGCACTCAGGCCCACCTGCCTGGAGGGCTGGCGGGCTCGGCATCTGGGGTGGTGGCACCTGAAGGTCCTGGCCTCACAGAGTCCCCACTTATTCCAGAGATCTGCAAAGGGTTAGTGGAGGCGGGGCGGGTGGAGGGGAGGAAGTGTCAGGGAGTAATCACGTGGGGGTGAGGCTGACCTCTCGGCCCACCCTCGGGGGCAGACATGCCACGTGTGGGCCAGGCCAGACCTTGTTTTCTTGGAGTTCTGGGGCAGTAGGTGCTCTAGCAGTTGGGAATTCTCCACTTCCTCGGAACTCCGGTCTGTGCAGTCGGAGGAAAGGAGGCAGGGTCCCCGTGGCTGCCTCTTATTTGGGCGAGGAAGTAAGATGGTGTCTGGAGTCCACCTGGACACCTGGGCCTGGTCCTCACAGTTCTCCCTCCCTCCTGATGGAGGGTGTTGATTGGTGGAGCACCGACGCCTGGAATGATGCTAAGTGCTTGTGGTGTCATCTCATCCAAGACTTGGACACAAGAGTGTATACGCACGCACACGTGCTCAGTCACTCAGATGTGTCCGACTCTTGGCAGTCCATGGTCTGTAGACTGCCAGGCTCCTCTGTCCATGGAATTTTCCAGGCAAGAATACTGAAGTGGGTTGTCATATTCTCCTCCAGGGGATCTTCCTGACCCAGAGATCAAACCGAATCTCTTGCATTGGCTGGCGGGTTCTTTACCACTAATGCCACCTGGGAAGCCCATGATAGTATGTATATGTCAATGCCACTTTTTCCATTTGTCCCACTCTATCATATGTAAAATAGATAGCTAGTGGAAAGCTGCTATATAACACATGGAGCCCAACCTGGTGCTCTGTGATGGCTCACAAGGAAGGGGATATGTGTGTGCGTGCGTGCTAAGTCGGTTCAGTTGTGTCTGACTCGTGCGACCCCATGGACTGTAGACTGCCAGGGTTCTCTGTCCATGGGATTCTCCAGGTAAGAATTGGAGTGGGTTGCCATTTCCCCCTCCAGGGAATCTTCCTGACCCAGGGATTGAATCCACATCTCATGTCTCCTGCATTGGCAGGCGGGTTCTTTACCACTAGCGCCACCTGGGAATATACTCAAATTAAAAAAATTAAAGAAAGATTCAGACATCCATCCTCTCCCCATTTTGCCGATGAGCAGGTGGATACAAAGTCAGTCTGGCCACTGTGGGGAGTGTACACAGAGAATGCAGCATCTGTGATGGGTCTGGTACCCGCGTCTGGTTAAGGAAGGTCAGGGTCAGGGGGCTTCTCCAGGCATCCAGGTGAGAGATGGCGTTGCTTTCAGCTGGGGAGATGAAACAAAACAAGCAGAGTGAGTGCTGGGTAGGAATTACACTGTGCGGACCCCATCATCCACCCAACCAGGGGAAGGTGAGGGAAAGCAAGGAACTGGGGCTGCCTGGGTTTCTTGCTACTTGTGTTTTCGTCCATGAAAGGACCCCAGAGCCTTACTCTTTCTGGGATCCTGTGGGATGATGAGATAGGAAGTATGTTTCTTTTCAAATGTTATATAGTTTTACATGGAAATTAAGGAGGAGTCTCAGTGTATTAAAGTGGGCAAAGCAGGTGAAAATTTTAGTCCATGAGTTTTCCCCAAATATCCTGAAAACTAGTGATGGAAAAAAAAAAAAAGCTATTTTTGTATTCGTAGTTCAGATGCCTGGGATAAAAGCAAGATCTGTCCCCTACTTGCTATGTGACCTAGTCAAGTCATGATACCTCTCTGAGCCTCAGTTTTTCCATTTGTTATTGGAGACCATAATGCCTTCTTCCCTGAAGTGAAGTGAGACATAAATAAGATGTATGTCCCAGGAATCTCCAAAGTATGGATCACGTATCAGGTGATTTAAAAGCATGTGTACTCACACACATATATATTTTTTTGGCTTCCCAGGTGGCTCAGTGGTAAAGAATCCGCCTGCAATGAAGGAGACATGGGTTCAATCCCTGGGTTAGGAAGATCCCCTGGAGAAGGAAATGGCAACCCACTCCAGTATCTATGATTTTAGTTTTATTACTACATATAGTAATAAAAGCTATGACAAGCCTAGAGAGCATATTAAAAAGCAGAGACATCACTTCGCTGACAAAGGTCCATATAGTGAAAGCTATGGTTTTTCCAGTAGTCATGTATGGATGTGAGAGCCAGACCATAAAGAAGGCTGAGTGCTGAAGAACTGATGCTTTCAAACTGAGGTGTTGGATAAGACTTTTGAGAGTCCCTTGGACTGCAAGGAGATCCAACCAGTCAATCCTAAAGGAAATCAACCCTGAATATTCATTGGAAGGACTGATGCTGAAGCTCCAATACTTTGGCCACCTGATGCAAAGAACTGACTTATTGGAAAAGACCCTGATGCTGGGAAAGATTGAAGGCAGGAGGAGAAAGGGACGACAGAGGACAAGATGGTTGGATGGCATCACCGACTCAATGGACATGAGTTTGGGTAGGTTCCAGGAGTTGGTGATGGACAGGGGAGCCTGGCATGCTGCAGTCCATGGGGTCGCAAAGAGTCAGACACAACTGAGCGACTGAAGAAAACAGTAATAAAAGTTTAGGCAAATATGCTAATATACATATATATATGTATAGATACATATATATACTAGTGTAATTTTTAGAAAAAAAAAGTAAAACTAATATTGAGACTTCCCAGAAGTTATTGTTTAAAATGAGATTAAGGGAGAAAAATGATGACTAATAGCCCAGGTGGTACCTGAATACTGGGAAGATGGGTTTACAGCCAGCGGAGGTCTGGGAAGCACCCAGGGATGGATGCAAATGTGCCCAGCAGACCTGGGTGCATAGCAGGTGCTAAATGCCAGGGGATGGGTGTCACGCCATCCAAGGATCCCTGGCTGCTTTTCTGCTGTCTCCTGTAGTGTCTGCCCTCGGCCCCCTCCCCCGTCCCTCCTTCCCTCCTTTACAAGTTGATGAGGACTGTCCTGCCCCCACCAGGGCTCTGGGCTGGTCCCCGAAGGATGAGATGAATATTTCATGGCCCTTGACTGACAGCTGCCAAGGACCTGTTGTGGGTCTGGCGCCCACAGCTAGTTAAGGAAAGAGGGGCAGGCGGAGGGGAGGGGGAGGCTGCCAGAGCCCAGCCATTGATCTGGCTGGGCCGATCTACGCTGACAAAACGCTCTGCGCCCAGCTCCCGAGGCAAAGGCGTCTGTAATGGGCTTTAAGAGGTGCAGGGACCAGGGGCAGCCTGGCCACCCAGCCCCCTTGGGGCCCGCAGAGGCTCCACCAGGCCCCCAAAGACCCATTTCCCCGTCTCCAGCTGTGGCCCCCTCTGTCCTTACGAAACCTCCCAGTCCTCCCAAGAAGCTGAACGCAGTGTTTCTGACGCCTTCCACTCATCACCCCATTAAGGCCTGACGCCAAGTTCCCTCCGCTGGGGGACCCAGACGTCGGGGTGGCGAGGCGCCTGCCATCCTGGGGTCTCAAAGGAGTGGGTGAGGACCCCGAGATGACCTAGAGATGACTGTGATACCATGGAATTCTCCCTTCCATCTGTTTCTTGTGGTAAATAGAAAGGGGAAAAGTGGATGCAGTGACAGATTTTATTTTCTTGGGCTCCAAAATCACTGCAGATGGTGATTGCAGCCATGAAATTAAAAGATTCTTGCTCCTTGGAAGAAAAGCTATGATAAACCTAGGCAGTGTATTAAAAAGCAGAGACATCACTTTGCTGACAAAGGTCTGTCTAGTCAAAGCTATGGTTTTTCCAGTAGTCAGGTACAGATGTGAGAGTTGGACTATAAAGAAGGCTGAGCACTGAAGATGCTTTCAAATTGTGGTGCTGGAGAAGACTCTCTTCAGAGTCCCGTGGACTACAAGGAGATCAAATCAGTCAATCCTAAAGGAAATCAACCCTGGATATTCACTGGAAGGACTGATGCTGAAGCTCTGATAGTTTGGCCACCTGATGCAAAGAGCTGACTCATTGGAAAAGACCCTGATGCTGGGAAATATTGAAGGCGGGAGGAGAAGGGGACGACAGAAGATGAGATGGTTGGATGGCATCACCGACTCAATGGACATGAATTTGAGCAGACTCTGGGAGATAGTGGAGGACATAGACGTCTGGTCCATAGAAGTGCTGCAGTCCATGGGGTCGCAGAGAGTCGGAAAAGACTTAGTGACTGAACAACAACAGTCTGCTTCTTGGATGATGAGACTGTAGGTGGAAACAGTTCTGCTGGCTAGATTGAAACGCAGATTTCTTTCCCGTCTGACTCAGCTGTTCCAACACCCAGAGCCGCTCAGGCCACTTAACCTCGCTTCCTTTTAACACAGAATAGTATTGAGAATGCCTTCTAGAGCCTCACTTTAGCAAGAAGAAAAAGACGATCGGTACTCCAGGCTTAAAAAATGATTCGCAGCAGTAAGACGCAAGCAGGGGCATCAGGGCTGGGTGGTTTAAGAGTGTGACTTGGTGTGTTCGTTTCTTACTGCTGCTGTAATGATGACTCCAAACTTGATAGCTGAAAATGACACATGTTTATTCTAGTTGTGGAGAAGTCCAAAATAGATTTCATCAGACTAGCATTAAGGTGTTGGCAGGGCTGTGTTTTTTCTGGCAAAAACAGGGAAAAATCCATTCCATCTCTGTCCCACTTCTAGAAGCTGCCTGCATTCCTTGGCCTGTGGCACCTTGCTCCAGCCTCAAGACTGGCAGTGTAGTACCTATCATCTCTCTCTGACTCGGCTCCCGTCCTCACACCTGCTTCTCTGACTCTGTTAAGGACCTTTGTGATTATATCAGGATAATCCAAGATAACCTACCCATCTCAAGGTCTTTAATTTAATAGCATCTGTAAAGTCACTCTTGCCATATAACCTCACATTTTGACAGGTAAAAGGAATGAAGATGCAGATATATTTTTTGGGACGGTGGGAGTAATGGTCTGCCTATAGACATACCGTCTAGATACCTGACTCTATTACTGCCAGCTATGACCTTGAACAAGAACTTCATCTCTCTGAGGTTCAGTTTCCTCTGCCAGCTCTTTGGGTCACTGGAAGACAAAACAGTATATAGGAAGGGTCTGGCATCTGTGACTTGTTGCTCAATGAATATTTCTTATTTGATGAGTGTCAGTAAGTCCAGTTATCAGGACAGCTGCTCTCTGCCCTGGAGTAGAGGTGCTGCTCTACAGTCTGGTTAAGTGGGCTTTCTAATTTTGAAATTTCAGCCATAATGGTCAGTGGAATCACTTAGACTGAAGATTAGACAGGGGACCTGGTAGCCTGGCATTTCCCCCTTCCCCATGCCTAAGCTCTCTTCTAGCCCTCAGTGGGAATTTGAAAACACAGATCTAGAGAGGAGCGAATTTTTGGAGGCTCCCCTTTCTCACATTTAAGTGAGGAAGATACAGCTTCCCTTGCAGGATTTTTTGGGGTGCCTTGTAGAGTGCCTGGCAGAGATTAAGTCCATCATGCCTGGGCATGGGTGCCATTGTTGCTTTTTGAGGCTTCTGACCCTCTGCTCTCATTATAAAGCTGCCTTTTGTGAGTGCTGCTCAAGTCTGGAATGAATAGACGGTCTGTGGACTGCGGGCCGGGAACCAGAGATCTGGGCTTTCCTCCCAAACTCCAGCTGGGCTTGTTTTAATGTCCCTTAAAGCCTGCCTCCTTCAGAAAGCACCCTAACTTCCTGCCATGGCATAATGGATGCCATACATTCACACCCATAAAGCTGAAACCAAAAAATAAAAATAAAAAATAAGACAGGCCTGGAGAGAAATGAACTTATCTTCCTAGAGGAGCAGCTCTTGGCTTCAGCAGTCAGACAGGGGTTTCCCTCACTTATCCTTGGAGGAGGGATATGAATGGAAATAAGCACCATAGACCTCCTGCAGCCCTACCTCAAGATGCTTCGGAGGAAATGGCCTTGGACTGAGAGGCCAGCTGCCTGCATGCAGATCTCTGTTCTAGGCTCCTCTGGCTCTGTGTCCTTGGGCAAATAACATCCCCTCTCTGAGCCCAAGTTTCCTGGTTGCAATGGGAAGACTCCTTGGGATAATGAACACAAGGGCTTCGCTCAGGGTCTGGTCTCCATCGTCTCTGTTCAATAATTACACATGATTCTTTTTTATGATTATTAGTCAGCAATGGATTTTATTATTACTAGATATTGAGCAGAGGGAGCTTAGAAAGGAAAAATGACTCTAAACTGTACTCAGTGCTAAAGAGATACCAGGGTTTCTCTCCAATGATGTCTCATGTGTAGAGAGCAAATATTCCAGAAGTGTCCCATCTTTTGTATCTTGGACTCTCTCAGAATCTCCTGAATCTTCAAGTTGGGAAGTCTCTCTCAAGGGGGCACAAAAGCAGAAGGTGGAGTCCAGCCTCAGTCTCGCCAGACAGTTCTCTGGGTTGCTGATGGGAGCCAGTGACCTTTGTGTATGCTTGTCCTCTGACTCTGAAGTCACCCTGTGTCCAGGTGACTCTGAACATCAGGAGAGACCGTTCAAGCATTAAAAAATAGGGAGGAAGGAAAAGAGGAAGAAAAGAAGAAAGTAAAGAAATGGGGAAACCTGTCAGTTATGGGGATAACATCACCTGTTTAATGTTCATTAGTGTTTTAAACAAAAATTGCTGTGCCATTAACTTACAACAGCAACCTTGGGGGCCTGCCAGCGCGCTCCCGCAGACTAGCCTGGGCTGCCAGTCAATGCTGGGTGTGCAAAGTGGACTCAGATTGCAGACTGATTGCAAGCTGGCATTGCCTGAGCCGGGTACAGGCAGCGGGGGGTGGGGGGAGAGGGTGCCCGCGGAGCAAGGCATTTCACTAAGTGGATATTTATAGCTGGGCTCTTGGAATAAATGATCCACAAAGAGGGCAGGAGGGGTGAGGAGTCTGGAGGTTAGCCAAGCCTGGGGTGCCGGTTCTTGCCAAGCTGAAATCTTAGTGGCTCAATCCACCCTGGAATTCTGGCTGCCCAGCAGTAAGAAAGGTGGGAGAAGACTTCTGGGGTATGAGGTGGTGGCCATTTCACGCCTCCGCCCTTACCCTCCTAAACGTGGACCTTGAATCAATTGCCTGCCTTCCGTGACTTTCATCTTCCCTAACTTTAAAATGGCATGGTGGTCTCATAGGTAGTAGGCGTCATAAATACAGTTTTCGTGTGTTTGCGTTCACCAACTGTGGTGGCCAGCCTCCAAGGTGCTCTGCAGTTGGAGACCCCATCGTTGGAATGTGTGCCTTTGTGTAGTTCCCTCCCATAGACGATCGGGCTGACCTGCATCACCCATGGGATGTTGTGGACATGATGTCTGTGGCTACTGAGTGAGGCTGGGTCGTGAAAAACACTGTGGCTTCTGTCTTGCCCTCTCTTGGATCATTTGCTCCATGATGGGGGGACGGGGGAGTCGGCTGCCATACTGTGAGGACCCTCAAGCAGCCCTGGCTTCAGTCACCATCCATGCCCTGTCCAGGGTTGGCAGCACCATCAGAAACACTTGGACTGAGTGGGCAGGAGTAGCTCCCGAGAAAAGGGGCGTTTATTTTTTTTCTCCAATAAGAGGGGAAAGGATGCTGAACTGAGGCTAAACTGATGAAAACTACTCTCCCTGATACCACCGTATTTAACACACTCTGGTAACAATACTTGGTCAAGTAACATGATTACTTTGACTCTCTCAGAAATATCAAAGTCCTGATGATTTGACTAGGTTATAATGTTAACTGTCATTTACAGGGCAACAGTGGAGAAACAGACATAGAGAATAGAGTTATGGACATGGGGAGAGGGGAGGAGAGGGTGAGATGTATGGAAAGAGTAACATGGAAACTTACATCACCGTATGTAAGATAGATAGCCAAGGGGAATTTGCTGTATGGCTCAGGATACTCAAACAGGGGCTCTGTATCAACCTAGAAGGGTGGGGAGGGAGACGGGAGGGAGCTTCAAAAGGGAGGAGATGTATGTACACCTATGGCTGATTCATGTTGAGGTTTGACAGAAAACAGCAAAATTCTGTAAAGCAATTATCCTTCAATAAAAAACCAAATAAATTTTAAAAAATGTTACTGTTGTGTCTGAAGTGCATGTACCTTCTGTTTCTGCTTAAGACAGATGTTTTAAACAGGAAAATTCTTTTCTTTCCTTTTTATGGAGGTATAATTGACCAATAGAGGTATAATTGGAGGTATAATTGACCTCCAATTTTATGGAGGTATAATTGACCGATCAAATATGAGATCTTTGCCACTGAATGATTTGATATTTGTGTATACTGCAAAATGATCACTATACTATCTAAAGTAACACCCATCACCATATATAGTTACAAATTTTCTTTTGTGGAAAATCATTTCTTAAGCTGAGTGGCGGCTCCTGAAACTGTGACAGGCACAGCACTTACCTGGAGGCGTCTTGTTAAAACACACTGATTTAACAGGTCTAGGGTGAGATCTAACATTCTGCGTTTCTTTATTTTTTAATGTCTTTATTTTATTCACTTATATTGGCCACGCCCTGCAGCATGCAGGACCTTACTTCCACGACCAGAGGTTGAACTGGTGCCCCCCTGCATTGGGAGCATGGAGTCTTAACCACTGGACCACCAGGGAAGTGCCAAAGTCTGCATTTCCAACAAGTCACCAGGTAATGCTGAGAAGGCCGGCTTCTGGACCACCACGCTCTGTGTACCAAGGCTTTATCGTAATCTAATTTGGGGGTGGGGGAGGGGAAATAGGAAATACGACTGTTTTAATAGAATCCAGTCAGAATACAACAGACTTGATAAAGAATCTGGAGATCATTTTTTCCTCCAGGAGCTCCTGTGCAGTTTTTGACGGGCAGCAGGCCCTTTACGTCTGCCTGACTGTATGCCATGGCCTCTCTGCCCCTCCCATGGGCATCTCATCTGTTGAATCCAGATGCGTTTGAGAACAGGACTGTCAAGTGGCGATCGATCGGAGGGTCCCAAGTAAGAGTTAAACCCTCTGAGAGACGGAGTCCCCCAGTCCCAGGCAAATGCAGAAGGGGTTGACCTGGCTGGAAGGGTTAATACTATTTTGTTTTCCAGGACTATTTGTTATATCGGGTTAGAGCAGGCAGGAGGTCATGGGGGTCGGCCGCCCCCCTTCTCTGCCCCTCCTTCTCCCCCCTTCCCCCGCCTCCTCCATTTGCAGCCTCACCGCCTCCTTTAATCGGATGACCCCAGACACTGAGCTTTCCTTGGGATCTTCCTGCCAGCGCCCTCAGACACGTTGCAGCCGACGCCAGTCGTCTCTCGCCTGGCCCTGGGAGGGGAGGCGTGGGAGCTAAAAGCCACTTTGTGAGAGGGGGAACCGTCCACTGCAATTTGTGCTGCGGTTTCTCTGGACAGGAGCAGATCCAGAAAGCGGCCCTTTGTTTTCCCTTCCTCATCCTTACCCCTTTTCCCCCCTTTTTGTTTCCAGTGTGTTTCCTCTCCTTTCCTCCTTCTAGTCCTCATCTGGCTTTTCCTTCTTGTCCCCCTTATTTGGGTATCTGCATATATTCTTTCCTTTTTTCTCTCTTGATCCTCTTCTTCATTTCTGAAAATTCTGTCTTGCAGAATTAGACTTCTGATCTGTTTCACATAGAAGCTCTTGACCTGGACAAATGAGGAGGTGATACTGGGAGAGTTCCTTATTAACCTCTCTGGGTCTCTGTTTCTTCATCACCAAAAATAAAGTTAATAATCACGACTTTATGGGTTATTGGTGAGAGTTAAACTGAAAATGCATGTAAAATCCAGGGTCTGGTATACAGTGGGTGCCCAACAGATGTTAGTCTTTCCATATCCTTAAGCCTTGTCTCTTTCTTTTCCTCTCTTTTGTTCCTTTTCTTCTATTAGCTGAGTTTCTTTGAATAACTTTCTATGACATTTCTGGAAAATCCACTATAGGGGGAAAACCTCTATGCAGAAAGCATGGTGACTTGATGACAAGGACCTGGGCCTGCCGCTTCATAGCTTGGGCAGGTTGCTGAAATTCTCTAATCTTCTCTTTCCTCCTCTGCAGAAAGGGGAGACAAGTTCTTCCTCTGAGGGCAAAGGTGAGGATTAAACAAGGTAATGTGAGATAATCACCTACCGTGGAGCCTGGTGGCCATTACTTTCTCTCCCGTCCCTTAATCCCTCTCTAGACAGAAAGTTTATGCATCATCATTGCTTGTGTGGACAGGTTACCTCTTAGTACTTATCCCTCTCTTGAGCCATGTTTCATCTACCCATCCATCCATCCACCCATCCATCTATTCATCCATCATCCAGCCTTCCATTCATCCATCCATCCACCTAGCCATCCATCCATCCATGCCCCATCCATTCAGAATGGTTGTATAGTAAGTAATACTGGCCTAAATCATCCCTTATCAAAAAATTCTTATTTGATAGCTCTTGAAATAGAAGGAAGAAGTAAAAGCAACAACAACATTATTTTGGAGCCATAAGATTCTTCCTTTGAGTCCTCTCTTGGTGCAGGTGGGGAGGAAGTAAGGGACTTTGACCTTGAGGATAGGATACATGTAGTTGGGTACTCAATTGTTGGGTAGCTCACTGGTTTTGAAACTGACTTCCAAAGATTCTATGCTTATGCCAAAGGGATAGATGGAGGGGCTGCCACTTTAAATAGAGCAGCTCTTCTTATCTGCCTTAATATTTGTCTCTGTTTAAGACTGACTTTAAAGTGTTTAAGAAAAAGAGTGTTCAGCTGCTAAGCACAATTTTTGAAAGCCCTTGTATAGCTACACATCCAGACTTTGTGGAGGTCTTATCATAAACCAGGCAGTGTGATAACAGTTAAATGGAGGATTTCCTTTAATCCAGTAACAACTCTATGGAGTTAGTACTATTATTATCTTTATCAGATGAGGAAGGTGAGGCTCAGAGACATCAGGGTACTTGCCCAAGGTCACACAGCAATTGGAGTAGTGGAGCTCAGGTCTGAACCCAGGAATTATCATCAAAATATACCCTGCCTGCAGTAGAAGTCTATTTACCTGGCAAATGGTGTCCAAGGGGCTGTTGGAGAAAAGATACTAACCGGGCTTGTGTTCTGGTCTCTTTCTTAGTCAGTTCTTTCTTTCATCTTTCAAATTTTTACAGTGAGCAGCAGAGGGGATTATAGAGTTTGAACATCCAACAATTAAAAATGACAGATGCTTGGATTTAGAAGAGATGGAGACTAGTGCATTTCAAATGGAGTCCCCTAGAGCCCAAGGATTCCCAGAGATTTTTCCAAGGCTTCTACTGGACACGATCGGAGGTCACCATTTCAACTTGGAGGTTAAACAGATCTGGCTTCACGTCCAGGCCTGACCAGGCACTGACTGCCTGACCCCACGCAACAGCTTTCTTTCTTGGAGACTCTGCTCCCTCACTTGTAAGAAGGAAATACCTAAGTCATGAGGTTACTCTGAGAGTTAAAGAGGAAAACACAGTTTTAGAATGTTAGGTAGAGAACCCATAAAGGGACCACTCAAAAATACTAGCTATTGTCTTCATCAACAACATCACCATCCTTCCCCTCCTCCTTATCCTCGTCATAATTATCATCACAAACATCATCCTTATCAGTACCTCCATATGAGAGGCTACAGACAAATAGCATTAAAGCTGAAGGAATAGTTTGTAAAACAAAGATCTAAGACAACCAACCCTGCAGGAATCCTTAGACTGCGTTGAAGAAGGAAGGTGATCAGCAGTCCCAGACAAGGATTATTTTTTCACAGTTTGTTTATAGGTCTTAAAATGACTTCAGAGATTCCCCCTAGGGCTCACTAACATTGCTGGAGATAGATTTACCAAATGTCAGAGCTGAAGGATGGAACTGGGGTGGAATCTTGGTGCTGTCTCTTGTGGGAATGATCTGGAAGCAGAAACTGTCAGATTTTTGTCCTTGCTTCCCTGATAGATAAGAGTGTGTTTATG
Source organism: Cervus elaphus (assembly GCF_910594005.1). Lineage (NCBI taxonomy): Eukaryota > Metazoa > Chordata > Mammalia > Artiodactyla > Cervidae > Cervus > Cervus elaphus. Next base: position 13,515,783 of record NC_057819.1, on the reverse strand, counting down.
AGAGAGAGAGACAGAAAGAGGCCGAAGGGATGGGGGACTTGGACACTCTCACACTTCTCTGAGCATCATTTCCTTGCCTGTAAAACGAGGCAAATACTTTTAAGTATGGCTCAATGACAGGAGCTGGAGAAAGAATGAAATTAGAAAAGGCAACATTTGTCAGGGGTTGCTATAGCCCAGCCAGCTGCTTTTGTATGCATTGTATCTCTATCCTCACCATGCTTCATGAAATAGCTATTATTACCCAGCATTTCATGATGAAGAAATTGAGGATCACACAGGTATAGTATTTGCCCCAGGACAGGCAGTTAGAAAATATTACTCATTGGTTCATTGATTCTGCTATTCAAACCCCTGTGTATTTTAACTTAGGTCCCCAAACAAGCTCACACACAAACCAAAACACCAGTTTGAGATGGCAATGGACTTCCATGTTTGTGACTGTCTTTTTAGATCATTATTCATAGTAGTAGTGGTTTGTAGTTGTAATTGTAGTAGCGTTTATTTTCAAGAGTAGAGGTGAATGAAGATCTCTGAGTTTGTTTTTGGTATTAAATTATACCAGGGACTTCCCCGGTGGTCCAGTGGTTAAGAATCCACCTGCCAATGCAAGGGACGCAGGATCGGTCCCTGGCCAGGGAACTAAGATCCCACATGCTGTGAGGTAACTAAGCCCCACAGCACAGCCAGAGAAACCCCTTATTCCCCACAACCAGAGAAAGCCTGCAAGACACGATGGAGATCCAGCAAAGCCAAATGGATAATGACACTGCTACTGCTCTAGTTAATCATTGTTACTTATTTAGTATTAATCAGACATCAGTACTTGATTGAAGATCTTTCCATGACCATCTCACAAACACCTCTGGATGAGGCACTATTTTATCCTCATTTTATAGATCAGGAAACCTGAGGCAGTGCATTAATTTTGAAGCACCTTATTGTTCAGCCGCTCGGTTTTGTTTGACCCCATGGATTGCAGCACGCCAGGCTTCCCTGTCCTTCACTAACTCCTGAGTTTGCTAAAACTCATGTCCATTGAGTCGATGAGACCATCCAACCATCTCATCCTCTGTTGACCACTTCTCCTCCTGCCCTCAATCTTTCCCAGCATCAGGGTCTTTTCCAGTGAGTCAGCTCTTTGCATCAGGTGACCAAAGTATTGGAGTTTCCGCTTCAGCATCAGTCCTTCCAATGAGTATTCAGGGTTGATTACCTTTAGGATCGACTGGTTTGATCTCCTTGAAGCACCTACTATGTCCTGTTCCAGGCATTATGGGTACAGTGGTGATGAGAACAGACCTGCTGACCTCAAGGGGCTTAGTTCTATTTGGTGGATAGGTAGATGCAGATAAGGAAGATATAGTGAATGAGCATTTTCAGCATGTGTAAGTGCTGAAGAAGGAAAAAACAGGGTAATGAGAGAGAGAAAGGGTGGATGGAAGGAGGAAATGCCCCTGTGAAGGTGACATCTGGGTCAAATTTGAATGATGCAAAGGAGGCAGTCAGTGATAGAAGCATTCACAGCAGAAAGAGGGATGGGTGTGTATTAAAGTAAGTACGTCTCATGAACTGTTCTCAGCACTTGCGCAAAGGGCTGGCCCCAGCATGGACATCCTGAACCATCTTATCCTCCTGCTTCCCGGGATACCTCATCCACCGGTCAAGGCTACAGTTGAACTCTCAGCAGGGTGGTTATTTGCAGGGTAGAACTGTCCAGAGTTTGATTTCCCAGGGAGCGAGCATCACCTAGAGGATGCCTGCCCCAAGAAAGAGTGGCAAAACCCCAAACGGGGCCTCAGTTCCTGGTTGGCCAAAGAGTAGAAGACCAAGCACAGACTCACGTCCTCACCAAGAGGTGTAGGCATAAGCTGTGCATCTATTAAATTCAAAGTTGAGAGGGCGGGGCTTTGGAGTGGCACAGCCAGTGTTTTTCAAACTTCAGGGCAGCCGTGCCTCCTGGGGGCCAAGGGGACATGCCGATCTGGTTCAGTAGATCTGGGGCAGTGTCCCAGGCTCTCCATTTCTCAGAAGCTCCCAGCCCAGCCCAGGCTGCTGCTCCATATGCTGAGTAGCAAGAATATATGACACTGAATATCCCAGAACAAAGAAAGAAACTGACCTTGCAGTGACTGTAATAGCCACTGCATAAGGAGCATTTGGGCTTCATGGTGACAGGTCAGTCACTCAGTCGTGACTCAGATCTTTGTGATCCCATGGACTGGAGCATGCCAGTTTTCCCTGTCCATCACCAACTCCCAGAGCTTGCTCAAACTCATGTCCATAGAGTCAGTGATGCCATCCAACCATCTCATCCTCTGTCGTCCCCTTCACCTCCTGCCTTCAATCTTTCCCAGCATCAGGGTCTTTCCCAGTGAGTCAGTTCTTCACATCAGGTGGCCAAAGGATTGGAGTTTCAGCTTCAGCATCAGTCCTTCCAATGAATATTCAGGACTGATTTCCTTTAGGATGGACTGATTCTCCTAGTCAATCTCCTTGCAGTCCAAGGGACTCTCAAGAGTCTTCTCCAACAATTCAAAAGCATCAATTCTTCAGCGCTCAGCTCTCTTTATAGTCCAATTCTCATATCCATACACGACTACTGGAAAAACCATAGCTTTGACTAGATGAACCTTTGTTAGCAAAGTAATATCTCTGCTTTTTAATATGCTGTCTAGGTTGGTCATAGCTTTTCTTCCAAGGAGCAAGTGTCTTTTAATTTCATGGTTGCAGTCACCATCTGGAGTGATTTTGGAGTCCAAAGAATAAAGTCTTTCACTATTGCCATTGTTTCCCCATCTATGTGCCATGAAGTGATGGGACCAGATGCCATGATCTTAGCTTTCTGAATGTTGAGTTTTAAGCCAGCCTTTTTACTCTCCTCTTTCACTTTCATCAAGAGGCTCTTTAGTTCTTCTTTGCTTTCTGCCATAAGGGTGGTATCATCTGCATATCTGAGGTTATTGATATTTCTCCCGGCAATCTTGATTCCTGCTTATGCTTCATCCAGCATGGCATTTTGCATGATGTACTCTGCATATAAGCTAAATAAGCAAGGTGACAATATACAGCTTTGACGTACTCCTTTTCCGATTTGGAACCAGTCTGTTGTTCCATGCCCAGTTCTAACTGTTGTTTCTTGACCTGCATAGAGATTTCTCAGGAGACAGGTCAGATGGTCTGGTATTCCCATCTCTTGAAGAATTTTCCACAGTTTGTTGTTATCCACACAGTCAAAGTCTTTGGCATAGTCAATAAAGCAGAAGTAGATGCTTTTTCTGGAACTCTCTTGCTTTTTCGATGATCCAATGGATGTAGGCAATTTGATCTCTGGTTCCTCTGCCTTTTCTAAATCCACTTTGAACATCCAGAAGTTCAAGGTTCACGTACTGTTGAAGCCTGGCTTGGGAGAATTTTGAGCATTCCTTTGCTAGCATGTGAGATGAGTGCAATTGTGTGGTAATTTGAACATTCTTTAGCATAGCCTTTCTTAGGGATTGGAATGAAAACTGACCTTTTCCAGTCCTGTGGCCGCTGCTGAGTTTTCCAAATTTGCTGGCATATTGAGTGCAGCACTTTCACAGCATCATCTTTTAGGATTTGAAATAGCTCAACTGGAATTCCATCACCTTTACTAGCTTTGTTTGTAGTGATGCTTCCTAAGGCCCGCTTGACTTTGCATTCCAGGATGTCTGGCTCTAGGTGAGTGATCAGACGGTTGTGGTTATCTGGGTCATGAAGATCTTTTTTGTATACTTCTTCTGTGTATTCTTGCCACCTCTTCTTAATATCTTCTGCTTCTGCTAGGTGCATACCATTTCTGTCCTTAATTGTGCCTATCTTTGCATGAAATGTTCCCTTGGTATCTCTCATTTTCTTGAAGAGATATCTAGTCTTTCCCATTCTATTGTTTTCCTCTCTCTTTGGGTTGATCACTGAAGAAGGCTTTCTTACCTCTCCTTGCTATTCTTTGGAACTCTGCATGCAAATGGGTATATCTTTCCTTTTCTCCTTTGCCTTTACCTTCTCTTCTTTTTTTCAGCTATTTGTAAGGCCTCTTCAGACAGCCATTTTGCCTTTTTTGCATTTCTTTTTCTTGGGGATGATCTTCCTCCCTGTCTCCTGTACAATGTCACGAACCTCCGTCCATAGTTCATCAGGCACTCTGTCTCTCAGATCTAGTCCCTTAAATCTATTTCTCACTTCCACTGTATAATTGTTAGGGATTTGACTTAGGTCATACCTGAATGGTCTAGTGGTTTTCCCTACTTTCTTCCATTTAATTCTGAATTTGGCCACAAGGAGTTCACGATCTGAACCACAGCTCCCGGTCTTGTTTTTGCTGACTGTATAGAGCTTCTCTGTCTTTGGCTGCAGAGAATATAATCAGTCTGATTTCAGTGTTGACCATCTGGTGCTTTCCATGTGTAGAGTCTTCTCTTGTGTTGTTGGAAGAGGGTGTTTGCTATGACCAGTGTGTTTTCTTGGCAAAATTCTGTTAGCCTTTGCCCTGCTTCATTTTGTACTCCAAGGCCAAATTTGCCTGTTACTCCAGGTATTTCTTGACTTTCTACTTTTGCATTCCATGGTGGCTCAGTCTTAAAAGAATCCACCTGCAATGCAGGAGACGTGGGTTTGATCCTTGGGTCAGGAAGATCCCCTGGAGGAGGGCATGGCAACCCACTCCAGCATTCTTGCCTGGAGGATCCCATGCGCAGAGGACCCTGGCAGGCTACAGTCCATAGGGTTGCAAAGAGTTGGACTTGACTGAGCAACGGAACAGCAATAGCAACAACACAGAAGCATTTACCTTTCACTAGGTGTCCTTTTTTCCTGCCCTTAGCACCCCCTACAGGTCATGCATTGTCATCACCTATTTTGCAGGTGAAGAAGCTGAGGCATTGGAAAGCTTGCCAATGCCAGTCTGGTAGTGAATGGTGGGATCCAGGCTGTCTAACTTCAAAGTGCCCTCACCACTTACATTGCCTATCCCCATCTTCCCTTCTACCTGGAAGATGAAGTTTGGACATGGGTCCAAAGCTGTTCTTCCAACCTGATAGGATTTCACAATTGCAGTTATAGATTCCATACTGTCTCACTTTAAGCAGATGCTCATTCTGAATCTTCAGGCTCACCTGTCAGGTGGGAATGTTTGGGGGTGTTAGTTGTTGAGACTGAGATTCTATACCTTGTGAGGAAGCACCCTGTATTGTCTTTTAAAGGAACTGTGGGAGCCAAAAGGGGCCTCCCACTGTCTGCGACTTTCCGGAGTCCTAAAGTTGTCAGCTAACCAGTTTTTCCAGACACATCAAATCCACCCGCCTTAGGAACAGTGCATCAGGTTTTGTGTTAAGTTCTGCTGACCCAGCCATGGTTGGCCCAGCAATGGTTGTGATCATTAAGGGGCACACTGGCCAGTGAAAAGAGCCAGGTAGTTAAAGAGGTAACTGTGATAAAGGGGAGTGGGGTAGGTACAAGGTCCTCTAGTGTGCAAACCTGGGACCCCTACCTTGACCCCGGGTAGAGATGCTGAGAAAGTCTCATGGATAAGCCAGGCTCTCCCTGCCCAGGGCTAGGGAATGTCTGACCTCCCACTTACACCCTGGCTCCTCTCCATCAGCTTGAGCCTGGTCCAGGGACAGCGCTTGTGTCTAAATCTTTGCCACTCTTCCAAAACCCAAAATAATAATATCAATAGAGGTGGCCCAGCTGCCACCTCCCAACAGTGGGCATCCTTTCCAACCCAGAAAGACACAGCTGGAGAGGAAACTCAGAAGCATCCAAGGATTCCCCTCTCCTCCGCCTGCCTCCCCCCTCCCACAAATGCTCCCCGCGCGGTCCCCTCCTCCCTTCCCCTCCTCCCCTTCCCCCTGCCCCTCCCCGTCCTTCCTCCCTCCTCCCCTGCCCCCTCCCCCAGAGGAACTTGGCAAGCCATCTCGTCGCCGATCAATCTGTGGTGTAACAATTAGCACTTAGGCACCACTCCTGCTAAACACACGCTTTGAAAACACTTAAGAAAAAAAAAGGAAGAAGAGTCACAAGGAGCAGAAGCCAGAGCAACACCCGGGTGCGGGGGGTGGGCGGGAGATGTCAGGGAGCGCCGCCAGAAGGAGGGGGTTGGGGAGGAAACAGATCAATGCTCTGCGGCCTGGGAGGCATCTCATCCCCTCTTACTGACGAGGCCAAAGCACTTTGAGGCGTGTTTCCACCGTGAGCAATTAGTCTGCGAGACCACAGGAGTTAAGCTAACACTGGTTGCCCCCCACCCCACCCCCCGCACCCATCTTCCCTTCCTCGGGGAGAGAGAGGTGGATGACAGTTTCAGCGGGTAGCGAGCCCCCGCAGCAGTGGCGCCAGCCTGCAGCCTTAATGGGGGCCCATCCGAGGAAGGCCAAATGCTCCAGCCTCCCAGAAGGGCTCCCCCCCCCTCCCGCCGCCCACCTGCCCCAGCTTCACTCCCCAGCCTCCCTCACCCCTCTGCTCCCTGTAACAGAATCCAGTCGACACCGAGTCTGTCTGCGCGCCTGCGAGCTGCCTAAATTGATTGTAATGGTTTTATCGCGCGCTGAGAGCGCTGGCGGTTTTCTCGCCTCTTTTGTCGGCTTTCATGCACAACTTCCCCGGGCAAGGAGGAAGTTGAGTCCTCTTCGGGAGCGGTGGATCGGATGAAAGGCAACTTTTGTTTGTGGGCAAAAAACTGGCCGCCTCCGCCGGCCGCCTGTCTCCAGCCCCATTCAAAGCTGCCCTTTCTCTCTGGGCCTTGTGGCTTGTCAGCAAACCCCCAACAGACAGCGGAGGAGGAGGCAAAAGGGGTGGGGAGGGGTCCTTTACAGTTCTGGGTTCTTCTCTAATAGCTAGAGCGTTTGAGGATGAGGGGGCTCCGGTGGAGAGAAGGGTTCTTGAAGTTGACAATATTGATCAATAATAATAACGCTGAAGATGGTGATGGCTAGCCAGCCTCTGAGCCCTCATCAGGAGCCAGTCACTGTTGATTAAGCACTCTATGGACCCTCACATTGAATTTTCACCCCAGTCCTGCGAGATAGGCATTATTTCCTCCATTCTACAGATGGGAAAACTGAGGCATAAGAGAGGATGAGACTTGGTCCAGGTTACACAAGAAACAGCTGGAAGAGCCAGGGGAACTAGAACTCAATCTTGCTGATTTATAATCTGGTCCCTTCTCTATCCACCCTATGGCTTCCTTGACTGGTACGATGAGAAAGATAGCACTGTAACACTTCAAATATTGGGTATCCATCCATCTGTGCATGCTTGTGAGTCGCTTGAGTTGTGTCTGACTCTTTGCCACCCTATGGACTATAGCCTGCCAGGCTCCTCTGTCCATGGGATTCTCCAGGCAAAAACATTGGAATGGGAATGATGCCCTTCTCCAGGGGATCTTCCTGACCCAGGGATTGAACCCACATCTCCTGCAGGCAGATTCTTTACCACTGAGCCACTGGGGAAGCCTATCCTTCAATCTACCCTTGTAAGAATGGCCCAGGCATGCGCCACGTAGGCAAGGATTCCTTGGGGAGTGGGTGGGGTTGGAGCATAATCTACTAATAAGATTTATGCCTTCTTGCTTGGGCATAGGTCTCTATGTGAGAAGAGTGGGCAGAGTCATTAAGAGGAGGTGAAAGCACAGTTTCTGGTTATGTTGCAGAAAGATCCTAGTTTTCAGAGGAGGGACCAAGACAAGGCAATTGGAAGATTGGGGGATTATCTGTGGATTTCACTATTGAGGGCATCGTTAATGTCACTAGCACCAATAACCAAATCGAGATGTAACCGTGAAATTGATGTCTGCTCAGCTTGTTAACAACATTGTAGGCTATGAATCTATATATAAAAAAAGAAAAACGAACAGGCAGTTGTTTACATTTCAAAGCCTGGAATTGAACCAGCAAATACATGGAGTTCTTCTGTGATCTTTTTTCTTTTAATTTTTATTGGAGTATAGTTGCATTACCATGTTGTGTTAGTTCCCTGCCACACAGCAAAGTGACTCCGTCACATGTATACATATATCCCTTCTTCTTTAGCTTTCCTTCCCGTTTAGCTCACTGCCCAGCACTGAGTACTGTGCCCTCTGCTATACAGGAGGTTCTCATCAGTTGTCTATTTTACACATAGCAGGGCAGTTCTTAAAGATCTCTTTCCTCCTCTTCTCCCATCTCCTCCCCCGCTCTGTCTTTATCTCCAATTTCCTGTTCTCATGCCTCCCTGTGTTTCTACGTTTCTATGTGGAGACTGGCTAAGGCATCAGCTGTCTTTGGGATGCCCAGCACAGTAGGAGGAACTGTGGGAAACAAGTGAAGGCAGCCTTGTAACCCCCAATTGGAGGTGCTGACCCCCTGCTTTTCAAAAGACAGTACAATGGTTCCCATTAGCTGTTGGCATTGGTGGGATCTCTTCTTTACACTGGACAAACTCTCTAAGCCTGGAATCCAGCCACAAGCCTAAAGGATGATATGAAGCCCCTAGGGGCTCAGCCCCCAGGAAAAGAGAATGTGACCAAGGTCAGAATGGAGAGATGAGCAGGAGGTGGGGTGGGAGGAAGAGGAATGGGTCTGGGGAGGTAGATGATGCGGTAATCACTCCCTGTCTCCAAGAGGAGGGCGACAAGGATAGGCTTTGGTAATCCCAAGGGCCCATGTGCTTGACGGTCCATCCTTACAATGGGCTGGAAGTTGAATGAGAGAGTGTGGGATCCAGTCCACTGTGATGACAGGAGGGGAAGCTGATCAGCCTGTGGGTTGAAGAAGCAGAAATGGGTGTGTGCATGGCCTGGTCAGCAGAGTCCTTACCTTTCCATAAGGTGGCTCCTTCTTACCTGAGTTGGTCCAGGTGTCTCTCTCTGAGGATGATGCTGGGAGCAGAGCTATAACAGGGACGGGGCTGGCCTTGGTGGTGGGGAGAAAGAATGCTTGGTGAGGGACTTGGGTGAGTTGCATACCAGTGTCTCCAACCCAGCTGCCCCTTTACCACTCCCAACAGCAGTGGGGTTCTATTTGAACCAAAGTGGGACCCAGAGACTAGTTTAAGTAATGAACACTTTTGTTGTACGGGATCCTCTGCAAGTTGTGTTTTTAGAGTAGGGGTCCTCAGCCTCCAGAATCTAATGCCTGATGATCTGAGGTGGAGCTGATGTAATAACAATAAAAATAAAGTGCGCAATAAATGTAGTGTGCTTGAATCATCCAGAAACCATCCCCCCAAACCCTGGTCCATAGAAAAACTGTCTTCCATGAAACCAGTCCCTGGTGCTGAAAAGGTTAGGGACCACTGTTTTAGAAAGAAGGATCATTGAGAGGGTTGGGGCAGAGCTGGATGGTGAGGTAAACTTAGAGGCCAGAAAGGAAGCAAACACAGGTCGGGATTAGAACTTGGAAACAAAGTGTAATTTCAGCTTCTTGTGGATGGTCATTTGGCCCTGAAAAAACAGGGACTCTGCAGTCATATGGCCCCTGGCCAAGCCAGCCAGGGCAGAGATGTTCCATTGCCTCTCCACAGTGGGCTGAGCAAGAAGAGAGGATTGAGGAATTAAAGGAAACATTTTAGAACAGCTAGAAGGAGGAAGTTCTTCCTCCAAGTTGATAGGAGTACATGAAGAGTCAAACTTCTAAGTGGAAGGGTGGGGCCCCAGTGCTCAAATGAGAAGCTCAAGGAGCCATGAAGTGAGTTCAACATGCCTAGTAGGGTACCTGCTGCTAAGAGTGTTCTTAAAAATAAGAACAATGGCATATTTTTGAGATGTTTGTCATTTGGTGGAGGAAATCAACATGGCGTATGAAACGACTAGAAGAGAATTGCACATAAGTGTATGATCAAGAACAGAATGATAGTTTACAAGCTCTACCTTCCAAAGGAGATGAGAGAAGGAGGTGAGAAGGTGGATATATTGGTTGCAACGAAGGAACACATCCAATTAACTGAAGCCCAAGCTGTCGAATACATAGCACACATTATTATCTCTCCTTCCATTGCCCTGGCAGACATCACCAATCTATCACCGCTACTCTTTCTTTCACTGTCCAGTTTCTTAAGACAATGAACTGGGGAGGTGTTACCAGAGGTGGTATGAGATGAAATCTCATGACCCTCTGGCCCTTAGGTGATGAGAATTTGTTTTAAAGACATGCAAGGACATGTGAAAGCACAGAGGATTTAGTAGCCATAAACACACTTGTATCTCAATACTTTTAAGACCAGGATAGGGAGCAAGCTTCCTAGATAATTGGACCAATGATTCATTTCCATTTCCACTCTGGATCTAACAATAGTTCCAGTAAATTCTGCATCTTTCATTCATATTGTGTGTGTGTGTGTGTGTATGTGTGTGTGTGACAGAGACAGAGACAGAGAGGGAGACAGAGAGAGAGAATCCAATTGGGGTAATTGTCATCAGCCAATATGGCATGCCTTTATAGGACAGACTGTCTCCCAAGACAACTTATAAATGCTTGACTCCTATTAGGAACAGACTTCCCTCAATTGCTTTTGGCTTGGATGGCAATTGTTTAATCCAGGGGCTAGTAAACTTTCTGTAAAGGACCAGATAATAAATATCTTAGATTCTGTAGGCCATGCAGCCTCTGTCACACTATTCTACTCCATCGCTGGAGTACAGAAGCATTCAGAAACACTACATCAACAAAATGATGTGTTTCCATAAAATTTTATCTACAAGAACTGGTGCCTTCCATGAGTCCGTGGTGGCCAGGTTAGTAGAGCACCACAGAGCACAATCGTGACATCTTTATGCAGAAGAAACTGTGTCTTTCTCAGAAGAAAACTGTATGCTTTGCAGATGTCTAGTGTTTTTTGACAGGCTTCCCTGGTAGTGCAGACAGTAAAGAATCTGCCTGCAGTGCAGGAGACATTGGTTCGATCTCTGGGTTGGGAAGATCCCCTAGAGGAAGAAATAGCTACCTGCTCCAGTATTCTTGCCTGGAGAATTCCATGGACAGAGGAACCTGGTGGGCTACAGTCCATGGGGCCAGTCCATGCAGCCTCAAAGAGTCGGACATGACTGAGCAACTTCTACCACCAGTGTTTTCTGAATTCTCTGGGGTTGGGCTAGAGATAGCAGCTGCAGCTATGGCTGTCGTGTGCAGTTTCTAAAAGATATCTGGTGGTTTTCAGTGAATCAGATTGCATTCATGTTTGACCTTTTCTTTTCCTGGAGTCTTCCTTCTATTGCTATATCCTTTTTGTATAAAACAGGGATGGAAAATACGTGGCATGCCTTCTGTGTTCCTCCTTGCCTCACCCATGGCAGACATCACTAATAGATCACAATAGTTTTCACTGAGTCCATGCTTAGCCTAGAATCTTTTTTATTTTTTTTTAAATTATTTGTTTACTTGGCTGTGTCGGATCTTAGTTGCAGATTGTGGGCTTCTCTTTAATTGTGGCATGTGAGCTCCAGAGTGTGCAGGCTAAGTAGTTGTGATGCCTGGGCTTAGTTGCCCAGCAGCACATGGAATCTCCCTGGACCAGGGATCAACCTGTGTCCCTGAATTACAAGGTGAATTCTTAACCACTGGACTGCCAGGGAAGTCCCCAGAATCCTTCTTAACATAAAAATAGTCAGAACCAACCACTCAGACATGGCCCTCAACATGAAACTCGTTTGCCATGCGACTAAGAAAACAGTAGAAACCGAGGAATGATAAAGTTTGAGAACAAAGTCCAGAAGGGTGTTAAGATTCCCAACTTCTCCATACCGCTGGGCTTAAATCCCACTTTAACTGACTGTCAACAAACCCTAGGGCAGAGTCAAAAAAGATCTTGCCAAGTTGTTCAGACTTTTCCTTGTTTAAGCAGTTGTTCTCATTTTTGTTATTCTAGGGTCCCTGGACACTGGGTTCTAGCCGCTTACTTGGAGAAGACTTGATGTGGAGTCTGGCAAATCTTTCTAGCTGAGCAGGGAGAAAAATATTTCAGCACAGATTTTTGTGACCCTTCATGAAGCTCCAGAGTTGGAAGCCAGACGGGGCCCTATAGTCCTTGCTCCCACGAATCAGTCCCAGGGCCTGGGTTGGCAGCCCCTGCTGACTTTTTCCTGCTGTTTGGAAAAACACCCTCTGCTCCTGGCCCGTGAAGTAGTCACAGCACCTGGGAGAGCATCTTCACCACCTTCCAACTCACATTGGTAAGAGGAGGAGAAATGGGCTTTCGACAGCATCATATGATGCACTTTCTGCATTTGATCTCACGGGGTGGAGCGAGGTCGGATCTGAGCCTTGGGAACCTTGTCAACAGGCATTTACACCAGGTGAAAGGGGGACTATCAGAGGCCCCACTGGCCGGGGCAGCCAGAGCGCTCGCTTGGGAAATATTTCAGGAGAAGCTGTCATGGGTGTTCTGAGTGCTGACAAGATGTCAGGGGAAGTCCACCGAGCGCTTGTAGGACGCAGTCTTCTTTTCTCGCAGAATCGTGCTGACTTTCTGGTTAGGGGCCCAGAGGGAGTTGGTTGGCATTGAGGAATGAGTCAGAAGAATTGGAGCAGCAGTGGTGGGGAAATCACCTCTGGGGCTGGAACAAGGCTGTATCCCCTTTGCGCTCATTTCTCCCCGCCCCCAGCCTCCCCTGTGCACGTGGCCTTGCCCCCCATTTACAAAGATGGCGAAGTGGTTAAGAGCGTGAGCTTGAGGCAGTACTTATTGAAACTGAGTTCCAGGCCTGCCATTAACTTGCTGGGGGATGGTGGCCAGGTTACTCAATCTCTCCGTGTCTCGTTTTCTGCATCTGTAAGATGGTGATAATACTAGTTACATGCCCTGTAAGGTTCGTCTTGTTGTTTAGTCACCAAGTCATTTCTGACTCTTTGTGACCCCATGGACTATAGCCTGCCAGGCTCCTCTGTCCATGGGATTTCCCAGGCAAGAATACTGGAGTGGGTTGTCATTTCCTTCACTAGGGGATCTTCCTGACCCAAGGATCGAACCTCAGTCTCCTGCATTGACAGGCAGATTCTTTACCGCTGAGCCACCTGGGAAGGTTCCTAGGAGGGTTCGAAGAATTAGTCCTGGAAAAGGGTTTAGTAGACAGAATAAGCACTTTGGGATTCATTTGGTTTATTTTTTTTAAGTCAGATTTATTGAGATTTAATTTATATCCAGTAAAATACATCTTTTCATCCATAAGTTCATTGATGAGTTTGATGAATTCTAACAAATATTTATGATCATGTAACCACTGCAATCGGAGAAGGCAATGGCAACCCACTCCAGTACTCTTGCCTGGAAAATCCCATGGATGGAGGAGCCTGGTGGGCTGCAGTCCATGGGGTAGCTAAGGGTCGAACACAGCTGAGCGACTTCACTTTCACTTTTCACTTTCATGCATTGGAGAAGGAAATGGCAACCCACTACAGTGTTCTTTCCTGGAGAATCCCAGGGACGGGGGAGCCTGGTGGGCTTCTGTCTATGGGGTCGTACAGAGTCGGACACGACTGAAGCGACTTAGCAGCAGCAGCAGCAGCAATCACTGCAATCAAGATGTAGAAAACTGCCATCCCCTCCCAAAGTTCCTTTGTGCTTGCTTCTTGATCCATCTTGGGCTCTAGGACCCTGACAGTCATTGATCTGATTTCTGTCTCTATAGTTTCACCTCTTTCAGAATGTCATAGAAAGGAACTTATTCAGTCTGTAGCCTTTTGTCCCCTGTTTCTTCCACTTTCCATAAGACTTTTGAGGTTCACCCATGCTGTTGTGTGTATCAGTAGTTTGTTCTTGTTTATGGTTGAGTAATAGTCCACTGAATGGAGACTCCACTTTTTGTGTATCCATTCATCAGCTGGTGGACATTTTGGCTGTTTCCAGTTTAGGATGATTATGAATGATGCTGTTATGAGCACTCACATACATACATGTGTTTGTGGTCTTTGTGTTGGATATCTGTTTTATTGCTCCTGGGTTAATACCTAAGAGTCACATTACTGGGTAACATGATAAGAGAATGTGTAACTGTATATGATACTGCCCAGCGGTTTTCCCAAGTGGTGTTGCCATACTGCGTTCTAATCACCAGTGTAAGAGAATTCTAACTGACCTGCATCCTCGCTACTGTTTGACAAGACCAGCATCTCTTTTTCCTTTTAATTTGATCTTCTGGTAGGTGTGTGGTGGTATTTCACTGGAGTATTAATTTGACTCTCCCCAAGACTAGTAATGATGACCGTATTTTAATGGACTTCTTTGGCAAACGTCTCTCCTCTTTGGGGAGCTCTGGGGTTTTTTAAGGAGTGAAGACAACCACTCACTTCCCTGTCCTCCATGATCATGTATATGCATTTGGAATCACTCTGTTTTGAGAGACTAATGAAGTTGAATAATTGAAGGGTCTAGTTTGGCTTCCATTACTTTGGTTTCTCTCCATCTCTGTGTTGGTTTCATTGTTCACGAGACTCTGTGGCAACTCCAGGACCTCTTCTCATTGGAGAAAGATGGTGTCATTGCACTAGGAAGCCCAACCGCAGCTGGAAGGCACACCGACTTCTCTTGTAGCTCTCCTAGCCTGGAGTTATCTGTAGCTCATTAGGCGTTTGGTCACTAAGAACCATCTCTGTGGCCACAGGGACTGACTGACTAACACCTAGATTCCATGCCCATCCCTCGGGCTAGTGATGGGGGCCCATGGATTGAAAGTGAGGAAATCAGAACTTCCCCAGGCAAATCAGAGCTACTGAGTGCCTTAAGCAGTGAAACTAGGGCCATGTGCAACCCCTCTCCTCTGGTCTTATCCTCCGTGGAGGTTTGGATGAGCTCCTCCTGCTCGCATCATGTGAACCTCCTGGGACTCCTGTTGGTCTTGAGTGGGCAGGTCTGAGCGGGGGGACCTAGGGTGTGGGTGCTGCCTGGACCATACCTGGAGCAGTGAGGGCACCAGATAGGCAGCTGATAAAGGGTAGCTGCAACCACTACTCTTTCTTTCCCCAGAAGAGGGCTGTGGCGATCTCTTGCTCAGTCTCTCCCAAACATCCCGAGAGGGCTCATTTCTCCAGAGTGGTTGCCAACTCGGGAACAATGAGGTGACACGAGACAGTGGCAGAAATGGCGTCTGATGGCCGACACGTGCTTCCCTGGGCAGGTGTGGAGAGCGCAGGGCCAGCTGCAGGGGAAACCTCTAATTGGCGAGGGAAGTCACTGGGCTTAAACAGGATGCAGGCAGAGGGCCCCGTGTCCCGGCTCCCCTGCGACCTTGGGCCTGAGCTGCCAGGGAGCGAAGGAAAGTGGAGCTGGAAGCCCAGGCTTTCCTTAGGGTTGAGTAGCCACCCCCGGACTTTCCATCATGGGAGGCTGAGCTGTGTGCAGGGCATTCTTCTGGAAAGACGTGTGTGCACGGAATCCTTTGTAAACTGCAGCTGCCGCTCTATTGTTCATTTATCAGATTTCTTTAAAGTATCTGTATTTGTCTCGTAGGAACAGATTACCATTAACCTGAGGGCTTAAAACAGCAGATGCTTCCAAGCTACTCAATTTGTCCCCCTACTCCTTGCCCTGCTGTGTCCACACCTCCGTTCTCTACCTCTGAGCCTCTGCAGAGAGGTTGATAGGGACCATTTTTCTAGATTCCACATATATGCCTTAATATATGAGATTTGTTTTTTTCTTTCGGACTTTTTTGCTCTGTATGACAGACTCTAGCAAAAGTGATAGCTAGTGGGCAGCTGCCGTGCAGCACAGGGAGCTTAGCTCAATACTCTGTGATGACCTAGAGGGTGGGATGCGAGGGGAGGGGAGGAAGGTTCAGGAGGGAGGGGCTCGATATGTAGACATAGAGCTGATCCACGTTGTTGTACCACAGAAACTAACACGATGTTGTTAAGCAATTATACTCCAATTAAAAAAAATGAATCCATTGATCAATTAAAAAAAAAAAACACAGCAGATATGTATTCTCTCACAGTTCCTAAGGTCAGAAATGTGAAATCAATATCACAGCCAAAATCAAGGTATCCAGAGGGTATCCTCAGAAGGATCTCAGAGATCTCGTTTCTTGCCACTTCAGCTTCTGATGTTCCTAGGCTTGTGTCAGCGTCGCTCCCAACCTTCAAGACCAGCACTTGCAAAGCCCTTTTCTCTGTCTTCACTTGGCTTTCTACTCTCTGTCTTCACATGGCTTTCTGTTCTGTGTGTGTCAAATCTCTGCTTCCCTCTTGTAACTGATGTGTTTAGAGCCCACCTAGACAGTCCAGGAAACTCTATCCATCTCAAGTTCTTAATTATAACTGTAAAGCTCCACCCCTTTTTCCCTATAAGGTAAGGTTGCAGGTTTCAGGGATTAAGACATGGATCTCTTTGGTGGGGGTTATTTCAAACACATTATCAGTCTCCCTGCTTGAAGGCTATAAGCCCTGTGAAGGCAAGGGTTTTGTCTATTTTATTCAAAGGTATGGCTTCAGCACCTACAAGAGTTCCTGGCATACCGTAGAGGCTTGATAAATTTTATTTTTTTATTTATTTGTTTATTTATTTTACTTTACAATATTGTATTGGTTTTGCCATACATTGACTTGAATCTGCCATGGGTATACATGTGTTCCCCATCCTGAACTCCCCTCCCACCTCCCTCCCCATCCCATCCCTCTGGGTCATCCCAGTGCACCAGCCCCGAGCACCCTGTATCATACATCGAACCTGGACTGGCGATTTGTTTCACATAGGATAATTTACATGTTTCAATGATAAATTTTTTTAAACAATATTTATGTATTTGTCTGTCCTGGGTCTTAGTTGCAGCATGTGGGATCTGCTAAGAGTTCCCTGAACAGGGTTCGACCCCAGGCCCCCTGCAGTGGGAGCACAGAGTCTTAACCACTGGACTACTAGGGAAGTCCCAATAAATGTTTTTTGAATGAATCAATCAGTGATTACATTTTTAAGTCAGAGAGATAGGGGGCTGCTGTTTCAAGAAACCGGCTTAGAATCTGTTGTGAAGAGTGGTTTGATAATCTGAGTAATTGCCTTCAATTCATGCTCTGAAAAAGTGGTTTTTATCAGCATCACTGTTTCTTCATGACACGCTTCCTCCCTATGCAGCTTGGGATGTTGTTCTTAAGAAAAGTGGCAGAGAATCAGCAAGGAGCCTTTTTGTTTCCACGGAGTGAAAAGAAAAGCTCTTAACTAATGTCATTGTCCCTGTACTTTTTCATCTCTAAATTTCACTGGATGTATCACTCAATCATGTCTGACTCTTTGCAACCCCATGAACTGTAACCTGCCAGACTCCTCTGACTGTGGCATTTCCCAGGCAAGAAAACTGAGGTGGGTTGCCATTTCCTTCTCCAGGGGATCTTTCCAACCCAAGGGTCAAATCTGGGTCTCCCAAATTGCAGGCAGATTCTTTACCATCTGAGCCAAGAGCAGCCAAATAGTCCAGAACACAGCCCTGAGTCCTGGAGGTGGTGTTTAGAGAACTGAGCACCTAGGTTCAAATCTTAGCCCTGCCCCTATCAGCTGTGTGACTGTAGGCAAGTTCCTTTCCCTCTTTGAGCCTCAGTTTTTTTCACCTGTCACATGGGATTGATCATCATATCTTACTTCATTGGACTGTGGTGAGGATTTACGACCTTGATGAGTACTTAGTATGTGATGGGCACTGGGTCCACAGTGTGAAGAGAAGACACACAGTTCCTACGTGTCGGGAGCATCCATGCTCTCAGGAGTATCAGGACTGTGAGGGCTCCTCTGGACTCTGGACTGGGTCACGTGATCCATGAATGTTTGTGGTTGCTGTTACTATGAATAGAAAAAGTCATCACCATTTCCTTCTTATTATTGGGCACCAAATCAGCAACTGGGATTATTTTTCCTTTCTGTGGCTTTAAGGAGGGGTCACTGCGCCTTGGAACTGAGCAATGGACCTGGGGTTCAGACAGAAAGAAGTCTTATCCTTGCTGGCCAGTACGGATGGGAGAAACTGCTCTGGCGTTAAATTAGAGGAGGAAAAAAGTGACTAGGTTGGGACTGGTGATAGGAAAGAAAAGTGGATTTATGGTTCAAAAGTGTGGGCCCACCTAAGATGGGTAATAATCTAGAAATTCATTCCTGGTATGTGGTCTGAACTCTAGAGCTTTTACAGACCAGAGAGGCTATGCACACAGGAGCAGAGGCCATGTGTGGCTTTGGCTGCAGGGAGCTCCATGAGAGGCAGGGACTACTGGGAGAGGAAAGGAGAAGAATCTGAGGAGCAGGGCTTGGGCAGGGAATGTCCTTGCTTCCATTTCTCTGGATGGTGACAGCAGAACTGTGGGCACATGGCAACTTCTTTAATCATTATTTTTCTCTTACCCCATCTTACTAGATTAGAAGCTCCCTGAGGAGTGTGCTCATCTTTCTCATAAGTTGGCACTTAAATCAGGTGTACAATTGGCTACAGTTATGAGAAAACTCAACTCTTATATGACTTAATAACTTATTTTCCTTACATAACATGAAGTCCAGAGGGAGGTAGATCTTGAAATTAGCTTAACAGCTCCAGGGTCCCTCTATGATATTCTTAGCTTGATTCTCTTCCTGCTTAATGCCTAAAAAGTAGCTGATTACAAAGTAGCTGCTGTGCCTCCAGAAATCACATCTGCTTTCCAAGCTGGCAGGAGAGTGAAGGGACAGAAAAGCCTCAACTAGCCACTCACTCATTGGCTACACTGGAGCCAACAGAGAAGACTGGGAAATAAAATATCATTTTTTTAAAATTATGCTTGTATGGAAACCCCAATGGGATGTAGGCTGCTTGAAGACTCTTGAGAATGAATGAAAGAAGGAAGGAATTGGCAGTTATCTTGAGGATGAATGAATGAGCCCATAGTCCATCTTCTCAGTCCAGCAGTTTGCCACAATAACGTGTCTTTCTGATGCCCACGAAGATTATGTGGATCCCAGGGCAATTAAGATCACTGGGCCTTAGTAATTGAGAAGATGAGGGTTGGGTGATGTTTGATTTAATATGTACATTTGCTCATTCATATTGAATAAGCTCCTCCTTGGGGTGGATCCCTCTTCCAAGTGGACAAGAAGGTCTTACTTTGATGCTTCCAGGTCTCTTGAAGATGCCACTGGGGTTGTCTTCAAAGAAACAAGTGAAGTGTAGGGCTATCGGGCAGTGCTCGGGGTTCCTGTCTTGCTTTCAACCTTAATTAGTTCTCTTTTGTCCTTGCCCGGCTTTAGGAGCTGGCCAGCATTTCGCCCTAGAGCCTTGAGTCCTTGCAAAGGCAGGATGGAAGTTCAGCTGGATTGAATTGGGACACCTCTGCCCCTTAGCTCCTTCTCCGGGGCCCTTGGGATGGATATTTAGCCAAGACCTTGTCCAACTGGGGCATCTTGGCCCAACAGCCTTTTGTGGGAGGCCCTTGGGGATAAGTGCCTGACCACTTGTCCAGAAGTGGAAACAGAAATGTGACCTTGGCCAAGTTACTTAACTTCTCTGAGCCTCAGTTTTCCCCTCCGCATTGGCTTGCTCTGAAATTCAACTGAGACACGCTTTTAAAGCATCTCTATACAACCGTGCCTGGCACCTAATAGACGTGAATAAAAACAGGGCTGTTCTACTTCCTTCTTATAATTATTACAACATGATTAACTGGAAAGACCCGGGTTTGACTTATATATTCAATTTGTTATTCTATAGAGAGAGTTTTCTCTTGTGTAACATGGGTGATGATAGAGCTTCCCAGGGTTGTGGGGAGTTAGAAATGTGGCCAAGTGGGACTTCCCTGGCGGTCCAGTGGTTAAGACTTCATCTTCCAGTGCCGGGAGTGCAGGTTCAAGCACTAGGGTGCTTTCCTAGTTGGGAAGCTAAGATCCCACATCCTTCATGGCCAAAAAAATCAAAACATGAAACAGAAGCAATATTGTAACAAATTCAGTAAAGACTTTAAAAATGGTTCACATCCAAAAAAAATCTTAAAAAAAAAAATGAAAGAAATGTGACCAAGCAAAACCCTAGGGTGCAGAAAAGGCAGCCACGTGGGATGAATGCGTGTGCCTGTTATGTGCTGAATGAATGGGAGAGCTCAACTTGAACCAAGTGAAGGGTCTGCCTTGGGACGGGGAGCTCCGCTGAGGAAGGAGAAGACTGGAGGAGAGAGGTCAGACTGAGTATTAAGGGAAGGCGGGCAAGGCAGGGGAAAAGCCTGGATTTTGAATAATTAAAATATAGGGCAGAGGAGATACATTTGATGAAGTCTTAATAGGATGATGGGAGCTGGGATGAGCCCTGAGCCTCTGGGGCTCTGGTTGGGGCAGGTGCTGAAAAGTGCCCGCCCTGGATTGGGCCAGAGGCGGGGGCATTTAGGGCTGTTTTCCAGGGAAGAAGAGGAGGTGTCCGTTCGGCCTACCCTTTCTGCGGTTGGTCCTGGACTCTGAGGTCAGATTCCATAGTTGGAGAATGCAGAGGCCCCGGGCGGGAGAGAGTACAGTGGGAATCAGTGGAGTAGCACATGCACACCCGGGGATCCGTCTGGAGTCACAGTCTGAGAAGCTCAAACATTCATGGGCTCCGACCTGACATTCCTATCCAGGCTTCCTTCTTCACTGCCTTGTTGATTTGACCGTGTTCACTCAGTCTCTCTGAACTTTCAGCATCCCCATCTCTTAGTGTGGTACAGCAGTCGCTAAGTCGTGTCCAACTCCTTGTGACCCCGTGGACCATAGCCCGACAGGCTCCTCTGTCTGTGGGATTCTCCAGGCAAGAATACTGGAGTGGATATTGCCATGCCCTCCTCCGGGGGATTATTCCTGACTCAGGGATCGGCCCCTTGATTCCTGTGTCTCCTGCATTGGCAAACAGGATTGTTTAGCTCTGAGCCACCAGGGAAACCCTTTAAAAGCTCACAGCTCCTGGTAATTTACATAGTATATTACAATGCCTCAGTTCTCTGCGTGTCCCATGGTTGCAGACAACCCTCACTGCAGCCCTGTGAGGCAGAGGCTAGTATTATCCTCCTTTGACAGATGAAGAAACTGAGGCACAGAGCAATGAAGTGACACCGCTGGCGTACCCACTCAGGCAGGAGAAGACTAGAGGCCCAGACCTTCACCACTTGGTTCTTTAATAATTGCTCAAATAATTCACTGTCAGCAAATGAGATGCAGTCCCCCTCCCCCCCCAAAAAAGATGTCTGGGGCAACCCAGTCTTCCAGGCTGGAGCCAGAGGTCAAAAGGCCAGTGTCCTTCTCTGGCTCACCGCACAGACTTTACTAGGTGGAAAGTTGGATGCCAGCAGGAACCTTGGGTCTGGCCACCGCTTCATTCATCTCCAGTGCCCAGCACAGTGTGAGTGTACACTCTGTGTGATTCAGTGGCTGCCTTTTGCACTAGGCTGTCAGTGAGCATCCAGAGGCTGGTTCCAGGCTTATGCCTACATTACGTCTCTCCTGGGCTTCCCAGGTGGCTCAGTGGTAAAGAATCCACCTGCTGAAGCAGGAGACACAAGGGACGCGGGTTTGATCCCTGGATTGGAAAGATCCCTCTGGAGGAGGAAATGGCATTCAACCCCTTGCCTGTATTCTTGCCTGGAGAATTCCATGGGCAGAGGAGCCTGGGGGGCTACAGTCCATGGGGTCACAAAGAGTTAGATAAGCCTGAGCACATACACACACGTAGTCTGACTGCTTGCTTCTCAAGATCAGGGGCTGTTTGGTTCATATTCACCCATCTTTCCACCTGATCAGGTACCCAGTTCCTATGGAGGCTGGAGGCCCACATCAAGGTGACCAGGGGCAGTTCTTGGGGTAAGAGCCTGCTGGAGATGGGAGGGGGTGGACTGACTTTCTTGCAGACACCATCTGCTGCCCCAGATCTGCTAGCTTCTTCAAATTCCAGCTTCTACTGACAGGAGCTTTCTTATAGGCCTTTAGCCTCCACCTGGGATTAGCTTCTAAAAGATCAGAAAGCACTTAAACATATAAAACACCATGTAAAGACGTAAATAATCCCCAGTAATTTCACAGGGAATTAACTCTTTCCTTAGGCTGTTGGACCATCCCTGCCCCGGTTGCCTTTGGTCAGAAGCTGAGTAATCAGGGTGTCAGCAGATGTTAAGTCAGAAAGGAACCTGGGAAAGCCTCTAGTCATGGAGCCACATGAAAAGATGGGGAGACTGAGGCTCAGAGATGGGAAGAGGCTTGTTGAAGCACATACCCCTAAGCCAACTCTAAAGTTAAAGCATAAATCAACATGTAGGCTTGGGAAGGCTTCTCCTTTCTGTTTTAAAGTCTCTTGCTTCAAGTAAGATCTCCAAAGCAGTGTGGGCAGAGTCATGTTATACTGCAGAACACAGGCTCCTGAATGGGAAAGAATTATGTCTGCAACTTAACTGCTGGTGATCTTGGAGAAAGGCATTTCACTCCTTTGAGACTTAGTCTCCACATCTGTGAAATGGGTTGATACATGAATGGAGTCAAATTCACTGAATAATGTAAAGATGAAGTGAAGTGGTGATCTTAAAGAGCTGTGTGTGTATTAAACACCCGTTAAATAACTAATACATAGCTATTATGATAATTACCATCCTCTCTTGCCCCTCCCTCAAACCCTCACCTCCCAGGGTCTTCTCCACTTAGGTGCCTCCTAAGGGCTTCCCTTGTGGCCCAGCTGGTAAAGAATCCACCTGCAATGCAGGTGGCCTGGGTTCGATCCCTGGGTTGGGAAGATCCCCTGGAGAAGGGAACGGCTACCCACTCCAATATTCTGGCCTGGAGAATTCCGTGAACTGTATAGTCCATGGAGTCGCAAAGAGTTGGACATGACTGAGCAACTTTCACTTCTGGTTCCTCAGGCCCCGAACTTTGGCATCATCTCAGATTTTTCTCTCTTACACTTTGCAGCCAACCTCTCAGAGGTCCTATTGTCTGTACCATAAAATATATCTAGAATCTCCCACTTCCCTAGTGTCATGTTCCCACTCTGGATGACTTTAAAAATCTGAGTTTGATAAACTACAGCCTCTGGGTCAAAGCTGGCTTGATCCCTTTCTTTTTTTTTTTGACTCAATGAACTAAGGTTGGTTTTTACCTTTTGCAGTGGTTGTGGGAGAAAGCTATAGAAAGCATATTTCATAACATGTAATGATTATAGGAGACTCAGAATCCAGTGTCCAGAAAGTTTTATTGGAGCACAGCCAGGCCCATTTGTTTCGGCATGGCTGATTTTGTGCTGTAATCACAAAGGTAGGTAGATATAACAGAGGCCATGGGGGCCACAGAGCCTAGGGGTAGACTCTTCATGGGCCTCCTTGCACCCATGTTTTCCTGTCTAGTAGTCTAGTCCCAATACAGCTTTCTGAGTGATTCTCTTAATGCATTCCCGCCTCTGCTCACAGCCCTTCAGTGTGGCTCCCTGAATCATGTTCTTCAGTGTCACTGCCTGAGCAAAAGTCGTGGTCTTCATAATGGCCAACAAGACCCTACCTGATTCACCCAGCACCTCTCCATCCCACTTAGTTCTTGGGCCTCCATCTCCTCCTCTCCCCCTTTACTTCACTCTAGGCACTCTAACCTCCACCTCTATTTGAACAGGTTGGATACACCTCTACCACAGGGCCTTTGCACTGGCTGTTTCCTCACCTAGAAGCCTCACTCCCTCATCTCCCTCAACTCTTTGCCTGAATCTCACCATCCCAAGACCTCTTCCAGTGTCCATCTAATCCTCTGACCCTTCTCCATCCTCTTACCATCCTCTATTTTTTTTTTCTTTTTGTTATTACACTTGTTCTCCTCTTATGAACTAGCCAATTTGCTAATCCATTTTGTTTACCATTTATCAACTGTCTTTCTCCATCCCATCACTTTATTGCAAATATAAGGGGAAAAAAGTGGAAACAGTGACAGATTTTATATTCTTGGGCTCCAAAATCACTGCAGATGGTGAGTATAGCCACGAGATTAAAGGGCGCTTGCTCCTTGGAAGGAAAGCAGTGACAAACCTAGACAGTGTGTTGTTGTGGTTGACAGTTGCTCAGTTGTGTCCGACTCTTTGCAACCCCATGGACTGTAGCACGTCAGGTTTCC
The DNA here is from genome assembly GCF_910594005.1 of Cervus elaphus. NCBI lineage: Eukaryota > Metazoa > Chordata > Mammalia > Artiodactyla > Cervidae > Cervus > Cervus elaphus. The sequence continues at coordinate 13,491,759 of NC_057819.1, read as the reverse complement.
CTGCCCTTCACCATCTCCCAGAGTTTACTCAAACTCATGTCTATTGAGTTGGTGATGCCATCCAACCATCCCATCCTCTGTCATCCTCTTCTCTTGCCTTCAATCTTTCCTAGCATCAAAGTTTTTTCTAATGAGTCCGCTCTTTGCATTAGGTGGCCAAAGTATTGGAACTTCAACTTCAGCATCAGTCCTTCCAATGAATATTCAGGGTTGATTCCCTTTAGGATTGACTGCTTTGATCTCCTTGCTGTCCAAAGGCCCCTCAAGAGTCTTCTCTAGCACCACAGTTCTAAGGCATCAATTCTTTGGTGCTCAGCATATTAAAGAACAGAGACATCACTTTGTCAACAAAGATGCATATAGTCAAAGCTATGGTTTTTCCAGTAGTCATGTATGAATGTGAGAGCTGGACCATAAAGAAGGCTGAGTGCCTAAGAATGGATGCTTTGAACTGTGGTGCTGGAAAACACTCTTGAGAGGCCCTTGGACTGCCAGGAGGTCCAACCAGTCAATCCTAAAGGAAACCAACTCTGAATATTCATTGCAAGGACTGATGCTGAAGCTGAAGCTCCAATACTTTGTCTACCTGATGTGAAGAGCCGACTCATTGGAAAAGACCCTGATGCTGGGAAAGATTGAAGACAAAAGGAGAAGAGGGCAACAGAGGATAAGATGGTTATATGCCATCACCGACTAGATGGATATGAGTTTGAGCAAACTCTGAGAGATAGTGAAAGACAGGGAAGCCTGGCGTGCTGCAGTTCATGGGGTCGCAAAGAGTTGGACACGACTTAGTGACTGAACAACAACAACTCTCTCCATCAAACTGTGAGGTCCCCTGAAGGCAGGCATGTCTGTTCAGATGTGTTCACGACCATATCCCCAAACCCCACAACCGTGCTATTGGGCTGGGCTCAGAAGGGCTGAGAAGGGGTCCCTGCTCAGAAGGATCCCGCAGTTGGTTTAATGCTCTGTGCCACCGTTGTGAAGCTCCTAACAGCTTTTGGACAATGAATCTCATATCGTCACTTTGCATTGAGCAAGGCCAGTTTTCTAGCTGGTGCTGGCTGTAGAAGCCTGCCAGGCGCACAGTGGGCCCTGGGAGAACATTTGTGGAATGAACGAATGAATGAATGATCCTTATTATGATTTAGCTCCATGCCCGACCTGCTTCTCTGGCCATTGCAGCCTCCACCCTGTGCCTCCCTTCCTCCTGCCTTTTGAAGGCATGTGTATTGATGGAAGTGGACAGGAAGAGGAGTCAGTCCTGGATCGGGGAGCCAGGAGAAGATCACCTACAGAGCAGAGAAGACACAATTACTCCAGCAACTGTCCATCCCACCGACCGCAGCTCGGAGCCTCCACTTAATGTAATTGAGTGTGAAGGCCGGCTGGAGACACAGGCGCCCCTGCCGCTCCCTCTCCATAATATAGACACTGTTGGTTGCTAATTGGCGCCAGTGGGCTGGTGCTAATTGTCCTAATGCACTCGGCTTGATGGAGGCCGAGGCCGCCCAGGATGGGGGGTGGGGGGGCTCCTTGGGAAATGGTGGGGGCAGTGGGCGCCCAGCGGCAGCAGACACTGCTACACTGCTCATAAAAGTTGGAACGGGCTTTAATTTTGCATCAAATATTTAAGCGGGTTTGGGGAGGGGGTGGATTGAGGGGGAGGCAGATCATTGAGCTTAGCTTGTGGTAACCCGCAAGGGGTCCCAGGTGGGAATAGGCCCCCCCTGCCATCTTTATCAATGGATTAGAGATGACCGTGTCCCCAGCATTGTCTAATTAATTGTGTGAATTTCTAATGACCCTTTTACCATCCCCCCTCCCAGTCCCCTCCCTTCTGCCCTCATTCTGGCTGCCCCCTCTTATTCTAGTTGTTTCTGAAATGTGTGTTTTAGTGACGTGACTTGTCATCTGCACAGGGAGGCAGCGTTGAACAGAAAGCAGTGCAGGGGGCTGGGGACCAGGGGTGGGGTGGGGGAGAAGCTGCAGTTGGCCTTGAACTCACTGTAGTCTCAGCAAACTCACTCACCTCCTCCAGGCCTCAGGGTCCCTAATGAATGACTGTTGGGTGGGGCTAGTGAGTGTCAAACGACAGCACTTCCTTGCTGATGGACAGCAAGACCTTTGCGAGAATATGGCAATATATATATTTTAATTTTGCAGCTGATTTGTTTTAGGGAGCATTAGGGGAAACAAAGGGGCTTCCTGGGTGGCGCTAGTGGTAAAGGACATGCCTACCAAAGCAGGAGACATAGAGATGAGGGTTCAGTCCCTAGGCTGGGAGGAAGGGCATGGCAACCCACTCCAGTATTCTTGCCTGGAGAATCCCATGGACAGAGGAGCCTGGCGGGCTACAGTTCATGGGGGTGCACAGGGTCAGACACGACTGAAGCAACTTAGCATGCATACATGCATGCAGGGGAAATATATTTATATTACATATTATACTAGACATATTATATGGATTTAATAATGACACAAAGATGCAGTGTGCTGGTGAATATTTAGCCGTCAGCCCTGCAGGGGAAGAAAGCCCTGATCTGGAGCATTTTCCAGTTTCCACGTGCTTCCCTGGTGGCTCAGTGGTAAAGAATCCATCTGCTGATGCAGGAGATGCAGATTCAATCCCTGGGTTGGGAAGATCCCTTGGTGATGGAAATGGCACCCCACACCAGTATTCTTGCCCGGGAAATCCCATGGACAGAGGAGCCTGGTGGGCTACAGTCTATGAGGTCCCAAAAGAGTCAGACACGACTTAGCGACTAAACCACAGCAACAGAAATGGGGTCAATACACTTACCATCAAGCTGCTGCTGTGTCACTGAACACAGAGTTGGGAAAAGATGTCCAGGATTAGATAATGAATACAGAATTCTCATCCTCCAGAAGCAATAGGTGAAAGTAACCTGAAGGACAGAGGTCATAGGAAAATGTAGTAAAATAATGAGGAAGGGATGAGTTCTGTGTACTTGTTCCCCTTATCTTTCAAAAAATGTAATTGCAAGCTTGTATAATTTAATTTTTCACAATGGCTGTGTTTCACGGCAGGCTTGCAAAACCCTTGACAAGTGAACACTGGCTTTTATTAACATTCTGGGCCAGCTGTAGCACACCATTGTGTGTGCACGTGTGTGTGTAGCATATCACCTGTGCTTCTCATGATTTCTCAGAGGGAATTTCATAGGATAAAGCTGAGTTTTTTTTCTTTTAAGATTCTTTATAAATCAACTTAGAATAAAATGTTAAATGATTAATGGCCCAGGTGATTTGCACAGATAGTAAAAGTCACGAAGTTGGTACCCATGTGATTGTAATTCAGAGAGAGGGGTGGTTTCCTTCTAGCTGTCCATGGGGCAATTTGCTAGCGATTTCTTGAGCAGTTTGGGCAGCCAGTGTTTGCTGCCCTCTATCTTGTTTGCTAGGAGGCATGAAATGGCCATGTCATGCTCTTTCCTTTTACCACCGACTTCACTGTTTGTCTCTTTCTTCCCAAACCCAAGGCACCCACTCCGATGCTGGTCTTTATACTGTTCTTTCTTTTGTTTTAATTGGAGTGTAATTTATTTGCAATGTTGTGTTAGTTTCTGCTGTAAGCAGCATGAATCAGTCATATGTATAGATATAGCCCCTCCCTCTTGAACATCCCTCCCACCCCTCTAAATCATCACAGAGCACTGAGCTGAGCTCCCTGCATTATACAGAAGCTTCCCACTAGCTATCTATTTTATACATGGTCAACATATGTGTAAATATATTTACACATATACACACAACACAATGGTGTATATATGTCAATGCTACTCTCTTAATTCGCCTCCCCCTCTTCTTCTCTCTGTGGGTCCACACGTCTGTTCTCTGCCCCAGAGTCTCTATTCCTGCCCTGCAAATAGGTCCATCAGTACCATTCTTCTAGATTTCATAGAACTACCATGAAAGTGAAAGTGTTAGTCGCTCAGTCCATGGGCTAACCCCATGGACTGTAGCCTGCCGGGCTCCTCTGTCCATGGAATTCTCTAGGTAAGAATACTGGAGTGGGTTGCCATTCTCTTCTCCAGAGTATCTTCCCAACCCAGGGATTGAACCCAGGTCTCCTGCATTGCAGGCAGATTCTTTACTGTCTGAGCCACCATGGAAGCCCAGAACTACCATATGACCCAGCACTTCAACCACAGATAATATGCCCTGAGAAAACCATGACTCAAAAAGACAACATGTATCATAATGTTCATTGCAGCATTATTTACAATAGCCAGGACATGGAAGCAACCTAGATGTCCATTGATAGATGAATGGATAAAGAAGATGTGGTACATATATACAATGGAATATTACCCAGCCATAAAAAGGAATGAAATTGAGTCATTTGTGGATGAACCTAGAATCTGTCATACAGACTGAAGAAAGTCAGAAAAAGAGAAACAAACATTGTCTATATTGCTCTTGAACTCCTGTTTCTAGCCCTTTCCTCACTTTCCAGCCTCTCCCACCCACTCCTTTTCAGAGATTTGACTGCATTGCTGATGGCTTCCCTGATAGCTCAGTTGGTAAAGAATCCACCTGCAATGCTGGAGACCCTGGTTTGATTTTTGGGTTGGGAAGATCCCCTGGAGAAGGGATAGGCTACCCACTCCAGTATTCTTGGGCGTCCCTAGTGGCTCAGCTGGTAAAGAATCCACCTGCAATGTGGGAGACCTGAGTTCGATCCCTTGGTTGGGAAGATCCCCTAGAGAAGGGAAAGGCTACCCATTCCAGTATTCTGGCCTGGAGAATTCCATGGACTCTATAGCCCATGCAGTCGCAAAGAGTCGAATACGACTGGGTGACTTTCACTTTCACTGAGGGCATCAGTGGCTGGAGGATCACCACACCTTCCTGACACCATTCCCTGGGGAGGAAGCATGAGATGGGAGTCGAGAGGGTGGCTCCCGTCCAAGAGGACTGGAATAAGGACCAGTTTGTACAAGGTATAGGGAAATCACGAGTGCTTTGCATCTCAGGCACCATTCTCCTCTCTCCAGACAAATCATCTCAACGTGCTTTGCCTTAGATTTGCTTTATGAATCTGTTGTTGTTGATTTTCAGTTATAAATATGGTTCATGAGATTGCAAACACACACGCCCAGGGGGGCCGACAGGAATCATTAACGCAGAAAGCAGGCCAGTGAGGAGCCATGGCAAACTGGGGAATCTAACATCCGGCCTGAGGGGACATCAGGAACCCACCAGCCAGCTGGGAGTGCACATAGCCAGAATTCCTTATTGGAGCTGAAAAATGCTGATTTGAACACAAATTTCCTTCTTAAAAATTTTTATATTTTTAATTGGAGGATAATTGCTTTACAACGTTGTGTTGGTTTCTGCTAAACATCAAGATGAATCAGCCATGAGTATACGTATGTCGTCTCCTCTTGAGCTTCCCTCCCACCCCCCACCCCGACCCCTTCCGATTCCTCTAGGTTGTCAGAGAGCATGGAGTTGAGTCCCTGAGTCATACAGAGAATTCTTACTGGCGATCTGTTTTACATGTGGTGGTGTATATGTTTCAGCGCTACTTTCTCAATTTGTCTCACCCCCTCCTTCCCCCAACTGTGTCCACAAGTCTGTTTTCTACCTCTGTATCTCCATGTCTGCAAATTCTTTTTTTTTTTTCCATGTCTGCAAATTCTTATATACATCCCCCATGAAAGAGGTGGATCTGTGGCCCCTGCCCTGTATAGACACCATGGTGCTCTGTGACTTCCATCAGTAGAAAAAAGCAGAAGTGGTGCTGTGCTGGCCCACACTTTAAGAAACTTGCAGGTTCTACTTTCTGTCCTGTGGAGTCCTGAGCCATCATTTAAGACATCAGACTATCCTGAGGCTACCATATTGGAAATACTCTGTCAAGAGACACTGTCCAGCCCTTCACTTTTTGAGTCAACCGCACTTAGAACAGACAAATAGCACAGAAAAGGGGCATCTCCAGTCAGCCTTGCCTATGTGTCAGATTTGTCAACCAAATAAAGAACTGTGGTTGTCACTTAGCTTTGGGATTTTTTTTTTAATGTCAAAAGAGATAATCAGAACATTGACTTAGCAAGACCATGTTGGTTGTGATCCAATTGTTTCCTATTTTTAAATTTTAGACTGAAAACTACAACAAATGTGGTTGTGAAATTGATCACTTTTGCCCCTGTTTCAGATAATTTGCTTGGGTGAGGTCTCTATAAGCAGATTTATTGGATCGAGATGTTTAGACATTGTTGGTGCTCATGAGAATGACTCTGCCAAATTCCTCTCTCCAAAAGTTGAACCAATTTACATTCTGGTGAGAAGTGATGTATTTTTTTTTAATTAATTATGTGAGTGTAGTTCATTATGGGTCTTCCTGGTAGCTCAGCTAGTAGAGAATCCACCTGCAGTGCAGGAGATCCTAATTAGATTCCTGGATTGAGAAGATCCCCTGGAGAAGGGATAGGCTACCCACTCCAGTATTCTTGGGCTTCCCTGGTGGCTCAGAATCTGCCTGCAATGTGGGAGACCTGGGTTCGATCCCTGGGTTGGGAAGATCCTCTGGAGGAGGGCATGGCAATCCACTCCAGTATTCTTGCCTGGAGAATCCCCATGGACAGAGGAGCCTGGCGGGCTACAGTCCATGGTGTTGCAAAGAGTTGGCCATGACAGACTCAGCACAGCACAGCTCAGCTTATTCTGAGTTGTGGAGGGAAGAAGAATCAGAGGTGTAGAAAGGTCTTTGGTCCTTAGACCAGACAAGTGTCGGCTGACCAGAAAAATTTATTCCCAGTTGAGAATTTACTGTCGCTGAAGCTGATGCAGAGCCTCCCTTTTCACTACAACCATAAAAAGGATTTGCTGAGTCAACCTCTTACACAAACAAAAGATCAATGCCTGACCCGGGTGCCTCTCTCCCTCCTTAATTTGTATGTTCAGGTATATTTTCATTATATCTTTCTTTGCATGTAGTAGTAATAAAAACTGATGTAAAATACAGCCACCGGCCAGTCTGGGCACTTGATGCAAATGTAGGTTTGGTGAATGTCTATGTTGTAATGTGTACTCAGTCGCTCAGTCGTGTTAGACTCTTTGGCAACCTCATGGACTGTAGCCCACCTGCCAGGCTCCTCTGTCCGTGGGACTTCCCAGGAGAGAGTACTGGAGTGGGTTGCGGTTCCTTTCTCCAGAGAGTCTTCCCGACCCAGGGATTGAACCTGCATCTCTTAGGTCTGTTACACTGGCAGGTGGATTCTTTACTACTAGCTACCAGTGTGGGGTAGCTTGGGATGGAAGTGCCTAGACTGACCGGGGCAGGGAGCTCTGGGTCAGGACCCGCTGCCCAGGAGAGGAAGTGACACAGAGAATAACAACCAAACAGGTATGAGAGAAAGATAAGGAAGAGTCTGAATCCCCAGTGAGCAGAAGAACCAGCTTACAAGTGGTCCAGGGATTTGGTGTCCCTAACCCCTCCATTGTTTTAAGGGTCAACTGTGCTTTCAAAGTGGCCCAGAAATAAGGATATAATGAAAGTGCAAGACATATTAATGTTAACATTAATAATACTGTGGTTAATGATAAGTAACATTTATTGACCACCTATTACTTGCCAGACATCCTTCTAAAGGTTTTACACAACACTGTGTCGTAAGGATTGTTATTAATTGATCTGTGGACACAGGGCTACAGAGAGGTTAATCAACTTGTTACTCAGGTTGGGGGAGGGGGGACTGGTTAGCAGTGAGCTGTGATTGAACCTGGAGCCTTCTGACTCCAGAGCACAGGCTCACTGGGATTCTGGGCCTCCCCTGGTGTTTGTTGAGTGACTGAATGATGATCCTCATCAGGGCTGGAATCCGAATTAGCATAAGCAGCGGGGGAACACCTCCTACACCGTCAGCCCTGGCCTAGGTATTCACGGGGTGCCCGAGGCCAGGCAGGGCTGTGGGTCTGGGCTTCGGAGAGGATGGCGAGACAGTTAGGGGGCTTGATGGATGGAACATCCTGGTTCCCATTGTTTGAAAGAGAACATGGGACGGAAGGGGCCAGTGACACCTCCCTGGGCCCTGGCCCTGTAAGGAGGGCCACAAATAGCCAAGGAGCGGAGAGGAAGCAGCTTAGCTCGCCTGGGATCTGGAGCCGAGACAGGATTGAGTGGGCAGCCCAGACGCCTCCTCATCCCGCCAGGATATCTGGACGCCTGGGACAGGAGCTGACAGCAGCTGGTGTGACCTGAGGGTGACGCGGGCTCCCCTCCCGCCCCGCCCTCCGCCCTCAGCAGATGGCTGCTTTAATCCTTTTTTTTTTTTTTAACATTCACATTTATTTTTATACTTACTATCTTCTTAAAAGTGTGTTATGAATTGGGATATACTTTTCAGGGCTTTATATTGAATTTGTCATTAGATGCATGCAACTCAGTTCTTTTGATTTCCTTGTTAACCTGAGAATCACTAACAGTAACATTGTTTTAAAATTTTTTTTAAATGGTTTTTTAAAGTTAATTTTTATTGGTGTGTAGTTGCTTTATAACGTTGTGTTAGATTCTACTGTATGGCAGAGTGATCAGCTACACATGTGCGTAGGTCTCCTCCCTTTTGGACTTCCCACTGAGGTCACCACAGAGCATTGAGTAGAGTTCCTGGTCTTAACACACCTTCCTGCCTGAGCAGTTCCCACCTCATTCCCTCCAGACTAATGTATTATTATCTCACTTACAATGATGGGGTTGACCATACAGTCTAACTAAAGTTAGGCATTCATCCTGTGTCCAGCCCCAGGTTTTGAAACCGGAAAATGAAGTAGATTCTATGATTCCCATTTTACAGAGAAGGAAAACTGAGCCGTATAGACCCGGTGGCTAATACTAAGCAAAGCCTGGACTTGAACCTGGATCTTAATCCTGGCTTCAAAGCTCATGCTCTTAATAGTTACACCATGCTTCTCCCCAGAGCAGGGTCAGGAAGTGGTTAAACACATGTCCTTTGCTGCCTGCCCTTGGTTAGGGTGACCCAGCTGACCTGATTTGCCTTGGTCTGAAGGATTTGCTAGGTCACACAGCTTTCAGCACTAAAGTGGGGACAGTTCTGAGCAAACCAGGACTGCTGGTCACCCAGGTCTTGGCTCTGCCACTTCCATGCTAACTTGGGCAAGCTACTTAACCTCTCTGTGCCTCAGTTTCCTTGCCTATAAAATGGGGTTAATGATGGTGGCTTGAGTGTGTATAAAGTTTGGCTTATAGGAAGTCTAAGCGTTACTTTTTTAAAAAATGTTTTATTGAGTTATAATTTACATACCATATAATTCACTTGCTTTACTTGCACAATTCAGCGATTTTTGCTATGTTTACAGAGCTGTGTAACTGTCACCATAGGCACAGAGATCTTTTTTAGCCACACAACATGTAGGATTTTAGTTCTCTGACAAGGGATCGAACCCTCATCCCCTACATTGGAAGCATGGAGTCTTCACTTTTGGACCACCAGAGAAGTCCCTGTGTTAGCTATTCTTATTGGTTTTATTACTGCTATCGTGGTTACCAGTTCAAGAATGTAGAGGAAGCTTGAACTTGGTGCTTAGAAGCTCAGTCTTTGCAGACAGGCAGCGAAGGTACATGCCGGCTCCTCCCTTGGCTACTGGCCCTGTGGTCTGAGCAGTGTTGCCCCTAGCTTGGCTCTGCCTTCAGTCAATAGTGGCAGCCTTGACTGGGGCCAGCTGCCTTCCTGTGAAAGGCCCCCATTTTCTCCCATCCATCTCTCTCTTTGCCCCATCATCTTTTCTCAACAAGACTCTCAGGCCCCCATGCTGAGTCACCGTGGGCAGCAGAAAGGACAGTCCAAGGCTTGAGTTTCATTGATTTCTTTCTCCCAGGGAGAAAGGGTTTCCAGAATCCCACCCTTTACCTTTTCTCCTCTTGCCCAGTCCATGCCCCACCGCTCCCCACCCTTTCTCTTTTGGGGCAGAATTGTTTCTGGCTTGGTTTGTGCTGCTTAGTAGGAGCTAAGGTCCAGGAGCTTGGAGGCTGAGGGAACTCTCTGGCTTTCTCTGACCTTTCCTGTTTGAGAAAAACATGAAGATGCTAAATTCTGGGAGAGGCAACACTTGCAGGTGAAGTTTAAGTGAATTTCTATAGCTGGCCAAACAGCTATGGATCTCCTTCCTGGCTAGAATTTGAGTTGTTTTGAGGTGGTGAGCATTACAGGAAGTGTTCAAATGATTTGTTCATTCATTCATTCATTTACTCACACTTTCACTCATTAATTTTATTCATCACTACTATTTGTTCATTCATTCATTCACCCACTCTCTCATTCATTCATTTTATTCATTACTATTTGTTCATTCATTCATTCACTCACTATCTCATTCATTCATTTTTATTCATTACTACCTACTGTGTGCCAAGCCCTGCAGAGGCTCTGGGAACAAAGCAGATGATACCAGTTCTGCCTTTCCATCATGTACCCTCCTATTTTCCCAAGGAGAAATTGCCATTTTTTAAACAGCTCAAATGTACCAGCTTTTAAGGACATGGAAATGAAATAATCAGATGTCTCCCACCACTTGAGGTATTAATTTAGTTATAGAAACAGCATTTTAAATCACTTCCTATGTTAAAATAGTACATTAGTTTAGAAATTGATGCTTTCCCTCCCTAACCTTCCCATTTAAAAAACTGTTTTCTTCAAACCCTTCCTAAGCTTCCCACCTATGTCTTTCTCATCACTTGAGATACTTTTTCAGGCATCACATGGAAGGCTCAGAGCAAATCACTTTCATTTTCACCTACAAAACATAGCCCTTTTCCAAATGTCAACCTTATGTCTTCACTGAAAATTTTATTCTAAGCAATACATGCCCACTCATTTATTCACTTCTCATTACAGTCAATTTTCATTTGTCCTATAGGTTAGCTTTACTAGGTCTGATCTACAAAGGTTCATTTCAAATTTCTAACACTTGTAATTGAGAGATCACATTCTTATAAATATCTACTAAATCTCTGTAGATTTAGTAAATATGCATATTCATTATGGGTTGCACCATAGTCCCTTGTAGGGTTTGTTACTGTCTTCCAACCGGTCTTTCACCAAGACAGACAAATCTTTAGTTAAGCAGTTAAATGTATAAACATCTCAGGATCACTTGGGAAAATGTAGTAAAAAAGAAGCCCACCAACTACAAAGATTGTTAAATGATTCCATCAAGTGATGTATGAGTTTCCACAACAACACTCTCATATGTGGTTCAAAATAAGGTAATTGTGAGCACATCACCCTGTTTACATCCTCCATGTCATGTGAGAAGCCGTTTAAAGCCTAGAGGATGTAAACTATGGCCTGCACATCAACTCACTGCAGCCGCATTGACTGTCTTTATAAATAAAGTTTTATTGGGACATGGCCCTATCCATTTGTTTTCATCTTTGCTGATAACTGCTTTCACACAGTCACTACAGAGACCCACAAACCCTCAAATGTTTATGCTCTGGCCCTTTCTATAAGGTGCTTGCTGAGTCTTGTATTAGACTATTAGACAGCCCGTTTGTTTCTGAGAGATAATTGGGTGGATTTTGGGCGTGTAGAGAAAATCATGGAAGCCCTTAAAAGACTGAGTAGGCAAACAGGCAATAAAAACACTGCCATCATTATTATCATTACTAGTAGTAATAGCAACAGTAAACTCGACAATGACAATACAGTAATGAAGACAGGACTGTTTTGTTCATGTCACTAGGATGTAATGTTTTAGGAAGAGGAGGCAGGTAGGATCTCTTCTCAAAACCAGGGTGTGCCCTGGACAGGCTCCTTGGGAAGTTCCTAAATTCCAAAGGCCTCTGCCTGAGCTTGCAGGCAACTGGGGCTCTTTTTGGTCTCCTCAGGTATCTAGCATGGATTGGAATGTTCCAAAGGCTAAATGGTCTGGAGGCTTAGCCCTAGGTTCAACCAATGCAGAGGAACTAGCCCCACTTAGAGGCTACTGCGGGGCAGGACTTGTGCTGGGCACCTTCCGTGGGAGATCATATTTTGTGCCTCAGCAACTCAGGAATAGGTAATGTAACCCCTTGTTTGAATTGCAGGGAACAGGCTCAGACAGGTGAGGGCTTAGCCCAGCGCCACACAGCTTTCTAAGACCTCCGTCAATCCCTTAATGTTAGTCGCTCAGTCATGTCCGACTCTTTGGGACTCCATGGACTGTAGCCTGCCAGGCTCCTCTGTCCATGGGATTTCCCAGGCAAGAATACTAGAGTAGGTTGCCACTCCCTTCTACAGGGAATCTTCTGCATTGCAGGCAGATTCTTTACTGTCTGAGCCGTCAGGGAAGTCCAATCCCTTGGGCATCCCCAAATCTTTCTGTTTCCCTCCCTCGTTGGCCTCAGATGTTACACTGTGTTCTCTTTATAGTGGGAATCACAGTTTGCCATTATGTGCTTAAAACCAAAACCAGACTCCACCCCTGTTGTAGTGTCTGTCTCCCCCACCAGACTCTAAGTGCCACCTTAGGGAAGCATCTTGCTGTGTGGCTCATGGCAGGCCTAGAACCTTGTACAAGTCCTGGCACATAGTAGGTGCCCACTAAATAGCCACTGATTTTGTGGAGGAACTTGTATGTGCAGACTTCTGCAGCGGGTTCCAATCAGATGGTTGCGTCTCAGAGGGGCCAGTGGCCTTCTCAGTTGAGCCTGGGTCCCCTGTGCCCTTATCTGCGTGAGTGAGAATGGTTGCCCCCATGCCCAACTGTCAAAACAATGACGATGACAGCACAATGATAACAATAACAGTAACAGGCTTGCTTTTAGAAAAAGAGTCCTGACAACTGTGCTGAGGCCAAATCAGACAAATGTCCCCTTTGTCTCTGACTCTCCATGAGTTGACCTTCTCAGCTATTGAATCTCAAGTGGAAGGTCTTATTTGAAAGGGTTTTGAATGGACCCCTGAGGCTTGCCCTTGGAAGGCAGGACCAGGCCTTCCACAACACGGTGCTCTGTTTCAGCATTCTTGGTCAAATGTCAAAGAAAGAAGCAGAAAAGCCTGCGGGGGAAATTATAGCATTCTTAAGTAAGTACTGGGCACCAGGAATAAAATGATAGTCGCCTGGGAATCGGGCACTGCATTCAGGGCTTTATATTCATTGTTTCTAAGCCTTTCAAAAGGTTCACAGGTATACATTTTGGTGCTCTTTTTACCTACGGGGAAAACAAAAGCTCAGAGATGTTGAGCAACTCACACAGGGTCACACAGCCAACAGGAAGCACAGCAAGGATGTGAACTGAGGTTGTCCAGCTTTATATCTGGTTCTCTTTTGGAAATAGGAACTCTATTTGAGCCCAGTCTCTGGTGGAAACATCTAGTGCCTTCTGCCAGCTATAGAAAGACAGGAAGTGTGAAAGCTGCTTGAGGCTAGCCAGGGCTTTCCTCTGCCTCCTCTAAGGCTGAGGAGGCTGAGGATGGGGTGATTGGTGGAACCAAGATTAGGCCTCCTCCTGTCAAAAGGGTTAAGATGAGCCTGGTGACACCTGGCAGGCAGGAGTGAAAATCCTGTGGCCTAGCGGTGGCACTACTAGAAATTTATCCAATGAAAACACCCATGGAGGTAAAGTTATATATACGAGATGTGCTTGAAGCATCATGTGTTACAGTGGAGACTGGACACAGCCTAATGGGCCAGCAAGAGGGGAAGGATTCAACTCTCAGCACACATTTGCAGGAGAATACACCTGAGTGTGAGTTCAAATCCTGACAGCCCCTTTCAAATATTTAGAGAGAGAGGATTTGAGAGGAGAGAAAGGGAAACGTTATTTGTTGTATATTGGCCCAAGCCCCGGGGGTTGCTTTCACTTGTCATTTGTCTTCTCCACAAACCAGGGAGGTGTGACTAGCCGCATTTAACGAATGGAGAACACGAGGTTCAGAGAGGTGAAGCAACTTGCGGGAAATCACACAGCACTTTCCTGGCAGAGCTGGGATGACAGCCAGGTCCTATGTACTTAACCACCCTGCCCTAGTGCCTCTCGGGCTGCTAGGATTTCCTTGTTTCTGCAGGGTGAACTGAAGCCTGAGAATCATACTCTGTTCTTGGCTATCTCGGGGCTGGGAGGAGCCAGAGAGAATAGAGACGCTCTTTGTTCTATCTCAAAGGCAAGTAACGTGGAGTTCCCAATTTCGGGCCAATAAAGGCAAATTTGTTATGGCCACTTCAGAGGAGGTGCAGCGGTTTGTCTGGGGTGGGGGGCGCAGCGGGCGTGAACCCCCACGCTGGCTAGGAGAAGCCCAATTACTGTTCTCCGGTGGATTCACACTGTTTTGAAGGGCCAACAGGCACGGAGAGGAAACAAGCGAAGGAGCATTACAAATTCATTATAGCAACTAACTGCTTCCATTTGTGCCTATGGCTGAGGGCTCGGTCTCCAAGTGAAGCACATTATCCCTTTGTACAGAGCTCTGCCCTCTGGAAGCCAGGCCCTGGCTGGGCCACAGCTCGTGGGAGCACAGAGGCAAATTGCTTTAGACTTCGGGCTGTGTCTGGGGAGGTGGTGGCGGGTCACAGCCTGCCTGCCCTGGAAGGGAGTGTGTCTTGCCTAGACTCTTCGATGCTCTCAGAAGCCATATTTTGTGCTTGTTATCAGGGTATTGTCTCAGACGCCCTGATTCATAGGATGACCGACAACCGTGACCAGTAATTGGTGGGTCTGACTTGAATAGATAACTCCACCAATTTGACTCCTGTTTGGGCAAACTGGATTTGGGGAAATGAGACGCTGGGCCCCGGGAGCTGGGAAAACTGAGTTGAGAGACTAGGAAATGGATGCCAGACCAGGCTGGCTGTTTTATTTTTCTTTATTTTTTCAACTTGGTATATTAATAATATTTATTGCGTCAAATCCTCAACAGTGCCTAGACGAGTATTCATTCTGACAGTAATTGCTAACAAAGGATGGATTTTTCAGCTTGTCACCAAGCTAAAATTGTTCATTTGTCTATGTACCATTTCAACCAGTTTTACCAAAATAGGAAACAGAAAAGTTCATGGCTTTTTTGGTCTTTTACTCCTAAAGCAAGAAATCTCCAAAGAAACTTCTAAAAATGTATCATTAAGTTATTAATAACAAAAATGTAATAAAGTATCACATGACTATAATCATCACTGAAAAAAAGCTCAGTAAGTTTGTCTTCCCATTCTGAATAAAACTAGTTTCTTTTTTCATTTTTGAAAACTTTTTATTAGAGAATAGGGCTTCTCTGGTGGCTCAGCGGTTAAGAATCCATTTGCTAATGCAGGCGACATGGGTTTGATCCCTGGGTCGGCAGCATCCCCTGGAGAAGGAAATGACAACCCACTCCAGTACTCTTGCCTGGGAAATCCCATGGACAGAGGAGTCTGGCGGGCTGCAGTCCATGGGGTCGCAAAAGAGCTGGACACGTCTGAGAGACCGAACAACAACAGCAACAAGTAGCCAGTTAACAATGTTGTGCTGGTTTCAGGTGGACGACAAAGGGACTCAGCCTCACACGTACATGTGTCTGTTCTTCTCCAAACTCCCCTCCCATCCAGGCTGTCATACAACAGCCTGGCTATTTTAGATTACTACCAACTGATGTTATGAAGAAATTGGCCTCAGTACGGGAGAAACATGGCAGAGAGACACAGAGAGAAGCAGAGACGCCATGACTGAGAGGCTAGAAAGAGAGCAAAAGGAGAAAACGTGCCTGGGGGATTCCTAGTGACACTTCTTTCTTCCCCCCAAATTCCCTTTTCCCAAAGGTCACTTGTGTAAATCTGTTTTAACCAATGGAATTTTAAGAGCAGCCATCATTTTTTTTAGCATAGGGACCTCAACCCCATGCTTCTAGAGGCCCAGGAAAATTGTAAATGCCAGAGACAGGCTGATAATAGAAGAAATAGGGGGTGATGACTAGAGATACAGAGACCACATGCCCTGGATAAGGGGGAACACTTCCTGAGTTCTGACTCATATTTGTCATTTGAGGATGTGAACCCAGACGCTGGAAATCTGGACTTTTTGTCAACCCTCTAATAATTAAAATGGCTCGGTGGGTGAAGAATCCACCTGCCATACAGGAGACACAGGAGGTGTCGGTTTGATCCCTGGGCCAGGGAAGATTCCCCTGGAGGAGGAAATGGCAACCCACTCCAGTATTCCTGCCTGGAAAATTCCATGGGCAGAGAAATCGCGAAGAGTCAGACATAACTGAGCACATGGCATGCAATTAAAAATTGATAACTAATTAAAAGCTACAGTAAAGGCCAACCCAGCACACATGGAGCCATAGCTCACTGTGCAAACTTTTCTGGAATCTTCTTTACAGTTGAGTGGAGTTCAGCCTATGGTGGGTGTGTCCGTGGGCTACCCAAAGGCATTTAATTACCAAAGAAGCAAAAGTCATCGGTTATAAAGCATTTTCCTCACTGTGCAGACTGCAACTGGTATTATTGTGATTTTCATTCCACTGCATTGTTTTAAGTTCAGAACTTTGTAGTTTTAGAAATGTTACTTACACGTGGTAAATAAGATCCTTATGGAGTTAGAAAAACAAAACAAAACAAAACAAAATGAGTGCTTTGTGACTACTAGAGACATATAGCCCAGCCTGGAATCTCATATTTGATGGTCTGTAAAGTAGTCTGTTGTGAATGGTTCCTTTTTTCATTAGCCTATTTTGCTTCTGCCTCCTGTATTTTTTTCTGACAATTTTTAAGCTTACCAATATGTATCTGAAAGCATTGAAACTGATTTCTTTCCATTTTATGCTTCGCTGGTTACTGATTTTTTTTCATAACTTCCTTTTTTTCCAGATCTGATTTAATTAGATTTTACTTTATTTCCTTGATTCTGCAATCTTTTCCCCTTAGAGACCAAGCATTTCATATTGTCATTTATTTGCTTACCAAGATGCCTGGGTGATGAAGTGAAAGCATCAGTCATCTATAAAAGGCAATCTGCATTTTTAAAGCAAAATTTTTAGTAATTAGAGTGTTTGTTCATCTGACTTCCTTCTGAGAGCAGTCCTAGGCTGAGAGATTGGAGACTCATTTCGAGACTTGCAGTTTGCACTTGGTTGTCAAAGAAACTTAACTCAGGTCTTTCTGTCTCATTTTTCCTATGTGTGAGATGAGGATAGTGATGTCCCCGATGGTTATTGTGAAAGTGAAAAAAGAACGAATGAGAAAAGGAAATGTTAAAGCTCTGTGGAAATATCAGATTTGAGTTCAATATTATAACCATGTAAATTAAAAGCATGGCTTCTAGAAACTCAGGATGTAGTTGATGTGTATATGATACAGAGTCGTATGCTGGGCATAAGGAGAAGACTCAGATCAGCATGGAGAGGAGAAGCCTTTCTATGCCTTTTATTCTGCAGGAGGTATTTACAACCCATATTCTATTGCCAGTTCTTTTTTTGGATACAGAGGGTCCAAAGTGAATTGTGACAGCCATGGTGCCTGTCCTCATGGAGCTTTCTGTCTGGTATAATCAACGTGATAGTGAAGGAAGTCAGGGAAGGCTTCCTGGAGGAAGTGTCATCTCACCTGAGACTTGAGAATATATTGGAGTTAGGTGAAATGGATCTGCATGAGGAGGAGTAGGAGGAGTAACCCAGAAGCTGGGAACAGCATGTGCAGTTTTTCAGAAATAAGAAAGTCTCTAGAGTTTCATTAGTCATCCACTGCTGCATAACAAATTACTTCAAAATATAATGGCTCAAAACAACAAACATTTATTATGTCAGTGTCTCTGGGTTAGGAATTTGGTATGGCTTTGCCTGAGGTTCCCAATGACTATTGGGTGGATATATCTATTTCTTGCCAATTGATGCTCTCCATAGAGCTACTTACAACAGCTTGGAGCAGAGTAAGAGTGGGGAGAGGAAGCGAAGAGAGAGAATATAATGAATGTCAGAATATTTTTGTAACCTAATCTTGGAGGAGACATCTTTTCACTTTTATCATATTATTTTCATTAGAAGTGAGTCACTGGGTCCAGGTTATACTCAAGGGAGAGGGATTATACATGTGCTTGAATATTAGAGGAGGGGTCATTGAGGTCATTTTAGAGGCACCTCTAAAATATACCAGGGGCATATTTATTCAGTTCTCAGTTTCACAAGAAAGGGTAGTGAATGGAAGGGTAGTGTAAGATAAGTATGGAAAGGTGGATGGGCACTTTATAGGCTTTATTAGTCATGTTAAGGGTTTGAAATTTCTTTTTTTTTTCTAAAGGGATTTGAGATTTCTTTTCCAAGAGTAATGGAGAAATTTTGATGAGATTTAAGGAAAGCTGAATACGACCAGATTTTTAATTTTAGATGGTTGCAGCTTGGGAAATAGATTGGAGGGAGGCATTTGTTGTTGCAAGAAGGCCATGTTGGTTATCCAAGCAAGCAAAATGGCAACCTGAAGAGGGGAAGTGGTGGAGAGGATAAAGAAGAGTGGAAGGATTCCAGGGATATTTAGGAAGACAAATAAGTAAGACTTGATGAATGGATGTGTGTAGAATAAATGAGGGTGAAGAAAGGGTCAAGGGTTATTTCTAGGATTCTGAAACTTGTGTTGTTGGATACATCGTGATACCATTTCCCATGAAGTCAGGACCAACTGAAAAGGAGTGGATCTGGGCAAGGAAATGTTGGATTTGGTTTTGGGCATGCCATATTTGAAGAACCCATGCCATGGCCAAGTGGAGATGGCCAGTGGGAAGTTGACTCACTGGTCTTCAGGGAAGGAGGGAAATCTAGGATGCTTAGTTTGGAGAGTCACCAACATCTGGTAAGTAACTGAACCCATGGGATTGAATGAGGTCTCCCAAGGAGAAGGCTGGTTTGCCTCAAAGGGAACAGGCCTAAGGTGCTCTGTGTAGGCTTGGGGCTCTGGAAGAGCAGCAAGTGGGACACAATGCTGACAGGCTGTATAGACTGGCTACCATATCACCAGTTAGAAGTCAAGCATTAAGCTCTATGACTCTCGGGCATTATTTTACCTTTTTAATTTGTTGCGGTGCTTTGTTTTCTGAATGATACCATTACTGATGATTTGCAGATGAAGCCTGAGAATTCTGTCTTTCTTGGTCTCACTTTCATTTTTGTTCTCCAAACCTGTTGCTAGAAGTCAGGAGAATGGGAAGAGATGGGATGGGTTGGGGCGAGGCAGACAGGTTCCTTTGCCATTTGCAGGCTTGTGATTTACTCTGGGCTCACCACACAACTTTTTAAGGCTGTGTGAAGCACTCCTGCACTTTGATCTCTGAAGGCTTTAAGGAGTCAGACGATGGAGACCATGTTTCTTTCTACTTAAACTTGAGAGATAGTAGAACATAGTGGTTAAAGGCATGTATCCTTGAGTCACACTGTGTGGCTTCAAATCCCAACTTTGCTAATTACCAGGTGTATGACCTTGGAAAAATGACTTAGTATTTTTGTCCCCCAGGTTCCTCATCGCTAGAATAGGCTGATAACATAGTCTGTCTCAAAGGGTTGATAGGAATGAAGGAAACACTTGGACCAGTACTTGGCACATAAAAAGTGCTATGGAAGTGTTTTAAAAACAAAAGTAGCCCAAGTACAGTATGGTTATCTTGTAGAGTGACTGCTCATCCTATAAATCTTTATTTCTGAGAAGGTCCCTCTCATTCACTGGATGATGCTCAGCAGCCATGTTGATATCATGTGACCCTCCCTGACTGCAGCTGATTGGATCAGACATAAGCTCAAGAAACAAGTTGGGCCAATCAGATTTCTTTTTCAAAGAGACTTTAGCCTGTCTCTGTCCCCGTGGCTGGAACTAATGGTGTCCCCCTCTGTGGTTTGAAGTTTCTGTAGCGTGTGTATGTTTCCCATGATCTGTTTCTATACCTAGATCTATCCTTGAAGATGACATCAGTTGAATGATGTATAGAAATTCTCATGCCATCCCTCAGATTCACTTAATAATTGGCCTCGTACTCTGAAAGGTGATCAGGGGTAGCTCAGAAGTTGGGGAATAGAATGAGGAAGTCATCAGGGATAGAGTGGATGTAAGATGGAACTTAGAATGGAAGGTCAGCATTGGCTGATGGGTCAAGATTGGGTGAGAGTAACGTATGGGGATTAAGGCCAATTTTATGGGTGTTCTTTGCGTGTTGATTGTCTGTTGCTTTATCCTGTCCCCAGGAAGGGAACTAGATGCATTGGGGTAGGGGTGCATAGCTGTCCAGAGACAAGTGGGCCAATATATGTATTGACTTTTCTATGGCCCCTACGGGAGTCGTATGTGTGCTCGGAACATTCCACATTTTGGTGGTATTTTTTTCTGTGTGTGCGTGTGTGAATTCATATATTTGACCTGTGATTCTTTGATCCTACAACTTAGTTTCGAGCTCTGAAGATGCAGATTTTTGCACGATAAATTCTTCCCAGACTTTTTCAACATGCCTATTGTCAGATGAACACAGGTTGCCTAAGATGCAGGGCCTTCTCAAAGACATATAGGCAGAAATAAAAAGTCAGTTGGAAAAACACATTCCTGACTAACACCCACTTTGGCCACAGCAGTGGCTTTGAAGGTCAAAGGGATTGGAGGGGAAAGATTTCTTCAGAGGAGGTTGGGGCTTTGGATCTGAGGAAGAAGCAGAATTCACTAAGGAAAGTGTCGATGGCAAGACTCAGGAAGGGGATGGAAATGAAAACAGCCTGAGAAGTAGACCAGTCACCAGGAGATTGATTCAACACTAGATGAAAATAAAACCAAAGTCACAAGAGTCTTTCCCTCCTGGTGACACATCAACCTGCAAAATGTAGATTCTTAGGGTCTGCTCTGGACCTGCTGATCACTGTCTTCAGGACCGGACCAGGAATCAGAACTTTCACCACCTCCCTTCCCAGTGACTTTGTAAAGCCAGTCTGGAATCATTACCAGAGGAGTCTTTAGGGATCTCCATGCCAGGAGGATTGTCCAGTTAGAGTCTTCTAAGTATTAATAAGGTTCCTTCTGACCTCCTTGGTGGTCTAGTCACTCAGTCATTTCTGACTCTTGTGACCCCGTGGACTGTAGCCTTCCAGGCTCCTCTGTTCATAGGATTTGGTGATATTAGGGAATACAGATTAGGTTCCATTTCCTAAGACTGGAGTTTCCAGGGCAGGGCAGTGTGGCTCAATGTCTGTCTGCCTGCCTTTTCCTCTCCTCTCTTTTCTGGTTCTCTGACTGGGTAACACAGAGCGTCAGCCTCTTCTCTTTAAGACTGTTCCCCACCCCTAACTGTCCTGTGTAGTTTGCAGGTGAGGCAATATGGGGTGAAGGAGAGCTGGAGTCAAGGTTGTCTTTGGCCACAGGCTATTTAGACTGCACTGGCCTCAGAATAGAAGCCTTTCATGTGGTATGACCCAGCCCAGGTGACTCTCTTGCCCTGCCTTGGGACTTGGCATCGAAGCCCCAGTTAATAACACAATTCTGTTTTGCCTTCCATTTGTCTGGTATTGTTCTTTGATGATTATCCCTTTAGAAAAGAGTAACTCTCAGGATTTGATAGTTCTGGTTTCCTGTCCAGAATACTATGTACATGCACCCCCAACTCTACCCAAATTTTTAAAGCAAATATCCAGTTGTTGGAGGGGAGAAGGAAGCAGCATTTATCTGAAGTCTTACTGTGTGCCAGATACTTTATAACTATCACTTTCTCTGACTTTCACGATAATCCTAAAAGATTGGTCCCTTTTAATAGAGATGGGAGCTAAAAGATCAGTGACCTTTCTTTTTCAGAGGGTAGGTAGAGGTCTGAGTCTCCTAAAGACATATTCCTTCCTGGATACCATCCATCTTCTGGAGGACAGTTTAGTCCTGGCAGCCCCAAGCTGGCACCCAGCTGAGCATGCAGGAAGATGAGCAAAGGCAGAGACACGTGCACTATCTTAAATATCTCCACAGCTGTTACAACACCTTTAGAGAAAGAGCTATGCCTCGTCCCCTAACTCATCAGTGTTTCAAAATCAAAGGGAAACCAGACCACAAACTGATTCATGAGCCATGGCCCTTGAGGAATTTTTGTGAGGGTGGAACAATGTGAGTATTGGGGGTTTTCATCCGGGGCCTTGCCTCATACCGCATGGTCACCCGGCATTGACACAATGATTTCTTGTGGTGAATTGGGAAACACGTTTGCTGTGGATTGGCAGTTTGGGTGAGAGCTGGGGTGAACTTGGGAACGTGGAGCTGGCAGGGTTTTGCTAGATCCGGGTGTGGAGGAGCCAGGTAACCACAGTGTAATTCTAAGAGCCTCCAAGTTCAAAGACTACTACTGAGTTGTTGCTTTGTCTAGTTCTTCCTCCGCTGAGACACTCCCAGGGTATGAGGACTGCCTTTCCGTGTCTGCCTCCCTTCCACCATCAAGTTGGTGGTTTAGAAGTTTCTCAGAAAAGAATTAAGAATCTTACATGGTGGTAGAGCTTTTTTCTTTTTTCTTTTTTTCCTTGAAGGTGGGTGGTGGTGGGAAGAGATAGGAATCTTCCTGTCTTGAATGTTGTTTCCTGGGAAACCTCCACAGAGACTGCCAGTTGACAGCGTGAGTCTCATGGAACCGTTTTGGTGAAGGGGTTAAGATCTTGGGTTCTGGAACAATGCTGTCCAACAGAAGTTTCGGTGATGAGGAAAAGGTTTTATGGCTACCATATTGTGGCAGCCACCAGCCTGCATGTCACTACTGGGTGAGAACTTGGTCTGTGGCTAGTGCAACTGAGAGACTGGATTTTTATTTAAATTTTTTTTAAAAATATTTATTTATTTGGCTGCACCAGGTCTTTTGGTTTGTTTGTTTCGTAATTTTTGGCTGTGCTGGATCATCATTACTGAGTGGAATGTCCTCTAGTTGTGGTGCGTGGGCTTCTCATTGCAATGTTTTCTCTTGTTGTGGAGCAAGGGCCCTAGGGCACATGGGCTTCAGTAATTGCAGTTCCCAGGCTCTAGAGCACAGACTCATGAGTTGTGGTGCATGAGCTTAGTTGCTTCATGGCATGTGGGATCTTCCCAAACCAGGGATTGAGCCCGTGTCTCCTGCATTGGCAGACGGATTCCTCACCCCTGAGCGACCAGAGAAGCCCTGCTCTGGGTGTTAGCTGTGATACATGGGATCTTTAGTTGTGGCATGCAACTCTTAGCTGTGACATGTGGGAGCTTGTCCCCTTAACCAGGGATCAAACCCATGCGCCCTGCATTGGGCACTTGGAGTCTTCGCAACTGGACCACCAGGGAAGTCCCAGGGACTGGATTTTTAATTCAAAGTGCTTCAGAATTAAAAAGTCACGTGTGGCTAGTGGCTGCTGTATTGGGCAGCATGACCATAGCATCTGTCAATTTTAAGAGTCCTGAGTCTACTACTGTATAACTGTGTGACCTTAGGAAGATTTATTAAAATTAAGGTTATTACAGGCTTTCCTGGTGGCTCAGATGGTAAAGAATCCGCCTGCAATGTGGAAGACCTGGGTTTGATCCCTGGGTTGGGAAGATCCCCTGGAGGAGGGCATGGCAACCCACTCCAGTATTCTTGCCTGGAGAATCCCTATGGACAGAGGGGCCTGGCGAGCTACAGTCCGTGGGGTCACAAAGAGTCAGACACAACTGAGTGACTAAGCACAACTTAGGAAGATCACTTCACTATTTTGAGGCACAATTTTCTCATCAGTAAATGAGGATAAAAATGGTACCTACCTCGTAATGTTGATGTGAAGACTAAGCAAGGTGATGTCTTGAATGCTTAGCTTTGGTGCCTGGAACCTAAGTCTTCATAAAGGTTAGAAGACACAATTCGAGGCGGGAGGCGACCCAGAGGGTGGAGTTATAAGATGCTCTTGGTTGTCCACTCGACAGCCACGTTGTCCATTCTGGCTTAGAAGTAGAGCTTTAATGTTTTTCATGAATCACTTGGTCAGCCATGCACATTGCAAGAAATTATACAGCTCCCCAGCTCCTATCCCATGAGAAACTGGGTCCTTGAATCATGTCTGGTTTATGTCAATCATGGTTGCTCCTTCCTGCTTTTCCACTGATAGATTACATGAGGTCATGTGACATGCTTGTGGCCAATAAAAATTAGAGGAAATCTGCTAAGCAGTTCCTGAAATGTCTTTAATATCACCCTTGAAAAGAGATACAAGAAACAGATGCATGTTTTCTACATCCGGAAATTATTCTCCGTGATGCCTGGATCTGAGCATCCTTTCTGAGCCATGTTGGGCAGCCTAAGAGGACAAACCAAGCCTGGGAGAAAGGCAGAGCAGAAAGACAGAAAGAACCTGGGTCCCTGCTTATGTGATCAGCTTGCTCCCCTTCTTCCTCAGTCTCTCTTAACCTCTGCTTCCTCTTGGTTTCAATCCCTGAATTTGAACCTCAGTTCCAACCCCAGTGGGATCTTCCCCATTTTGACCTGGATTTTTCTGCCTAGTTTTTGGCTTAAGGTCCTCCCTCAGCCTTCTGATTTCCCTGGCCTTGGGTAAGGAAAGCAACTGTGTCTCTCTGAACTCCAGCCCGGGAGAGGCCAGAGGGAGCGAAACACTTTCTACCCTGCAGCTCTCCGTGCTGCTTACACCGTGCTGCCTTTCCAAGTGTGGTCACGAGTGCCTCAGACACCTTCAGTCCAGCCCAGAGCATCTCAGGACTTCCAAAGAGGCCCCACCAGTGGATACGGTACTTTCCAAACCAAGTTCAGAAATCGCGGGGCGAAAGTGAAGGATCTGTTTGATCCTTTCACTTTCACTTCTCCCCCTCCCCCAAGACAACTAACAACACCAACTCAACACCCACCCTGTGCTGTTTAAACACACCACCTCCTTTGATCCACACAACCTCTCCAGGGTGGGGGGAGTTTTACAAATTCTACAAATAAGGAAACTCGGGTTTCCAAAGTTCAGAGAACACTTCCAAGATTCCACAGCCAGTAGGTAGTCATCCAAAATTGCATCCCAGTTTCTCCAGCTCAGGACTGATGCTCGCAGTCACTTGACTATACATTCTCACTGTCTCCTGTGCCCTAGGAAGCCTCCAGAATAGTGTGTTAAGTATTCTTCTAGTTGTCCACACACTAAAGCCACACCAGTAAGGATGTTTTGAGGCCAGTGAGGAAAGTTTCTTTCCATCTAGCTCTGCTTTTTCTCTTGATCCAAATTCTGGTTCTGCCCTCCTCTTCCCCAGGTCAAATCCTTCCTCCTTTTCCTTCTGACTTTTCCCTTTATCTCCCACCAGTTGACTAAATTGGAAGTCATTGTGCTGGGATGACTGGTGTCTCTCAGATGCCCTGGGTACTAAGTTATTGGTACTGGTGCCTGGAAGCAGGTCACACGTTGCGAGGGGGTTTAAAGGCAGGCAGTCCGTGTCCAGATCAACTTCTCTTGGAAGGAGACGCAGGCTTTGAGGAGAGAAAGAGTTTTTAAACTGGCCAAGTCATGGCTGAGTTTGTATTCACTAAAACGTGACATCCTCAGGATCAAGTAAGATTTCACATCAGGCAGTAAAGGGATTTGAGAGAGAGGAACTGTAATGAACTCCTTCTCTTGCTGGGTCCTTGGAGCCAAGATCCTGTGTGTATGTGAATGAAGCAAGTGAGTTTAAGAAGTGAGAATCTTCGAGAAAAGTTGTTTCTTCATGAGAGCTATTTCACCTACAATTATCTATCTGCAGTTTTACATCTCAGAACCAGCATCCTTCTCTCTGAATCCCGAGTGTGTATAAATATTCAGAAGTTCACACTATTTTAGGATCTGATGATGCTCTGTTCTGTTAGAAATATTTTACTCAAAGGGAGAGGACTGCACAAGGCTGTGGATACCAGGAAGTGGGGCTCGGGGGGGCCATCTCAGAAGTCTATCGACCATAGATGTCAGATGTGCTGAAGGTCACGCCTACATTTCACCTGTGAGCTTCTATTAAGGCAGACACTAGGTTTTGTCTACTACTGTGTCTTCTTTTTTTTTTTTTTTTTTTTAGATGGTACAGGTGCATTTATTTATTTATTCCTGTATTTATTTCTAATTTTTGGCTGCACCCCACAACATCTGGGACCTTAGTTCCCCGACCAGGGATTGAGCCCATGGCCCCTGCATTGGGAGGTGAAGCCTTAACTATTCCTGGGCTTCCGGGAAAGTCCCTACTGCTGTGTTTTCAGTCCTTGAGACCTGGCACATAGTAGATACTCCCAGTGTTGCTTCCATGCCATTGCTCTGTCTTGTCTCATTTTCCCATTCCATTTTACGTGGCCAATTCAGTGTAGAAACAAAAATCTCTTTATAAAACTTACTTTGCTGATTCCATTAGAATCAACTTTGGGATCACTCAGGGTTCTGTGGGATTCCCATTGCTGTTGCTCCTTCAATTACAAGAGTCAAGCAAGGGACTTCCCTGGTGGTCCAGTGATTAAGAATCCACCTTCCATTGCAGGGGATGCAGGTTTGATCCCTGGTCCAGGAACTAAGATCCCACAGGACACAGCGTGCTAAGCCAGCATGCCACAACAAAGCCCTGAAGAAGTCAAATAAACACATAAAGGAAAAAGATAAAATATTTTTTAAAAAAGAGTAAAGCAAGAGTTGATTATAAAAAAGGTCTTTCCCCAACTGTCAGGTTCCTGGGACTATAATTCACTGAAATACCCCCTGCCACAATCAATGAACTTCCCTAAATAGCCAGCTCATGCCCACAGAGCAATTTACTCACCTGGCACAGTGATCCCCCAACGAAGCCTATAATTGAAATATAATTTTGCTTATAGAGTTAGTTGGAAGGGACCCCAATGCTAAATCCTCGATGATCCAAGAACATGTATTTCCCATCACACCTTTCACTAAGTCTCTATATTTGTGTATTAAAACAAAACAGTCTTGAATATCTATTAAATTGTACAAGAGATCATAACCTAATACTGCAACACAATTTCTCCTAGGGCCTTGGGGAGAAATAGTTTATTATTATTTTTCTATAAAACTCATAAAATAGCAAAATGATTTAATACGCAGAGTAGAACTAAATTGTCTCCAAAGTGGCCAATTTTCACAAAGTTTAAAACAATGCGGTACTCCCCAGCATGGTTCCAATATCCTTTGACACTTGGAAAAGATTCTGGGGAATGTCACCAAGTGTGGCTTGGGTCTGGCCTCTCCATGTTTCCCTGCAGAATTTCCGATGCATCTGGCCCGGGGGAGAGAATTGTCAAACCGCCACCTGGAGACCCGCCGCAAACACGTACTCTGGTGGTTTTGTGACCTGTAATCATTCCGCCAGGAAATCATCTTGCCGCAACTTGGGTACCAGATTTCACTGAAACCCTTTCAAAGTCACACACGTTAAATTTGGTTTTGTTTAGCGTTTTGAGCCAATTTCTAAGAGCTCCTGGGGGAATACAGGTGACATTTATAAAATGCCTAGCATGCAGCCGTACGTAACACTCCAGTGCTACTTTCTAAGTGCCTGTGTTCAATGTCTTTATGCAGTAACCATCCCTTTGAGGTTTACAGTCACCTTAGGAAGCAGCAACGATTGTTATACCCATTTTACAGATGAGGAAACTGAGGCAGGTAGGCCTGGTCCTCCAACCCATGCTCTAGAGCATGATGCGATACTGCTTCTGTAGAAGGCTCTCAAGCATCCACAGTCGTTCTTATTATCTGGATATTCCTCAAGAGTGCGAGAAACTCATTAAAGATGAGAGAACCAGGATCATATCCACAGACTCACAGTGGGCCTGCAATTTTTACTCTGGATTGCCCCACTCTCTTGAGCCTAATGATAAAAAGAGCTCCATGGTACGTCAGGGTTTGGGCACTTCTCAGAATCTGGGACCAAAATCCTGAGGAGATTTGCAGGAAGAGAACTTTTTGAATTTAGTTAAAGAAGTATTTCTCAAACTTAGCTGAGCACCGAACATTTTGGCTTAGCATCCTGTCTACTGCCTTACCCTCCCGAGGACCAGGGTTCCACAGAACACAGTCTGGGAAACAAGGCTCCATCTGGATATTAAGGACATCAAGCCTTCCAGGGAAAGCATTGGACCCTCGCTGTTCCAGCGTCTTGTAGAATGAAGATGGATTTCATCCATACTATGACACCTCCAAACTATGTTCTTAAAAGAACTGTAATAGTAACAGCAACCACATATGGAACACTTTCTAAGTGTCAAGAAGTATACCTAAGACTTTAAGCATTTGATCCCCTGGTCCCAAGCGGAAAAGGAAGATACCAGCCAGTACTTGCCATGTGTCCTTTCCCTGGTGGCTCAGATAGTAAAGAATCTGCAATGCAGGAGACCTGGGTTTGATCCCTGGGTCGGGAAGATCCCCTGCAGAAGGGAATGGCAACCCATTCCAGTATTCTTGCCTGGAGAATTCCCATGGACAGAGGAGCCTCTCGGGCTCCAGTCCATGGGGCCGGAGTCAGACACAACTGAGTGACTCACACACACACACATTGCTGTCTGTGGATATAATTCCTGATGAGTTCCCTGGGCAGTGGCCTTTGGAAAGTTTGGGATGGAAATGAGATCTCTGCTCTGGGGAGCATAGTTGACTGAAAAACCTCACTGGTCGCCTTCCTGGATCTTCTACTGCCCTGATGATAAGAACGTGTTCTCCTAGGCTGCTTCCGGACAGTGACCGCACCTAATGGGTTCAGTCCCTCAGGCCCACACCTGCAGGCTACAGGATTCCTCCAACAGGTGATGTTGACCTGATGCCTCCCTATTAGCCTGGTTGAGACTTCCTCTGACCCGCACTGTGATCTAAGGTTCTTCCTTCTCAGCCCTTCTTCCTCCTCACACCCTCCTTCAGACGTCTCAGAGTTGCATCCAGGTATGAAGGCTCCGCCCTCTCTCTCCTGCCTCCTCCCCTTAATCCTTCATAGGCATTGTTGTTGATGCTTAGTTGCTAAGTCGTGTTGGACTCTTTGTGATCCCACAGACTGTAGCCCGCCAGGCTCCTCTGTCCATGGGATTTCCCAGGCAAGAGTACTGGAGTGGGTTGCTATTCCCTTTTGCGGGGGATCTTCTCACCCGAGGGTGTTGGACTCTTTGTGATCCCACAGACTGTAGCCCGCCAGGCTCCTCTGTCCATGGGATTTCCCAGGCAAGAGTACTGGAGTGGATTGCTATTCCCTTTTGCGGGGGATCTTCTCACCCGAGGGATCAAACCTGCATCTCCTGTACTGGAAGGTGGATTCTTTACCACTGGGCCACCAGGGAAGTCTTTCATAGGCACTTCCCCTACTTAAATCATTTGCACATCAAAACCTGTTTTGGAATCTACTTTTCAGAGAATCTAACACAGCAGCCAAAACATCCTTGGCCTCTGCTGCCACCCCAGAGCGTGATGGCTCTGATCCAGGTTGGGATCCTGCTTTTGTGGTCAAGAGCAGGAGGTGGGCAGCTCCCGCCCTCAGGCCAGATCCGGCTTGTTGCTTCTTTTTGCAAATAACATTTTATTCGCACACAACCAGGACCTTTCATGGATGCATTGTTTGTTACTGTTTCCACGCTTCAGCAGTGGAGTGGAATGTCCTTCGCAGAGACCATATGGCCCACAAAGCCTAGAATATTTACTATCTGGCCCTTCATAGGAAGTTTGCCGGTGGATGGTCTAGAACAGCGTATCTGGCTGTTTGGATAGTGTTTGGATAAATAGCATGTTTTCTGCCCTTTGTTGTTGTTCTTTAGTTGCTGAGTCATGTCTGATTCTTTGCAAGCCCATGGACTATAGCCTGCCAGGCTCCTCTGTCCATGGGAATTTCCCAGGGAAGAACACAGGAGTGGGTTGCCATTTCCTCCTTCACGGGATCTTCCCAACTGAAGGATCGAATCCGAGTCATCTGTGTCTCCTGCATTGGCAGGTGGATTCTTTACTACCGAGCCTCCTGGGAAGCCCTCCCTGCCCTTGAGGTCCTTCAATTTTTTTAATAAGGAATCTGATAACTGGATATTAAAGTTGATTTGGCAACTTAATACACCCCCAATGCTATTCAAGGCACTGGGACAAATTCATTTGTTCAATAAATATTTACTGAGCACCTACTAGGTATCATGGTAAATGTCAGGTTGGATATGTTTATTCATTCTTCTCACAAAGATTTATGGAGCCCTGACTTTGTGCCAGATGAGGCAGGAACAGCAAAGACAACGATCACAACTTGTCCTCAAAGATAAGCTCTACAAGATAGTTGACCTACTCACCATCTTTTTTCTTTTTTCTTTGCTAACAAAATCCCAATTTCATCAGGGTGACAATGAGCAAGCCCCAGTTAATACAACTGAGTTGTGTCCGTATCAGTTATGTTAATACAACTGAGTTTCCCAGGCTCCATGATTATCTAGAGTGGACAAGTGACTCAAATTTAGCTAATAAGATGTAAGGGGGAGCTCTGACAAAGGCCTCTAGGAAAATTCTTCCCTAAAGAAAAAAGAAAAAGAGAGAGAGAGAGATTTGCCAGGAGAGGGTCATTTTTTATCAGCCCCTTTACTATCCACATTGGGATCATCTTGTGAGGGCTTGATGTCAATAGTGGCTGCAGCCATTTTGTGACCATGAGGGGATGAACAAGAGTGTTATGGATTTTGCCCCTGATCCCTACCATCATTAGCTACTATAACAATCCTAGAACATCCTTGGTCAGGCTTCTTGCCACATGAGAAGAGTAATCTCCCATATAAGCCACCTTAACAGTCTTTCCCTTGTACCTCAAAGAGTACTCAGCGATGTTCTCTTCCAGGAGAGAAACACACCATCTAATCCCAACAGCCAGTCAAGTTATTTTCTGTCCATGTTCTCATTATAATCTTTAAGAATATTGTTTTGTTGGTCAAAGTGTGGCCCAATAATTCAGAATATAAAGGCAGACCAACCCAGTAGTCTGCAACCTTGGGAAGCTTCTAAAGGAAAGAAATCTGGTTCCCATTTGCACCTTGACACCTTCCCTTGCTGCTGGCAGGCAGCTCACGGGGCCAGGCAACTTTTGCACAGAAACTTACTCAGCCTAAGTCCCTTCTAGTACAATGGAGGCCTTTCAGAGACGAGACAGGATGGAATGTGAAAGATGGTTTTAGATCCTAGAGACCTTGGCAGCTGGGCATGGGGGTGGTGATGAGGGTGGAATTGGATAAGAGAAGTGGTGAGTTCTGGGGGCTGGTGGGGCAACAGGCAACACAGCTGTCTCACTCCCCCTTTTAATAGACCACATCACTCAGAGTCACGAGAAAGTAACTGATGTATAGAAATTATTTTATCTTTTCTTTTGTCTTTTGGCAGCATGTGGGATCTTAGTTCCCCGATTGGGGATTGAATCAATGCCCCCTGCAGGGAAAGCACAGAGTCCTAACTACTGGACCACCAGGGAAGTTCCTAGATGTTTTAATTTTCTTGTTTGTTTTGCAACCTCTACAATGAAGACAATGCCATGATCACCATTTTGCAGGTGACTGAGATTCAGAAAGCTGAGACTAACTAGCTTTGGATAGAACTGGGGCTCTGATCACCAGGGTTTATGATCTAAAAGCCCACACTTACTCCACCACTGTCCTCCGATTTCAGAAACTTCCAGTATTTCTTTCATCCAGTTGCTGGAATCACAGGAACCTTAAATACTGAAACTACCTCCAAACCAATAAGCCTAATGCTACAATAGTAATAATAATAGTAATGACAAAAATCTGAATGACAGTCATAACAGGGCTATTATTTATTGAGTGCTCAGTAGGTTCCAAAGTTCATGCCAAGCTCTTTCCTTGCATTCTCTGATTTGATTCTTGTAACAGCCCAAGAATTGGCAATTAACGTTATTATTTTAAATGAGGAAACTGAGGTTTTGAGAGAATAAGGGACTTACCCGGGTCCCAGGACTTGTAAATGGCCGGGCTGGGAATAGCTCCAGGTGTGTCTGATGCTTCGTCTTGAGCACGTCAACTCCACCGGATGCCGCCTCCCTGAAGAATGTCTCTCCTTGGTCTCCATCTCTCCTTAGAGTCCCGAGCCCCTTTTTGGCAATGTGCTATCTCCTCTGTCCCAAACTGCTCCTGCTGCTGCTGCTCGCTGCACGTCGACTTCCTCTGACCTCAGCATTGATGCCAAATGGGCATGCGTCCCTGTGGGGATTTGCCCATTCTGTTTTCCGGGTTCTCTGTGCTTAGCATACCTTGTGGGTATTGAAGACAGGAGTGGAGGAAGCCAAAGGTCCCTGGGGAGTGGAGACGGGGATATTATTAACTACAGGCTTTTCTAGGGGATCCTGTGTTAACTGTTATAAGCCAGCAGCTCATGCACTCCAAAACGGGCACATCTGGTCAGCAGCTCCTGGTTTGCAGTTTCTGGCTGGGATTTTCCCCCTCTTACGTGGAAAAGTGATCTGATGGTTAAATTTTTAAAAGGCAAATGATAGAACAGCACACACAGCTGTGACAAGTGGAAGCATGACCTTCTTGGACACCCTGGCAAGGGCAGCCAGAGGAGCTTTAACTTGTCCTGCTGTCTGGGGGTTGGGGGGTGGTGTGTGTTAGTTGCCCAGTCGTGTCTGACTCTTTGCGACTTCATGAACTGTAGCCTGCCAGGGTCATCTGTCCATGGCATTCTCCAGGCAAGAATACTGGAGTGGGTTGCCATTTCCTTCTCCAGGGAGAGAAGGGTCTGAGTCTAACATGCAGCCTCCATGCTCTTCTCCCATCTGTGTTGCTGCAACTGGAATTTCCCTCTTTGTTATGGCTGAGTGATATTCCACTGTTTATATGTTGTTGGTATTTCATCACTAAGTTGTGTCTGACTCTTTGCGACCCCATGAACTGCAGCATGCCAGGCTTCCCTGTCCTTCACTATCTCCTGGAATTTGCTCACATTCATGTCCATTGAGTCAGTGATGCTATCCAACCATCTCATCCTCTATCACCCTCTTCTCTTCCCACCCTCAATATTTCCTAGCATCAGGTTCTTTTCCAAAGAGTAGGCTGTTCACATCAGGTGGCCAAAGTATTGGAAATTCAGCTTCAGCATCAATCCTTCCTATGAATATTCAAGTTTGATTTCTTTTAGGACTGACTGGTTTGATCTTTCAGTCAAAGGGACTCTCAAGCGTCTCCTCCAGCACCACAATTCAAAAACCTTCTTTATGGTCTAACTCTCACATCTGTACATGACTACTGGAAAAATCATAGCTCTGACTAGATGGACCTTTGTTAGCAAAGTGATATCTCTGCTTTTCAACATGCTGTCTGGGTTTGCCATAGCTTTCCTTCCAAGGACCAAGCATCTTTTAATTTTATGGCCGCAGTCTCCATCCACAGTGATTATATATATGCACCACATCTTTTTTATCCATTCCTCTGTTGATGGACTTTTAGGTTATTTCCTTGTCTTGCCTATTGTGAATAGTGTTGCTATGAACATTGAGGGGCAGGCGTCTTTTAAAATTATACTTTGTCCAGATATATGCCCCAGAGTGGGATTGCAGGATCATATGGTAGCTCTATATTTCATTTTATGAGGAACCTCCTTACTGAGTGAACAACAAATTTACATTCTCCACCAACAGTGTAAGAGGGTTGGTTCCCTTTTCTCCACACCCTCTTCAGCTTTTATTGTTTGCATATTTTGTAATGATGACCATTTTGACTGGTGTGAGGTGATACCTCAATGTAGTTTTGATTTGCCTTTCTCTAATACTTAATGACGTTGAGCATTTTTTCATATGCTTCTTGGTCATCTCTGTCTTCCTTGGAGAAATGTCTATTCAGGTCTTCACCGTTTGTAAGATTTTAAATAAATGGATATGTTTTATTTAGTATCAAAATAATCAAATAGACACTGTTTGGAAAAAGTAGAAATTGTGAGAAACTTTTAAGACTAAAATGAAAAGCCTATACCATCCAGCCATCCCATGATGATCTCTTAGGTATGTATCTTTTCTCACTGTTCTTAAGTGCATTGGTCAGCAAACATCTTCTGTAAAGGGCCAGATAGCAAAGTTTTCTGCTTTACAACCTTCCACTCTGTTGCATTGCTCAGTTCAGTTCAGTCATTCAGTCGTGTCCAACTCTTTGTGACCCCATGAATCGCAGGCCACCAGGCCTCCCTGTCCATCACAAACTCCCGGAGTTTACTCAAACTCATGTCCATCGAGTTGGTGATGCTATCCAGCCATCTCATCCTCTGTCGTCCCCTTCTCCTCCTGCCTTCAATCTTTCCCAGCATCAGGGTCTTTTCAAATGAGTTAGCTCTTTGCCTGAGATGGCCAAAGTATTGGAGTTTCAGCTTCAGCATCAGTCCTTCCAATGAACACCCAGGACTGATCTCCTTTAGGATGGACTGGTTGGATCTCCTTGCAGTCCAGGGGACTCTCAAGAGTCTTCTCCAACACCACAGTCAAAAGCATCAATTCTTCAGTGCTCAGCTTTCTTTATAGTCCAACTCTCACATCCACACATGACCACTGGAAAAATCATAGCCTTGACTAGACGGACCTTTGTGGCAAAGTAATGTCTCTGCTTTTTAATGTGCTATCTAGGTTGGTTATAACTTTCCTTCTAAGGAGTAAGCATCTTTTAATTTCATGGCTTCAATCACCATCTGCAGTGATTTTGGAGCCCCAAAAAATAAAGTCTGACACTATTTCCACTGTTTCCCCATCTATTTCCCATGAAGCGATGGGACCAGATGCCATGATCTCAGCGGTGCCATAATAGTATGAAGGCCATTGGTAACATGATCTTTGAACACTGACATTTGCATTTTACAACTTTTCATGTGTTCTGAAATATTATTTTTCTCTTGACTTTTTTTCAATCACTTAAAAATCTTAAAAAAGAAACCCAACATTCTTAGCTCACAGGCTAAAAAAAAAAAGAGGGGGAGACCATGAGCTGGATATTGCCTCCAGGGTAGTTTACCAGTCCCAGAATCTGTGCCTAATATTTGCATGCATGAGCATAATATGTAAGATAAATTTAGACTCTACATGTATGTACAGTTCTAATCATGCTTGTTACACTTGTGTATGTAGGAATTTTCCCATGAGACCAAATCTATGAAAACCTGGATTTTACTGGCTGTTAGTTGTTCTCCTTTATACATGTTCAAGATTCCTTTTGGTTTGCAGTGAGATTGTTTCCATTTCTTTGGCTATAATGGACAATGCTTTGATAAAATGTACTCTGTACCTTCTAATGAAAAAAAAAATTTAGTTACACATCCTAAAGACTCCTACAACTTTGTCTTTATCCAAAATCCAGAGCCATCCGTACCCATGGACGGTGTGGGGGGAGGGCTGCTCCAC
Source organism: Cervus elaphus (assembly GCF_910594005.1). NCBI lineage: Eukaryota > Metazoa > Chordata > Mammalia > Artiodactyla > Cervidae > Cervus > Cervus elaphus. Next base: position 13,456,494 of record NC_057819.1, on the reverse strand, counting down.
TAGCATCTTTCTCTTCAAGGGACTGAGTCAATTTCAGGAAGGCTTTGGGATGTGCAGATGGAAATTTGGATAACTCAGGTCTCCTCCAGTGAATACCTTGGGTCTTGAATCCTGTCTTCCTGTTCTCCACCCAAGGAGGTCCACTTAAGCAAATTCACCACCAGATGCCATTAGGGGAAATCGAGGTCCATGTTGGGTTAAGAAATTTGCTGAAGGTCACACAAGTTGGTGGTTAGGATTAGAACTCAGAGCACTTTATTCTAATTTCTTATGGGAATATAATTGCTTTGCAATGTCGTGTTCGTTTCTGCTGCACATCTAGTAAATCGGCCGTACGCATACACGCATCTGCACCCTCTTGGACCTTTCTCCCCCCTGCCTTCCCCCCAACCAGGCCACGTGGGGTCCCAGCTGAGCTTCCTGTGTTACACAGCAACTTCCCACTAGCTATCTATTTTACACTTGGCAGTGTATGTATGTCAATCCCAATCGACCAATTTGTCCCAATTCTTTGGTGTGTTGGTTAAATATCTTAAGCAGAGAAGTTTTACTATGAGAAGACTATGAAGGAAAGGAATGAGAACAATACTCCCCCTCCTCCAACACACACACACACACACACACACACACAGAAAGAAAAAAAAAAACAAAAAACTCTGGCCCATCCACTCTTTCCTCTATTGGGATTTAGCTTAATTCAACCTTTCGACTTGTTTGCCGTGTACGACAATTTCCTCCTTTCCCAGAAACAAATCGAGGTGTCTCTTGAACTCATGTAGACTCTCACTGCCTCGCCTCCCTGTTTAACATTTTCCATATGTGTTTTAACTTAGTGGGACGCCAGCTCCCTTGGTTCCTGAGATATCCGATGCCTGGGTAATGTTCTCGAGTGTTTAAACCTCGAGTCATATGAAAAGTCTCTCTCTTTTCCTTCTGCCCTTTCATAAATGGGGGCATTGCTCGGGAATCTCATTTCCTTTGTGTGTGAGTCCAATTCTTTTGTTATTAGTGTGCATAGGCTGCCCACATCTTATTTCTTCTCCTCTGAAATCACTTTGTCCCCACCGTTAGAAGCAAGAAAGACCTATGGAATACAGTGAGATTCCAGGAATTAATATAAATCAGGGACTGAGGATTCTGATTCTTTGAGTGGTTCTTTATGGCTGGAAGAAACGTCAGAGATGATTAGAAGTTTACAAATTGAGCAACTGAGTCCCTGAGAGGTTATATGGCTTGTCCACATCCAAGGTCATAAAAATGCTAGGGACACATAACAAACATTCTGAGTGGCCAGGATAAGTCTGTGGTTCACCCATAGGAGAAAGTCACTGAGAAGAGAAGTACAACTCATCCCCGAATTCCTGGCATTAATATGAACAGCTCAGGCCTAGCCTTGATTATTCTTAGTTTCCTAACTGTCACTTACTGTGAATAGCTGATGGGAAAATGTATATATCTATATCTATCTATCTATATGTATATGTATGTGTGTGTACTTATATATCTATCTTAGCATCTCTGACACATAATTTATTTTGAAAAACAAGCAAAGAGTGAGTTAAAAAATCAATGAGCATAATTTTTTAACATTTGAGGTTAAAAATAAATGACTCTTACATTATTTATTGAACTGGGCAACAGTGAATTAAATATTTACATTATTAAAAGTCTCACTTTTATAGTCTGTAATGGGCATGAAGAGTTTATTTGAAAAATAATAATATTGATACTAAAGATGAGAGCTCACGCCTGCTGAATTTCCCAACAAATCCCAGGAATTTGAGGATCAGTTTCCCAGTCTATAAACTGTTACCGTGAGTCATTGAAGCTGAGCCCCATTATTCCTTTCAACCCAGGCCAAGATTTTCTCTGCACGTGGAGCCCTGTTATTTTGTGGGTAGGCTGGAGTGTCTCTAGATGAACCCATTCACTCATTCCTCCATCTATTTATTATTCAGCAAATATTTATTGGCCACCTAGGATGATGCTTTTGAATTGTGCTGGAGAAGACTCTTAAGAGTCCCTTGGACTGCAGGGAGTTCAAACCAGTCAATCCTAAAGGAAATCGACCCTGAATACTCATTGGAAGGACTATTTTTGAAGCCAAAACTCCAGTAGTCTGGCCACTTGATGCGAAGAGCTAACTCATTGGAAAAGACCCTGATGCTGAGAAAGACTGAGGGCAGGAGGAGAAGAGGGCAGCAGAGGATGAGGTGGTTGGATGGCATCACTGACTCAATGCACATGAGTTTGAGCAAACTCCAGGAGATAGTGAAGTACAGTGAAGCCTGGTATGCTGCAGTCCATGAGGTCTCAAAGAATTGGACACAACTTAGTGACTGAACGACAACAGGAGGTGCATGTCACTGGGTGAAATGGAGGACCATGAGGCCTGGGACCCACGCTTCTCCATATTTCTGATCAAATCTTGATTTCAAGTGTGTGTGTGCATGCTCAGTTGTAGTTTGACTCTTTGTGCCTCCAGGGACTATAGCCTGCCAGGCTCTTCTGTCCATGGAATTTCCTAGGCAAGAATAATGGAGTGGGTTGCCATTTCCTCCTCCAGGGGATCTTCCTGATCCAGGGAGAGAACCCACATCTCCTGCATTGCAGGCAGATTCTTCCCCATTGAGCCACCATGGAAGCCCAGCAGTTCTTTATATTAAATTCTGTCTGTTAAGGTAACTGGTGTGATTTTAGACTCCTAATTGAATTCTGTCAGATAAAGCCAGTAATCAAAAAATTCCACATACATATCATCATAAACAGTGGCTGTGCCATTAAGGAAAGGCTCAGGATGCCATGAGAGCATTTTGGGGGAAGCTGAGAGTTCAGGGGAAGCATCCCTGAAGAAGTAGAACAAATGGGAGTTAATTGAGGAAAGCAGGGAACAGTGTTCTGGCTCAAGGAACAGCATGGACAAGAGCAGAAAGAGAATGAGGCACTTGGCCTCACTGGTCAGTGGCTCAGATGGTGAGCACAAGGTTGGTGAGGGGCTGGGGACTCCTCTCCAGTGAGAAGAGCAGTGGGAAATGTAGGTGGAGAGAGGCAGGAACCAGAGAATGAGATGGTGTGAGGCCAAGGTGTCATCTGGTATTAGGGGAAAAGAAATGATTGAGTCCTAAGGGATAGAGACATGATCTGTTTTGCAGTGAGAGGAAATATAGCATGATGGTTAAGACTCTAGCCCAGTGCTAGAGTGAGTTGTGCATGTGATTGTAAAATTTCTGATAGCCACATTAAAAAAAAGTAGGGGCTTCCCTGGTTGCTCAGTCAGTAAAGAGTCTGCCTGCAATGCGGGAAACCTGAGTTCAATACCTGAGTCAGGAAGATCCCCTGGAGAAGGAAATGGCAACCCTCTCCAATATTCTTGCCTGGGAAATCCCTTGGACAGAGAAGTCTGGTGGGCTACAGTCCATGGGGTTGTAAGAGTTGGACACAACTTAGCAATAAAACCTACCAACTACCTAAAAAAGTAAGAAACAGGATGAGTTGATTTTAATGATATTAACATATATCATTAAATATATCCATATTGTTATGGAACCCAATATGTCCAAAATATTCTCATGTTAACATACAATCAGTATAAAACAATGAATGAGAAATGTTATATTTTCTTTTTCGTACTTAGCCTTCAAAATCCAGTGTGTATTTTACTCAGGGCACATCTCAGTGTGACAAGTGAAAGTGAAAGTCACTCAGTCATGTCCAACTCTTTGGAACTCCATGGACTGTAATCTGCCAGGCTCCTCTGTCCATGGGATTCTACAGGCAAGAGTACTGGAGTGGGTAGCCTATCCCTTCTCCAGGGGATCTTCCCAACCCAGGAATTATACCAGGGTCTCTTGCATTGCAGGCGGATTCTTTACCAGTTGAGCTACCAGGGAAGCATCTCCATGAGGACTTGCTATATTTCAAATATATAGTCCCACATGGCTACTTGCCATATTAGACAGAGTAGTGTTAGGGAGAGACTACCTACGTTCAAATTCCAGCAGTACCACTAATTAGCTGTTGAATCTGCTTAAGTTTTTCCATCAGCTTATTTTATCATTTGTAAAGTGGAAATAACCATAGGGCTTACATAATAGAACTACTGAGAGATCTGAATAAGTTGATACACTCAAAGAGCGCAAAGCATACAGTAACAATGATTGTCATAACTATGTGAAAAAACAAAACAAAACATCAACCTGGCAAAGGTATGGAATCAATGGGCAATGCCAGGAGTGATGGTAGGTAGACCAGTTAGACATTTGTTGAGGCCATTTCAGCAAAAGAGATTCAAGGACTAGAAGAGAGGACTTTTCAAAGCTGTGGCTTTAGTCCCAGAATATTAATCCCTCTGAACCCCATAGGGTTCATGAGGTCTTAGAAAACTTCTGAAATCTGGGATCCATTTCTGTCTCTGTTTCAGTCCTTTTTCTGGGATTTCAGGGGAACTCTGAAGCTTATAAAATGAGAAAATTGTAATCAAAACAAACATTTCTCATCCTGGAAGTGAGGTTTGGGAGGAAGCATTCTTTAAAAAAAAATGATTTATTTCTTTGGCTGTGTTGGCTCTTAGCTGTCTCACACTGGGACCTTCATTGTGTCAGGTGGGGTCTTCTTCCACCATGGTACACAGACTGTCTAGTTGTGACGCACGAGCTTAGCCGCCCCATGGCTTCTGGGACCTTAGTTTCCTGACCAGGGATTGAACCTGTGTCCCCTGCAGTGCAAGGGAATCTCTTAACCCCTGGACCACCAGGGCACTGTCAGCATTCTTGATGTACAGAAAAGTGTGGTGGGGTGGTGGTGGTGCATTCCTATCCAACCAAGTGAAAATACGTGTTAGAGTGTGAGGTTGCTCCAATATAGTCAGCGTAATTCCAGCCCAAGCGGACTTGCTTCCGTGGGTTCCAGGTGGACCCTTCTGTTTAAGAAACCAGGTGGCGATGACACTAACTCCCCTCGCTTCTGATGGAGGGATGCATGCACACACTCCTGAGCCCAGGCCTTGGGACTTACTGAGAACATGGAATTCAGTGAGAAAATAAACCTACTCTCCACTTGACCCCATCTGGACTCCCTCCTCCCACCCCAGAGGTGATAATTACCGAAGGCTTAACACCTCTCCTGTATCTTTATATACCCACTCCTGGGTGGGAGATGACAAAAATTCCCAACACACTGCCGAGAACTCTGGCCCTGGGGCAGAAGGAGGGGGCTGGGCAGGATGGAGGAAGTTCCTTGAGTTCTGACTCTGTCTAACTAACTGGAAGGAAGTGGACAGGCCACCCAGGACAGAGTGCGGGGTCAAGAATCCCTGATTCAATCTACACCATCGGGGCAGTGGGGAGCTCAGGCCTAGGTGGGGCTTCTTAGAGAAGGGGAAGTGGGACTTTTCTATTTAATTCCCAGAAACACAAGCCTGGTGGCTTCCATTGTTCTTAGGATGGAGATGGGACTTTTCCCAGAACTAGCCAGGTCCAACAGGGTCTGTTCTCTGTTGCTCACCTCAGATACCATCCGGCGCCTCTGCTTTGCTCTGGGCCACTGCCATGCATATCTTCTGTCCACTTCATAGGCCTCAGGACCTTTGCGTGTGTTATTTCCTACATCTTGACTCTGTTTTCTTTACCTCCTCTCCTGATCTTTGCCTGTCTGCCTTATTTTAGGTCTCAGTTCAAATGTCACCTTCTTTGTAAAGATTGGAAATAACCTTAATACTTACCAGTATGTACTAGTGAGGGCTTCCCTGGTGACTCAGATAGTAAAGAATCTACCTGCAATGCAGGAGACCCAGGTTTGATCCCTGGGTCAGGAAGATCCCCTGGAGAAAGGAACGGCTTTCCTTTCCAGTCCAGTACTCTTGCCTGGAGAATTCCATGCACAGAGGAACCTGGTGGGCTATAGTCTATGGGGCCGCAAAGAGTCAGACACAAGTGAGCATCTAACACACATGGACTAGTGAAATAAATTAGGGTATAAGCAAATGATGGAACACAATGCTGTTTTATAAAAGAATGAGGAGCTGTGTCCATATGAATAAGGAGTCTGCTGTAAGAAAAAAATAAGTAAAACGAGAGAGAGAAAGAGGGAGTGAAACAGAGAGGAAAGAAAGAAAGAAAGGAAAAGAAAAAGAAAAGCAAAACATGGAATATTATGTATAGTAGGTTACCATTTATGTATTAACAAATCCAGAAAAAATATATATGGGGTATGTGTGTGTGTCTGTGTGTGTGTGTTTGGTAGTATGTACATACCTGAATACTTATTTTTTATTTCCAGTATATTTCCAGTTAGTGACAAAGCATGTTACAAAAAGGTATGTCAGCTATTATCCTATTTTTTACATAAAATCATAAATACATACAGAATGGGGCTGGAGAGATTTGTAACTTAATATCTGAAGGTGTTGCAATTTCAAGTGATCACTTTTCCCTGTGCTGTGCTAAGTCGTTCAGTCCCGTTTGACTCTTTGCGACCCTGTGGACTGTAGCCTGCCAGGCTGCTCTGTCCCTGGGATTCTGGAGTGGGTTGCCATGCCCTCCTCCAGGGGATCTTCGAACCCACTGCTCCTGCGGCTCCTGGATTGCAGGCAGATTCTTAACCGCTGAGCCACTAGGGAAGCCCCTCACATCTTGTTTTGTACTTTCTGTGTTTTTTCCTCCAATGAACATGTTACTTTTGTAACCTGAAAAATGAAACAAGACACAGAGGCAGTGATAGGCAGCCCAGCCTAGATCTTAAGTGCTCAGATTCCAAGGCACATTGCTCCAGTTTCAGTCCTGCTCACTGGCTGTGTGACTTTGGGCAAATAACTTAACCTCTCTGTGCCTTTGTTTCTTTCTTTTTTTTAATTTTTATTTGTTTATTTATTTTGTGCCTTTGTTTCTTCATTAATAAAATGGATATGATAATAGTCTCTAACTCACAGGGTATTGTGAAGACTTAACAAATGTATATGTCTATAATGACACAATAAGTTATATAGCTATATCTGCATTTATTTTTATTATTTTTTAAAATTTTTATCTTAAAAATTATAATTAAAATTGTTTTATTTGAAAATATTGGAACATGCAAGTATGTTAGCTACTTAAAATATGTAAAATAAAAAATAAGCTACATTTTAAAATATACATTATCATGGTTAAACATATGCATGGGGTGCATATAATTTTATGTAAAATATTATCATTGTTATTTCTGATATACATCATATAAAAATGTTTGACATACATTTTTGTAACTGGCTTTGTCACTTAATATGTTAGAAATATAAAAAAGGTATTTCAGGATTCTCTTCCACTAGTTTTCTCCTTGGAGGCAATGCGTGTCTATCCTGAAATATTTTATGGATGTACTACCAAACACACACGTGCACGCACGCATGCACACTCACATTCATAAAACATTGGTCTTCTCTCCCTGACCTGGTCCCACAGTGGGAATGTCTACTTCCCAAAGCATGTAATCGCAACTCCTCTGGCACGGTGCTGTAGAACCCCCGGGACACATGACAACCTGCCACTAGACACCCCAGACACCCTGGAGCTGTGAAATGTCAGGTGCCAGGAGCAAGTGCTTGAAATTCACCGGCGTGGCTGATGCTGTTCGATCGGTTTTCGTGGTGAAGGCGGTAGAAGAAGGGTCAGGAGAGGTCTGCCCTGGCCTCCTTCCACGGACCCCCGGCCCTCGCCCGAGCGCACACTGACTCGGTGTGACAACTGGCTGAGCAGCTTTGATTAATTAAATATTTCACCCCGAATTTGCAAAACATCATCTCCGGCAAGTCCACATAACGCCTGTAACGCTGGGCTAATTAGCTTAGCAGGTCACCGAGCTGGTGTGCTGATGTCTGTGTGACTCTTAGGCTGAAGAATGCTGGCTTTAGAAGGGAGGGGAAGGCTTTAGGATCTGGCTAGCGTGCCATTTTGTATGGCACTCAATGAAAGATTTCTTCCTAATCACCTTGAAAATAGAACAACTCAGCGTGGAGGAGTCTTACTCTGTGTTAAGTATGTTCTGAGTTTTACCATCTCATTTACTCCTGCGGATCAGAGCTGCAGTTAGGACTATTCTGGCTGCAAGGCTGGAGAACCCAGTTATGGTTGCCTTGTGCCAAAAAGGCATAGCTGCAAATTATATACTTGTCTACTATTATTGGCTTCTGGAATTGGATGATCTTGGAGTAACCAGCTTCAGGAATAACAGGATCCAGCACCCACTTGTTGTCCTTAGGGCCTGGCTGATGCTAGGTGTGTGTGTGTATAGATATACATATATGTGTGTGTGTGTGTTTATATATATGTATGTATGTATGTATGTATATGGGGCTTCCTTGGTGGCTCTGTGGTAAAGAACCCACCTGCCAGGGCAGGAGAAAGGAGATGCAGGTTCGATCCTTGGGTGGGGAAGATCCCCTGTAGGAGGGCTTGGCAACCCACTCCAGAATTTTTGCCTGGAGAACCCCATGGACAGAGGAGCCTGGCAGGCAACAGTCCATAGGGTCACAAAGAGTCGGCTATGACTGAAACGACTGAGCATGCACACCACATCTTTTTATCCATTTATCTATTGAGTAACACTTAGGTTGCTTCTTTATCTTGGCAATCGTAAATAATGCCACTATGAATATTGGGGTGTGTGTGTCTTTTTGAAGTAGTGTTTTTGTTCTTTTTGGATATATACTCAGGAGTAGAATTGCTGGGTCATATGATAATTATATTTATAGCTTTTTGAGGAACCTGCATACTGTTTTCCACAGTGGCTGCACCCATTTACATTCCCACCTATGGTGTACATAGGTTCCCTTTTCCCCATCCTTGCCAACATTTGCTGATTTTAGGTTGGCCTTATTCCTAAGCCTGTGCCCAAGGCATGACCCTTGACATGCCTTCCCATCTGACTCTACCATGCCCTTTGTTATGCATATAATTCTCACTGTTTTGTTTCATCATGTCCTCATTTATAGCTCTTGATCCTTTGCTTTATTTAAAGTTTTATTGTTGTTAGACAGCGGAGAACATTACAAGGGAGAATTAATGTTAGGAATCCTTTTCTTACCAGGTATACCACATAGATGATCATTTGTAAAATTTCTGATCCTTTGCATTTGTTTTATTTGTATGATAAGACATAATGATAAACACATGATAATGGTTTATCATACGATATATTTGATAATGGTGACAATGCTACTACAGTTAGCTAAGAGTTATCTTGTGCAAGGTACTATAATATGTTTAATTCTTGAAACATCTCTATAACATGGTTATTACGCCATTGAAAGTATTAAGCAATTAAAGAAATGAAGGAGCAGAGAGGTTAAGCATCTTGCCCAAGGTCACACAGCTAGAACATAGCAGAACAGAAACTGAAACCCAGTCTGTTTGACTCTAGACCTCTGCCTAATATTGCCTCTTACCATATAAAGTTTGTGGTTTCACTGGTATTATTGCTTAGAATAAGGCTGGGTTTAAGAAATAAAGAGATTACCAGAAAAATAAAAATAAATTTCAGTGCTGGGGCTTGTTGAGTACTGGGGAGAGGTATCAAGGATTGGCACATAGATTCAGATTCACATATATTTGGATTGGACGTGATCATTCAGAGCCCTCCTTGCCAGGGCATGAGTCCCTTTTGTAGAGTAGCCAAATCCTTGTGGAAAGTATTCCCAGCTCACCATGATTCCCTCACTCCCAGCTAAGGGCCCTGGTGGCTTTTTAAAGCCTGTAGTGTATTTACTGTAAGTCCATACTCATTGGTTTAGACCAAGGTGGTTACCTTACCCAAGATGTGCCAGTAAGAGTTTTTTCCCTGATAATTTGGAGTTGAGAGAGAGGAATGAAAAGATAACACATACACTGTATAGCACAAGGAACTCTGCTCAGTATTATGTGACAACCTAAATGGGAAAAAAATTTGAAAGGGACTTCCCTGGTGGTCCAGTGGCTAAGATTTGCACTCCCAATGCAGGGGGCCTGGGTTCAATCCCTGGTCAGGGAACTAGACCCCACATGCCTCAACTAAGAGTTTTCATGCTGCAACTAAAGATCCTGCAACAAAGACAAAAAATCCTGCATCCTGCAGCTAAGACCTGGTGCAGCCAAATTAATTCATTAAAAAAGAATAAATCATGTATATGTATAATTGAATCACTTTGCTGTACACTTGAAACTAACAATATTGCAAATCAACTATACCCCAATATAAAATAAAGATTATTTGAGATTAAAAAAAAGATTCACACACACACTCACATGCATGTTGCTTCATTCTTTTTTAGTGGTTGAACCAATGACATCCCCGCCCCTGCCGGGTACTGTGGGGTGGGCCACGATACAGTAGAAGAATCTGGGGTCTGTTTCCAGTTAAAGCAGAGGGATAAAGGCAGTCTGTAGACAGACAGAGGGAGTGAAGAAACGGGACCGCTGGATTCCTGAGGGCCTCTTTTCCAGTTCTGCACCTTCCACAAGCTCAGCTGCATTCCATTCTTAAGGTTCCCTAAGACTCACTTGTTGTTATTCAGTCAGTAAGGCATATCCAACTCTTTTGTGACGCTATGGACTAAAACCTGCCAGGCTCCTCTGTCCGTGGGATTTCTCAGGCAAGGATACTGGAGTCGGTTGCTCAGCCCTCCTGCAGGGGATCTTCCCCACCCGAGGATTGAACCTGTGTCTCTCTGCTGCCTTGGCAGGCGGGTTCCTTAGTGTTGAGCCGTCCAGGAAGCCCCTCTGACTCCCCTGTGTACGTGCTAAGTCACTTCAGTTGTGTCCGACTCTTTTGTGACCCTGTGGACTGTAGCCTGCCAGGCTCCTCTGTCCATGGGATTCTCCAGGCAAGAATACTGGAGTGGGTTGCCATGCCCTCCTCCAGGGGAATTTCTCAACCCAGGGATCGAACCTGCATCTCTTATGTCCACCTGCATTGGCAGGTGCGTTCTTTACCACTGTGACTCCCTTAGTCCTTTATAACATATGCTGTCTAAAATACCTCTATCCAGTTTCTGCCACTTACAATCACTCAGCTTGGTATCAAATGCCCAACTTCTCTGCCCAGAGCTGGGTCAAGTCTATGGGGCAATTCAAGGGGAATCCCTTCTGAGCAGACCTTCTCTCTAACCCTCAGACTCGGCTGGAACCGTGGTTTCAGACAGCAGCCAACAGGAGCCCTTACCATCGAGGCCTGGTCAGCCAATGTGGATTTCTTTCCCCCCAAGGTCAGCAAAACCTAGCACAGTGATTTCCCTCTGTCAGCAGCCAAATTGATCATTTTCTCAGGCTGCCTGAGAAACGCCAATTCCCGAGCCTCAGATATTCACAGTGGAAACCTGTCTCTCCCCCTGGATGCCCTGGGGCCTTGTTAAAGCTCTCTCTTCAGCTCCAGGAGTCAATGTCCAGTCTCAGAAATGGCCCCATCTCACAATCCATCCAGGGGAGCGGGCAATGCTAAAATCCCTGGTGTCACGGCTGGAGTCTCACTGTCTCTCTTTAAGGGTTGATAGTTAAAAATTCATGGTTATTTTCAAAGGAGGAAAAATGCTTAAACTGCTTTCCTACTTGCAAACCTTCCCTTTTTTGATTCAAAATCAAACTTTTGTCTAGACAGGCGAGGGCTTTTTGCTGACATGCCTTGCCAGCTCAGAAACCTTGAGGTTTTCCAAAGGCAACACCCCCGCCCCTTCCTGGCGGCCGGTCTCTGGCCATGTTTCTTCCAAACACAACCTCTGAGCAGCTCAGAGCAGAGCTAACTGGGTGGAAAAGCCCAAGATGAACATTGGCGGTTCTTCCTTGGGCTCAGCCACCTTCCTTAACCAGTTGTCTATGCTGGCAGCTTCTATGCTAACTCCCCGGCACAGTCTAGCTTTATTGCAGTGTTTGAACAGGTTCCTCATCACCCAATCTGCGTATGTGCTGGCTCAGTTGCTTCAGTCATGGCTGACTCTTTGTAACCCTGTGGACTGTAGCCCATCAGGCACCTCTGTCCATGGGGATTCCCCAGGCAAGTATACCGGAGTGGGTTGCCATGCCCTCCTCCAGGTGATCTTCCCGATCCAGAGATTGAGCCCGCAAATCTCCTGCAGCTCCTGCATATAGGCAGATTCTTTACTGCTGAGCCACCAGGAAAGCCCCCATCACCCAACAGCTGCTGCTATTTCTCCTCTCCCCTTCTTCTTCCTTCTTAACTTCTATTCCAAGTGTGTGTTCACTGTAGAAAAATTACAAACTGGATAAGCACTAGGAAAAGAATAAATACCCGATCCCATGATCTTATTCTTAATAAAATTTTTCTCTAAATATATATACATACACACCTAAGTGCGTTCCTGCTTAGTCACTCAGTCATGTACAATTTCCTGTGACCTTGTGGACTGTAGCCTGCTAGGCTCCTCTGTCCATGGGAATTTTCAGGTGAGAATACTGGAGTGGGTTGCCATTTCCTCCTCCAGAGGATCTTTCTGATCCAGGGATCGAACCTGTGTCTTCCGTGTCTCCTGCATTGCAGGCAGATTCTTTACCCACTGAGCCATCAGAGAATCCCACATATATTCCTAGATATGATTAAATAAGGATTCTAAAAATTATTCCCAAAACTATACAGCTTAAGCAACACAAATCTATTTTCTCACAGTTTCTGTGGGTTAAGAATTCGAGAACAGCTTGTGTGGGCAGGTGTGTCATTATCTCTTGTGAATTTGCAGCCAGATGTTGGCTGGGGCTTCAGGTCTCATCTGAAGGCTTGCCTAGGGCTGGACAGCCTGCTACTGAGATGGTGAATTCACTTAGCTGGCTACTTGGTGCTGGCTGTTGGCAGGGGTCCAGATGGAACTCTCTTTTAGTAGGCTGTTTGATCGTCCATCCTCATAATATGGCAGCTGGTTTCTCCTCAGAGTGAGTGATCCAAGCAAAAGCAAAGCAAAAGTGGGAATGATATTTTTGACATAGTCTCAAAGTTATATTTTATCACTTATGCCATATTCTTAGAGTCGTACAGACCTGCCCTGATTCACGCTGGCAGAAAACTACACAAAAATGATGAGGCAAGGATACTAGGGGTCATGTTGCTGGTTGTCTATCATCGTATAATACCCATATCTTTTTTCTTTCTGCAAAAAAAAAAAAAAGATGGCATTGTAGTCTACATACCAACTTACCAACCATGTGACTGAGTCACCTTGGAGCAGATTCTCCAGCCCCAGTGAAGACTCTGATAACAATGCAATCCTCCAAAATCTGACAGTGACTTCATGAGAAATTCTGAGCCAAAAATGACTAGCTGAAACACTCAAATTCCTGACTCCCAGAAACTGTGAGATAAAAAACAGTCAGTGTGTTAAGTTGCCAAGTGTCTGTGACTTGCCATTTTCTGAATCAGTGTATTATAATCATCTTTGAACTATAAATAAATATAATTTTATAGCATCTTCTTGTGGGGGGGGGGGCAGCTGGAAATGTGTGTTTATGTGTATGCACGTGTGGAGGGTTATTTAGGTTGTTACCTAAACTGGCAAGTATCCCAGAATTGGGTAGGGACCTGGTAAGATAGCTGTGGTCAGTGTTGCCCACCTATGCTCTCAGGTCTCTCTCTTTTAAAAATTATTTGTTTATTTATTTTTGGCTGCACTATGCATGCGCTTTCCCCATTTGTGGTGAGCAGGGGCTACTCTGTTGCAATGTGTGGGCTTCTCGTTACAGTGGCTTCTCTTGTTGTGGAGCATGGTCTCTAGGGTCATGGGCTTGGTAGTTGTGCGCATGGGTTCAGTTGCCCTGAGGCATGTGGGATCTTCCTGGACCAGGGATCGAACTTGTGTCCTGTTCATTGGCAGGCATACTCTCAACCACTGAACCACCAGGGAAGTCCTCCCCGTCTCTTCTTTAGAGCATATGAAGGGGTTATACTTTCCCACTCACCTGAATTAATCATGAGCCTATGACTTGCTTGGCCAGTGAATGTGAAAGTGACAGATATGACTTCCAAGTGACAGCATTTAATTACCTGTGCTCAATTTTTGTTGTTTTAGGCCACTGACATGAGGGGCATTTTTGTTGTTGTGGCATAACGTAGCTCACCCTGACTAATACAGAGTGTAAGACAGAAGGTGATTCAGGTCTCCTTCAAGGTTGGACCAGGACCATCTGCTGTCAGATCCCTTCCTTCCTCTTGCCTTGCTCTGCTTTGTGTCTCAGAGGCTGGGCTCTGCAAGCTGTAGTTCACAGCTTTCCTATTCCACTGCTGGAAATTATGACCTATTGGAGGGTGGGATGAAGGGAGAGGTCAAGGTATTTCTTTCCCTCCCTTCTTCACTCAGGTCACAGCTCTAGTAGAAGCTTCATCTTCTCTTTTATTTAGCTCCTTCCACAAGTCTGGCTGTGGTTCCAGCTTCCATCAGCAGGAGACCCCAAGCTTGGGCTGCAGTAATATCACCTCTTCTTTCTGTCCTCCAGCTGAGGGGTGTTGGTAACCCCCTGCTGTCTGGAATCTCTGCTTTCCTCACTGTATCCTTTGGTTTCTCAGATTTTCCATCTTTTGGGTAACTGATTCCCTGCATTAAAATCTCTTGGTTTCAAATACCCAGAGTGGCTTCTGTTCCCACCATTAGTCCTCGACTGATACCTGGACTCTGTGCCGGGACCTATAGAAAGAAAGGAAATGCAGTGAAGAGTGATCCAGATATGATGGGCCTGCCCCATGAGGATCCACACTCTGATGGGGAAGGCAGACTCATAGGACGATTATGCTCAGCATGGGCAGTACAGAGACCTGGGGGCTCTAATACAGTCTTGGAGGTCTGGAAAGACTGAGATCTGAAGGATAAACAGAAATTAGACATCAGGGGAGTTTCTGGTATTCCCAAGCTGCAAGGCAGGGGCCAGCCCCTTTGCTCATTACTATTAGTAGCATCAGTTGACAGGGTGGGGTTGGGCTGCCCCTGCCTTCTCTGTTTCCTGGCACTGGTGCTCATTTTGCTTCCAGCGATTGATTGCCAGTTACAACAACCTGGGTGATCTGGATCCAGCCACAGGCATTTCTGAGCGCCCATTGGCTCTGCAGATAAAGTGGCTCTGACTCTGAGAAGGATGTCATCATCACGTTGACTGTTTGGCTCATTTAAGAAAACGCCTGGAGAATCTGGGGAGATTGGCCAGAGAGCCTCCATCTATCCATCTTCTATTTCTTCATATGTGTTCTGAGCACCTGCTCAGGGCCTGGCCCTCTGCCAGGCACTGGGGTGGAAGGCAGCCACACCATCAAGTAAGACACTCTTCCTTTTTTACCTGAGGAACACATAGTCCAATGTGGGAGGAAGCAACAACAGAGAAAATTATTACAATACATTTTTCAAAAGCACACAAGGAATGAAACGGAGGGAGCAAGTGACAACCTAAGTTATTAGAAAAGCTTTCTCAGAAGAAGTAACATGGAACTGGGTATTGAAGGATGAGTAGGAGTTTGCTAGGTAGAGGAAGATAAGCAATAAGGATATTCTAAGTGATGGGAATAGTACGTACAAAAGTATAAAGCTGAGAATAAAAAAAATGTCAAACATATTGCATTCAGTGATTTGTGATCTAAAGTGTAGGGTGCGCATAGTATAGGGTTCATGGCTGGGAGTGTATGAGAAGAGAGTAAGAGGGTAGGATAGGTCAGATCATGAATGACCTTGAATAGCAAGCTAAACAGTTTGGATCGAATTATATTAGGAGATTAGAATAGGAAGGAGCTATATCCAGATCTGCATTTTGCAAAGACGAGTATGGCTATTTAGTATGGATAAGATTTACTTATTTATTCAACCAGTATATATTGAGTGCTACCATGAGTCAGTAGTTCTTTTTAGGTGTTAGCAGTAGCAGTGAACAAGAAAAACACCCTATCCTTCTCGAGTTTGATCTAGCATGTGTGTGCGCGCTCAGTCGTGTCTGACTCTTTTGCGACCCCATGGACTCTAGCCCGCCAGGCTCCTCTGTCTGTGGGATTTCCCAGAGAAGAATACTGGATGCCATTCCCTCATCCAGGGGATCTTCCTGACCCCGTAATTGAACCTGCTTCTCCTGCATCTCCTGCATTGGCAGGTGAATTCTTTACCACTGAGGCACTGGTGGAAGCCCCTCAAAATAGTGTAGAAGACAGATAATTAGAAAGCATATGTGTGTATATATATATACACACATATATATGTGTATATATATATAAAGTACTCAGTATATGTATATATGTATATGTACATATATGTATATATATGTATGTATATGTGTACATATGTATGTATATGTGTACAGATGTATGTGTATATGTACATATGTATGTATATATGTATGTGTATATATGTATGTATATATATGTGTGTGTATATATATATAGTGCTCAGTGCTATGAAGAAATATAAAAAGCAACATAGTAGTGACTGCTGATGGCGCGGCTATTTAGAGAGTCAGTAGCGGGTTTAGCAGAGAAGGCAATGGCAACCCACTCCAGTACTCTTGCCTGGAATATCCCATGGATGGAGGAGCCTGGTAGGCTGCAGTCCAATGGGGTCTCGAAGAGTTGGACACGACTGAGCGAGTTCACTTTCATTTTTCATTTTCATGCATTGGAGAAGGAAATGGCAACCCACTCCAGTGTTCTTGCTTGAAGAATCCCAGGGATGGGGGAGCCTGGTGGGCTGCCGTCCAAGGGGTCGCACAGAGTCGGACACGACTGAAGTGACTTAGCAGCAGCAGCAGCGGGTTTAGGGTGATCTGGGAACAGGATTGGTATTCCAGGAACAAGTTCCTTTGAGATTAAATTACTGTCTGTGACAGGAGATGGGATTGAATGGGGGACAGGTTGGAATTATGGGAACTGAGGTGAATTATGTGAGGGATGGCAGGTTTAGGAGCCAGAAGGTGATGCACTCAGGGTTGGACATAGCTAGTTGATGCCACCTGTCACAGGGACGCACGGTGTGTCCACCTAGCCCTGATTGGTTTTTCTCCTGGACATATAGCTAGACTACATTTACCACCTCCCTTTGTAGTTAAGTGGGAGTACGAATTGGGCAAAAGTGACATGGGTCCCTTCCAGGCCTGGCATCTAAAACCTCAAACATAAATTATGCATTAAAAAAAAAATAATTGTGTCTTTATTTTTGTCATTGATGGGTCTTCATTACTGCGTGGGCTTTTCTCTAGTTGCAGGGAGCAGGGGCTACTCTTGTTGCAGTGCCTGGGCTTCTCATTTCGGTGGCTTCTCTTGTTGTGGAGCACAGGATCTAGGGCTCTCAGGCTTCAGTATTTTTAGCACGTGGGCTCAGTAGTTGCTGCTCCCGTCTCTAGAGCACAGGCTCAGTAGTTGTGGCACATGGGCTTAGTTGCTCTATAGCATGTTGAATCTTTCCTGACCAGGATCGAAACTGTTTCTTGCATTGGCAGGCAGATTCTTTACCACTGAGCCACCAGGGAAGGCCTAAACCCTCCCACATAATCTTCCACACATTTCCTTCACTCACCTGAGAGTCAGATGCTTAAGACCCAGTAGAGGGTCGGATGCCCTGGAACAGGTTTTCTGAACCATTGATTTGTGAACCAGACAATTCTTTGATGTGGAGGACTACCCTGTATACTGTAGGGTATTGACTAGCATCCCTGGCCTCTACCAATGAGATGTCAGATTTCCCCGCCTCCGATTTCAACAACCACAACCACATCTATATGTTACCCAATGTCCCCATTTGAGAACCACTGTCCTAGAAGAGAAGACAGAAGCTCCCTGGGTCCCTGAATGACTGTGTGGAGCAGAGCTCACCCCGCTGATTCTCACTGGACTGGAGTGTGGATGCAAAGTTAACCTTTACTGTGTTAAGCCACAGAGATTTGGGGGTTATTTGTTATAACAGCTTAACCTACCCTAATACACCCCTCACACCTGGAGTTCAAATAGGTCTGGGCTAGAGTTATATTCTTAGGAGTTATCATCAACCAAAGTTGTGAGAGAGCCTGAGGTCACCAGGATAGTGAGCTGAGAAAGGGCCTGAGTGCTGAGGATTAGGAAATTTGAGGATATGGCCAAAGGAGGAGAAGAGATTCCCCCAAAGAGGCTGATGGCAGGAGGTTGGAGGACATCCAGGAGAGGGTGGTTCCATGGATCCTGATGGAGGGAAGACTGGGAGCCCAGCAGGGAAGGCGGATAACAAAAGTTGGCTGGGGTTGCTGGCTATTTGGTGAATATTAAATCTACAGACTTAAGAATCAGGGAAAATAAGGAACAATCAACGTGGAAGAAAGCCATCAAAAGGTCAGGTATCTGGTCGACACCTGTCGACACCTTCCTTCATTCTGGTGGTAAACCACCTCCCTCTTTAAGCTTTGTAGATTCCCCCATTAAAGACTATTCTTTCCAGATCTGCAGGATACATGGAGCAACATCTGTATAAGGCTTTAATCTGCCTCCCACCCATGCTCAGCCCAACCCTGGCCCCCACAGAAAGGTGTTGTATAAACAAAAAATATTGTCATTCCAAGATGCTGGGTAAGTGTTTGATAAAGATCAGAGGAAGGCCAGGACCCCTAATAGCCCCTGCAGTCAGACGGAGAGGCCTCATTCCATCTTTGTGTTTCAAGAAAAGTTTGTAAAAGGAAGCCCTGTGGCAGAGGCTCGCTGGGATGGTTTAACAAAATGAAGGAAATTCCCCATTTCCTGGTTGTAAGAAAATATGGGTGGGGCGAGCCTTAAGTGAGCCGATCACGGTGTCTGACTTTGATGTCAGATGAATGACAATGATCTCCAAGGCAGGAACACAATGTAATGAACTCACCCTGCTTTTCCATGAAAAACAAAACCACTGAAGGGGCCTTGAGTGGGAAAACAAAGGCTCTTTGAGTTGGGAGGCCTTGAGGAGGAAGACTTAGGGGTGTTCTCGAGCTGTGACTAAAGGGGCATGAAGATGCTGGACTACTGGGCCGAAGTAGGGGGCTCATGGTAGATTTTGTAATGATGTCTCCATAGCTGCTGTTTCGTTTAGTCTCCATGGGTGGCCTACTGGGTTTCTGGACCTAGATCTGAGTGTGTCAATATGGAGGTCAATACTAGAACATTTGGACAGCTCAATACAGACGAGACTATGAGGGACCGTGGGAATTAGAGCTCCCTGGACATAGGAAATGTGCAATAAATGTTTGCAGTGCTGAAAAAAAATATGGAGGTCAATAAGAAAGTTCACAATCTCAAGAAATAGTAGGACAGTTATTCCCAACAGTGTTTATTGATATTCAAGGCTCAGGGCTGGGCAGTGGCATATGATGGTGAATACGGCAGGATGGGTCTGTTTTCGAGGAGGCTGATGCTTAGCTGGGAAGGCAGAGCACTTAATGAGCCACATGATGAAGTGTGTTAATGGCTATGATGGGAAAAGCACAGAGGGTGTGGTGCTCACAGTAGAAGCACCGGGTGGGAAGTAGAGGCAGTGAAAGTTGGATAATAATAAAGTAGGCAGAGGGGACTTCACTAGTGGTCCAGTGGTTAAGAATCCACCTTCCAATGCAGGAGACATGGGTCCAATCCCTGGTTGGGGAACTGAGATCCCACCTGCTGCAGAGCAACTAAGCCCATGAGCCACAGCTAGAGAAGCCCGCACACAGCAGTGAAGACTGAGAGCAGCCAAAATTAAAAAATAAATAAATAAAATGAAATTTTAGAGAGACAAGCAGAAGTCAGGATTAACCCCAGAGAGAAAATCAGATTCCAAAGACAGAGGAGGGGATGGTGCTTAAGCTTGGTTTTGAATGATCAAGAGGAGCTGCCAGTAGAATGGGAGGAGGGAAGGGCATTCCAGGCAGAGGGAACAGTGATGGAAAGCCACTGAGGCTTGAAAGAGTGCAGTTGGTGGCAACTACCAGTAACTCAGGACTGCTGGGGAAGGAAGTTCAGCAAACAACAGGAGATGTGTCCAGCACAATAAACAGGGTCAGATCAAGAAGGGTCTTTTAGACAAAATGGTGAGGTTTGTTCTGAAGGCAATAAGGAGCCATTGAAGAACTGTGAGCAGGGAAGTGATGTGATCAGATTTGAGTTTTGGCAAACACACTCTGGACCCTGAATAAAGGACAGCTTGGAAGAAGACTAGAGAGATGAGTCTGGAGATGGCATCCCAGACAACTCCAGGGAACAGGTATGTGGCTGAGGCTTGGGGTAACTGAGTGTCTATTCTCACTATTGCATATAAAAATAAGTAACCATGAGTCAGGTGGTTGCTGGATGGTTTATCGGTGGTCTGGGATTAGACTGGGTTCAAGAATAAATATATTATTCAATTCCTCCAGTGAGTGATATGATTTGCATGCATATGGGGGTGTAAGCCTGGGCATTTCTGCCTAGAGGCACATGGAGGAAAGACTGACTTCAAAGGTGAAAGTGACCTTGGGGCAGTGAGCTGGGGGTGAGGAGGGGTCTTACAAATTGAAACATCCAAAGGAGGTGGAAGCATAGCTGATTGGTTACAAGCATAAGTCTTGATGACAAACAGATCCAACCCTTGTCTTTTAATAGTTGTACAACTTTGAGGGAGTCCTCTTCCTCTTTCTGAGCCTCAGTTTTCTTCATCTGTGTAATGGGCATAAATGTAGCATGGAGTAAGGGCTCATCTAATAGTTCCTTCGGGGATTAGATATGTGCAGTCTTGGGAAACAATGTGTCTTTTTGGCTTTTCTTTGAGTTTCTCTTCATTCCACTCCTCAGTTTTCTAATGTCACCATCATCTTTTTTTTTTAATTCCTTGTCAAATCTCACTTTCAAGTAAGTTGTAAATGAGGCCAATGTAAGTTCTTCCGTTAGTGTTCTTCTGTTGGTTCAGTGGGAACCTTTTCAGTCTGTCTCAGCCAAATTTCTCTAGTGAAATAAACCAATAGAGTATATGTATGTGTATGTTTTAAAATATTTATGTTAAGGCATTGGCTCATACAATCATGGATGCTAGCAAGTCTATAATCTGTAGGGCAAGCACACGGGCTGGAAACTCTTAGGCAGGACTTAATGCTACAGTTTTGATTCAGAATTTAGTACAATGTAGTAGAAAGTGTGTGGAATTTTAAAAAGGAACTGTGAGTCCATGACCAGCTCACAACTCTGCTCAACAGAAACGGGATCATATATGCACCATGGGATGCACCCTAGGATGTTCTTAGCAGCAAATGACTTGAAACAACTTAAATACCCACCAACAGCATGATGATGAATAGATTAATAGTGGTATCATGTCTATCTAGTGAAGTACTAGGTAGCGGTGAAAAAGAAATGCAGCCACATCAGCTTGGATCACACACACACATATTATAGAGGAAAAGTATCTGGACACAAAAGAATAAAGCTCTATGATTTCATTTATTGAAAGTTCAAAGGTACAAGTTAAAACTATAGGAAGGTAGTCAGAGTAGGGCCCACCTTCGGGAAAGGACAAGGAGGGCGGGGCTGAGAGAAGTGGTGGGGGCACTTGCAATGTCCTATTGCTTTTCCATCTTTTAACTTTTGCACTTTTTAAAAAAAAATTGGGGTATAATTGTTTTGCAATGCTGTGTTAGTTTCTGCTGTACAATGAAGCGAAGCAGCTATATGCATACATATATCCCCTCCCTCTTGGACCTCTTCCCCTACCCCTCCACCCTACCCCTCTAGGTCACCATAGACTATGCTTCCATCTTAATGGTGGTGACAGGGGGATGTCCACTTTGTCAAAACTGAAGGGTTTCAATGTTAAAATGCATTCACTTTACTGTTTGTATGATTTACTTTAATTAAGAGCTTGTATGAAGAATAGTGTTATGTTGGTGAGCAGAACACGTCTGGGGAACAGATCTGGCCCCCAGGCTGCTAGGAGGAAATTCTGGTTTGTCATCTTGCCTCACCGCTGTCTATGTGGCTTCTGCTTCCTTCTCAACTGCTACAGGGAAAGGCACGTTCACTTAACAGATGGGGAAACTGAGGCTTTGGGTTTGTGGCCGACTTTCCTAGAGGTCACTGCAAAAGCTGTTGAGCTGTATGCCAGATACAGAGATGAATCAAACCTTGTTCAGACCCTCAAAGAGCTCCCACCGTCTCAGTCATCAGCTCCTATCTGGGGGCGATTTTACCCTACACCCCCACCCCATTCAGGGGCATTTGACAATACCTAGAGACATTTTTGTCACCACTGGGGATGGGGATGGGGATGGGGGTGTGACAGAAATCCAGTGATAAGAGGCCAGGAATGCTAGGTGTGCCGTTCCGACAGTTTTGATGTCTCTATACCTGGTGTTTGTTTCAATTCCCATTTGAATATGTGGATGAACTTGATGTTCGATCACCGAATGGATTTTGTATTTTTCCTTCACCTGAATCAGGGTTTATCAACCTCATTGCATTCCACATTTGGGGCTCAGTAATTCTTTGTGGTGGGTACTGGGGGTGTTTAGAAGCATTCCTGGCGTCTTATCACCAGATGCCTGTCATATCCCCACCCCCAGTGGTGACAAAAATGTCTCCAGTTATTGCCAAATGTCCCTGAATGAGATGGGGGTGTAGGGTAAAATCATCCCCCAGATAGGAGCTGCTGACTGAGATATAGTGGGAACTCTTTGAGGATCTGAACAAGGTTTGCTTCATCTCTGTATCTGGCATGCAGTTGTTGCTGTTTAGTAGCTAAGTCCTGTCTGACTCTTTTGCAACCCCATGAGCCTGTAGCCCACCAGGCTCCACAGTCCGTGGGATCCCCCAAGCAAGAATACTGGAGTGGGTTGCCATTCCCTTCTCCAGGGGATCTTCCCAACCCAGGGATTGAACCTGCATTGGCAGGCAGATTCTTTACCACTGAGCCACCTAGGACGTCCACTTAATATTTGTCAGCTGAATACAAACCAAAAAAGCATGTCTATGCATGGTGTATGGTGTGGTCCCCATGCCCAGAAAGCTGGGTGCAGTCACCTCACAGACCAGCTCTTGTGTCTCAGCTCTGTGTTTCACACCTTTGTAGTCTTGGGTAAGTGATTAAACATCTCCTTACATAGGTTCCTCCTTTGTAAAGCTGGCAGGAGAACAGTGCCTGTCCTTGTGGTTTTAGTGTGTGGGTTGAGGAAATAACTAAGCCTGTGCATCACTGTGTGTGAATTAATCAGAAAAAGCTGTTTTTATTGGGAACCAGGTGAGTGAGAACTGAGTGATCAGGTGAGCTGCAAATAAAACTCAAGTTGCGATTCTTGGCTTGGAAGAAAAAGGTACCAGTCCAATGCTGAGTGGGACTTTGCACTTAAAGAGTCTTTATGCTTTGCAAAGGGCTCTTGTATTATTTTGCTCATTGATGCCCTGAGGTGAGACATTTTTGCCCCACGTGGCAGAGGAAGGAATGGAGGTCCTGGAATTTCAGGGAGTCAGCCAGGTCACTTAACTCAGCCTGCATGGGCATCTGCCTGCTTCTTCGAAACCTTACTGAATAGGTCCAGGGAGCCATTGGAGGTGGACCCTGGGCAGTGGCAGGGGAGGAGGAGCCTGTCCTGAGTGGCTGCTGGGGAAACGGAGTGTAGGGGTGGACTGACATCTGTTTTTCTCAGGCGCACTCAACACCCACCCTGCCTTCTTTTGGTAATAACATCCCACTTTCCCCTCCCCGGCCCCCCAGCCAATCATCCAAGGAGAACGGACCTACTTCCTGTTCCAGATCCGGCCAATCAGCACATCCCATTCCCTGGGCCCCAGTGATAGGCTCAGGGATGGTCATGTGACTCAAGACAGTCCAATGGGAGCCAACACTCCTTGGGCTCTGGCTGGAGCAGAGCTGTTTTTCATTGGAGTTGCTGAACTGGTAAGACATCTGTTGGGAGCTGGTGGTGGGCATCTTGCCACCCTGAGAGATGGATCTGCCTGCAAATGAAGCCAATACAAGCAGAACAAGGAGGAGAATAGGGACTGGTTTAAGCTAATCTGCGTTGGTTTCCGTGTCTGGACTAGGCAGTATGTGTCTGCTCCCACACCCCCATCAACACCTCTCTGGGTGAGAGCAGGGAACAAGGATGCTGGAAAACGAGTGATAAAGGTTCGTTTTTGGTTTTATGACACTGTTTGGTCAGGACACTGGTGAAAAATCAGCTGAACTCACCAGATACCACTGAATATTAGAAGGTGTATCTCCCCTCCCCACCCTCATGTTGTTCCCCAGATCTCAGCTTTTCCTTCCACAAAACGGGTATGCCTGTGCAGTGTAGCCATCCAGTAGAACAGCATGTTTGTTTCCACTAATTACTTGTCTGTATCTGTTCCTGACCTTCCATCTCCTAATAGTAAGAAAACAGCTAAGGTATTAGGCACTTGATATATATTATGCATTGTGCTAAACATGTTGCCCCTGTCATTACCTCTCTGAATTCTCCGGGCAGTCTTGGAACTAAGCTGGGAAGGAAGGGCATGGCCGAGGTCACATGGGCTCCTCTGCAGAGGTGAGCCAGGACTAGAGTCTTAATGAGATCTTGCTTCCAAATAGGCACAGCATCACAGTTTCCAAATGGCTTTCTTCTTCTCATTTGGTCCTCACCTGATTTTTTGAACTGTTTGTTCATTCTTGTTGGACAGATATGGAAACTAAGGTTCTTCAAAGGGCAGGGAACTTGACCAAGACAACAGAGAGAAGTTGGAGGAGGAGAATGGTAATGGTAACTGATACTCTGTAGGGAGCCCTTCACTAGGTCACAATTACATACATTGTAGGAGCAGGTGGAGCGATTCTTACCTCCATTTTACAGATGAAGAAACTGAGGCTTTCAGGATAAAGTCACTTGACCCAAGTTGCAGAGCCAGTTATGATGCCGCTGAGGCTTGCATCCAGGCAGTTGGATGTCACAGCACTTGTCTTTTAAGCACTGTCCCGTGCCAGCTTTCCAGAAATGGAATCTGAAGCAGGTCCAAGCCGCGTGGGCCACACACTCTCCCGTTATTTTGAAAGAAATGCACTAAGAGAATAACAGAGGGAGAATGTCCCAACTTCATTGTTCCCCACTTGGCAGCCCCCTCTGGTTCAGGTAAATAGAAGTGATTCCGTCATTGTTTGTCCCTGGTCCTAATGACTTTGGTCTTTGTGTCTTCGGAGCCAGACCTCACCCCTGGGAAGCTGGCCTGGGGCCTGAGAGGCACCAGCCGCCTCTGTGAACAATGGCCTTTGTTCTTCACACTTTCCCTATCAAAGCCCCACAGCAGGGATGGCCTTCAGAGGCGATGGACGCTGTGATAATCCTTGTGCCAGAGCTGGAAGGGGGGGCAGGAAAGGCGGGGTCAGGTGTAACTTTGACCCAGTTAAGTCACTCTGGGGTCTGCTGTCGTCCAGTGTTGGTGAGAATAAGCTCTGTGAATAGCTTTGGGGTTATTAGCTCATCAAGTCTTGTGTGAATTGTTCTCTTGTTATCTTCTGGGGAGTAGCGAGTCTGGAAATGATATTGGTGAACAGGGAATTTCAACAACAACAACAATAGTAACAGTGATGATGACGATGGTGATGATGCTGGCTATATTTATCGTTCACTTACTGTGTTCCGGACACTCTTAAGTATTGCATATACAGTAGCAGTTAATTCTAACAACAACCCTAGAAGGTAAAACAATTATTATTACATGTATTTTTAGATGAGGAAAAAGGAGGCTCCTGGGGTGGGTGGGGGAAGGTGTAAATAACTTGCCCAAGGTCACCAAGCTGGGCCTTGAACCCAGGTCAAAGTGACTCCAGAGCCCGTGGTCTTAACCACTAGGTTCAAGTGGGCCTTGGTAAGAAAGAATGGAGCCAGGGACATTGAGAGCAAGCATACTTGCGTTCTGCTTTCAGCCACTCATGCAGCCTCGGGCTGGTGGTCACCAGTGGCCATGCCTCCTTCATCATCTGTAAGATGGGGAGTCCTAACGTCTGCATACCCGAGTCCCATAGGAAATAGAATCTACCCTGGATGGTGCAACCTGTGAGACTTTCATCAAGGGCAATTTATCCAAGGATGGGCAGGGCTCAGTGAACACATGAGGGATGCTAAAGCCCCCAGAGTCTGGCAGCAGTGGGGAGCTCTCACCCTCTATAGGTTGTAGGAGCAAGACATAAAGAAATGAGATTTCAGGAGCCCTCGGCAGGCTGAGGTGGTGATGGAGGAGCCACCTGGCAGGAGCTGCAGTGGGGAGGCACAGAACCCTTGCCAGTGATGGGATCCTGAGTTAGGGAGAAAACATGGAAGAGATAACACAGCCTCTTTCCTTTTACCCCCTGATCTCTGGCCACTGCCTCCCATTGGATGATTCCAACAGGAAATCAGAGCACAAGGGATTCTGGGAAGTGTAGTCCATAAGGCTAGGGGTCAGTTTCTGGGACACAGAGGACAGAGAAGGGCAGAGAGTGGGGGAGAGGGCAAATGGAGAATAACCAAGTCCCACCTTCCTTGGTCCTCATGAACAGGGAATAAGGTGACTCGTGTAAACACCTCTTCTGTAGGAGGCATGCGGCCAATCCATTTGGTTTTGTTACAGGATAAGGCGTGGGGATCCTTGTTGGTATTCAAAAGTGTCTTCTGTTCACAGGAGGCAAAATTGCATCCTGGAAAAGTGTCGATTCTGGAGCGAGACATCTTTGATTCAAATCCCACTCTCCCACCTACTGGTTGTATGATCCCGGGGAATTCATTTAAACACCTTACACCTAAGTTTTCTCATCTATAATATGATCTGTAATTTAACACATATGGGATCTTAACTCCTCAGTTATAGATGAGTACCTACATCTCACAGGGGCGTGAGAAGCATTGAATGAGTTAAACATGGGAAGCTCTTAGAAGAATGTCTGGCCCTTGGTCAGTCCTCAGTAAATGCTGGCTCTTTCTTGTGATATTTCCAGATGCTTACTTTCAAGAAGGGCTGTCAGACAAGTCAGCGAAGAGCAGAGTGATGAGTCTTCTCAGTCTAAGAAGTAGGTATTGATTGGGGAGCAGAGACAGGAAGCCTTTTTCAATCAAGTGGGTCAAGGAAGGCCTCTTTGAGGAGGTGACATTTGAGCTGAGACCCGGAGGAGGAGTGAGAAGCCTCCAGGCCTGAAGAAGAGGGGCCCAGGCAGCAAGGATAGCAGGTGCAAAGACCCTGAGGCAAAACCAACTTGGGATGTTCAAGGAACTCCAAGAAGATGGTTGAGTCAGGTGGTGAGACTGGAGGTCAAGGTCAGAGAGGTGTCAGGGCCCGTGGAGGCCAGAGTAAGGAATTTGGATTTTCTTCCAGTGACACAAGAAGCTGCTGGAAGCGTGTTATGCGAAGAAGGGATGTGATTCTGTGTATTTGTCTGGGCCTTTTCAAGAAGCAAATACCAAGATGGGATTAAATGTGCAGGAATTTAATTAGGGGAAGTGCCTGTTTGAGAGCAAGTAGAGAGACAGAAAACCAGAACAGGCGGGGAGAGCTGTTGAACTTCAGTGCAGGTCTGATCCTGAGTGAGGGAGGAGACAGGGAGAGAAGGTCGGACAGCAGGATGCCTGGGTGCCACGCAGACTAAGGAAGACCCAGGAAAGCCGTGGGGAGGCCTGGAGCTGTCAGAGGAACTCCGTGTCTCCCTGGAACAGACCTGCCTCAGGGTCCTTGTCAGTTTCAGACACTGCTGAAATGCGGTCCCCAGGAACCACGGCCCATGGAAGATGTGGTCACCCAGGAAATACAGGGCAGCTTCAGAGTCCAGCAGCTGGGGCCCTCGGTTCACTGTGTTCCTTGCAGTTGTTGGTCTAGAGATGTATCCTCACCTTACCTTTCCAACTTACATTTTATTTTTTAAAAGTCTTTTTTGAATTTGTTACAATATTGCTTCTGTTTTACGTTTTGGCTTTTTGACCATGAGGCCTGTGGGCTCTTAACTCCCCAGCCAGGGATCAAACCTGCACCCCCTGCATTGGAAGGTGACGTCTTAACCACTGGGCCACCAGGGAAGCCATCAACTTGCATTTTAGACTTGCACAGGGCCTATGCTAAGGAGCCCAGCTGGGAAGGTGGATGAGAGGCACGCTGATGACCACTGAAAACTCTGGCCCTGAGGGCCCAGGCAGGAGGGGCTGAGTGGGCGACCCAGATGGAACTTGGTGGGAGGCCAGACAGAGGTGTGTGCCTCCCAGTGAGTCAGGCCCCGCCTGGCTCCTTCCCTGCCCGCCCAGCCTACGGCACCCCCTAGGTCCCCTGTCTCCCCGGAGGAAGTTAGGCCTGTAGCCCGGCTTCCTGCTATTATGCCATTTTTACAGCCTGGACTTGATTTAGGTGTTACCCTTATGGCTAAGAATATGCCCTGACACTTGAAAGGAACTTTTATTATTGTCCTAATTTGTGAAGAATTAGTTGTTGCTTTTTTTTTTTTTCTCTTTCCCTTCTCCCCTTTTTTCTCTGCAGGGTCAGGCTGGAGCCCTGTTATTGTTGTTAAATTTAGATCTGGAACTATATTGGGCCCGGCCTGGTGTCTCTGTGCTTTCACTTCTTAAAACAGGAAGGAAGGCCCCAGCTGGGGGCTTTCGGAGCGCCGAGGAGCTGTTCTGAAGGCCTTGGGGAAATGTGTGTCAGTGGAAACCACTAGAAATGCGTAGGAGGGACCGGATTCAGAGAGTGTCTTTGCGTGGTTGAGTTGAAAAAAAATTTCCCCTGGACCTTGTGAATATCCCAATGAGCCAGACAGCCTGTTGTGGTGGGTGGGAGACTTACTGAGTGGGTTCACAAAATCCCAGCTCTGCCACTTTCTAGCTGTATGATTTGGGACAGCTTCCTCCTTGCCTCAGCTTCCCTATCTGTAAAATGGGTATAGTGATGTTACCAACTGGTTGGCTTGAACAGCAGAAACATCACAGCATCTGCAGGGCTTTGCTCCCTCTGAAAGCACCAGAGAAGGGCATATTTCAGGCCTCTCTCTTAGCATTTAGTAGTTTCTTAGCTTGTGGCAGCACAACTTCCATCTTCATGTTGTATTGCCCTTATGTGCATGCCCCGTGTCTAAATTTCCCCTTTTGATAAGGACACCAGTCGTACTGGATTAGAGGCCCAGCTACTGCAGCATGATTTCCTCTTAACTTATGGTATCAACAGCACCCCTATTTCAAATAGGTTCACAGTCTGAGGTTTTGGGGCTTAGGACTTCAAGCTATGAAATTTGGGGTGGGGGTCATTATTCCACCCATAATGAGAGGCATCTTGTCATAAAGTGTTCTGTCCAACCTGAACACAGCTAGTAAGTGGTAGGGCCAGGATCTGAGCCCCGGACAGTCAGATTCCACAGCTCATCACCACAGCCGTGATGCTGAAGGCAGCGGTGGACTTGGGCACTCAGAGCTGGGCCCCAGTGCCGTGGCTTGGTTTCGAGTTGGCCTAGAAGGAGAGGATGGTTAAGGATATTGAAAGAGGAGATTAGAGGGAGGTGATGAACATCTGAAGGGCTGGCTCTTCCTTAACACAGAAATGAAAGGAGAAAGTGCTTCCCCTGAGAAGACAGCAAGAGGAAGGTGCAGAGTTGATGGCGATTGGAGGTGGCACTTCCCTTCCCCTACTCCATCCCTTTCTCCCCGCTTCCCTTCCCGCCCACCCTCCACCTGGAGAGTCAGCAGGAGCCAGCTGTCTTTTGAAGGGGAGAGGGGCTGAAAGAGGATGCTGAAAACTGCAAAACGGTTCTTTCGAGGACTTCAGAGATTTCCCCTGCCTGGCAAGACCTTCCCACTCCTCTAAAGGGTGGGGGTGATGCCCAAGCGGAGATATAAATATCTCTCGCTCTTTTTCATAATTCAGGAGCCTGTCAGTCACTGGAGAGACCACGCCAAGAGGCATGATGATGGATGTGGGGTGATGCAGAAGGTGTCTGCTGCTGCTGCTAAGTCGCTTCAGTCGTGTCCGACTCTGTGCGACCCTATAGACGGCAGCCCACCAGGCTCCCCTGTCCATGGGATTTTCCAGGCAAGAGTACTGGAGTGGGGTGCCATTGCCTTCTCTGGAAGGTGTCTGAGAACGCACAGAAAGGGAGCTCTGTAGTCCCGACTCCCTGGACCACCCCCCAGGTGACAGAGCTGATGTCACAGGGAACTGGGGACGCATGGCATTGCCACCTCAGAACTTCCTGGCTGAGGGCTGCGTGAAGAGAGGCTAGGTGTCCAGCATCATTCTAGATTTAGCTGTCATTGTTATTCAGTTGCTCAGTTGTGTCTGACTCTTTGTGACCCCATGAACTATAGCCTGCCAGGCTCCTCTGTCCATGGGATTTTCCAGGAGAGAATACTTGAGTGGGTTGCCATTCTCTTCTCCAGGGGATCTTCCCAACCCAGGGATCGAACCCAGGTTTCCTGTAGTGCAGCCAGATTCTTACCATCTGAGACAACAGGAAAGGGGGTTCCTACTCATCTAGATTTTACTGAGCATTTAGTTGAATTAGGCACTGCCCCCTCGAGTGATCATATTTCATCCCCACCATCTCCAAGAAGTGGATATTATTATTTCCTTTTTACAGATGAGGAAACTGAGGCTCAGTGATAAGACGCAAGAGCTAGGATTTGAACCTGGGTTGTTTGACCTCAAAGCCTGTGTGATTCACCACTCTGAAAGTTCACATTCTTTTTTTTTAATTGGAGGATAATTCTTTATGATGTTGTGTTAGTTTCTGTTGTACAACAATGTGAGTCAGCTATACATCCATTCATCCCTTCTCTTGTGAGCCTTCTTCCCGCCCCTCTAGCATCCCACCGCTCTAGGTCTTCACAGAGCACTTAGCTGAGCTCCAGATGCTTTATAGCAGGTTCCCGCCAGCTATTTATTTTACACATGGTGTGAAAGTCCACTTTCTGAAGGTAGGAAGCTTCAAGTTCATCTCAGCAACCTCCTTGCCCTTCTCTAAATAGCTTTTCTCTAAGCAGAAGTCCAACATCTCCTAGGAAAGCCACGATTTGCATTTCAGACACATTCACCTTCTCTGTCAGCAGCCCCCATCAAGACCGACTCCCCATGTTGTTTTGCCCTTAATGGACAACCGTAGTGGCTTATTGATGGGTCTCTCAGCACTCACCCTTGTCTTCTGTCTGTCCTTTCCGCATAGAGCAACCAGGGTGTCCCCTGCAGTAACACAGATCTGGCGAGTGCCTCAGCAGATTAAAAGCAGAATAACTTTGTCGTGCAGTTGTTCAGTCATGTCCAACTCTTTGTGACCCCTTGGACTGCAACATGCCAGGCTTCCCTGTCCTTCACTATCTCCCATAGTCATTTCAAACCCATGTCCATTGAGTCAGTGATGCCATCCAACCATCTCATCCTCTACTGTCCCCTTCTCCTCCTGCCTTCAATATTTCCCAGCATCAGGGTCTTTTCCATTGAGTCAGTTCTTCACATCAGGTGGCCAAAGAATTGGAGCTTCAGCATCAGTCCTTCCAATGAATATTCAGGGTTTATTTCCTTTAGGATTGACTGGTTTAGTCTCCTTGCAGTCCAAGAATAACTATATGATATAACAATTCTGGTTTTTGGGTATCTACTCCAAAGAACTGAAAGCAGAGTGTTGGGCTGACACTGGCACACCCCTGGCCACAGCATCATTATTCACAGTAGCCAAAAGGTGGAAACAGTCTCAGAATCGATTGACAGATGAACAGACAAACAAAATATGGTCCTTTCATACTGGAATGGTATTCAGCCTTAAAAGGAAGGGAGTTCTGACACACTCTACAGTGTGGATGAACCTTGAAGACAATATGCTCCATGAAGTAATCCAGTCACAAGATGATAAAATCTGCATGATTCCACTTATAATGGGTGCCCAGAGGAGTCAGATTTACCGAGACAAAGTGGAATGGTGGTTGCCAGGGGCAGGGGAGAGAGGAAGCAATGAGTCAGTGAGGCAATGCAGACCCTTTTGTCCCGGGGGAGATCCCCTGGAAGAGGGAATGGCAACCCTCTCCAATATCCTTGCCTGGAGAATCCCATGGACAGAGGAGCCTGGCAGTCTACAGTCCATGGAGTCACAATGAATAGGGCATGACTGAGCAACTAACACACACACACACATTCCATTGTATGAGTAGAACACAGTTGGCTTATCCCTTCAGTTTCTCCCATGTTTTAGCTATTGGGAATAATGCTGCTGTGAGCATGGGTGCATTCATCATGCAGTTTTGAGAGTTAGCCCTGTGTGGTTTCTAGGTCTGAAGTCATGAATGCATGCATCCATCCATCTACTTGTTCATTCAGCAATTTGTCCAGTCCTCACTAGACCAAATGGGAACCCAATGCTATTTCTTAATCCTGATGTGACCTCAGTCAGGCACTTGAGCTTCTCCAGCCTCTGTTTGTTTTTGTACAATGGGAGGTGGCAAGAACCCACCTCTGTGGTGATGGAGCAGGTGAAAACCAGCCCTGAGATCTTGCATGCCTGCTTCCTTCCCCTCCATGCTACCTGGCATGCCTGGAGAAGATCAGGGTCCATCTCTACCTCTAGCTCACTCTTTGGTCACTTCCAAATCTGACTGGCCTCCCCGCCCTAGGGGGCAAGGCCTGAGCAGGTAGACAAGCAGACCAACCTTGTGATGCCCTGGTCGGCCCAGGTGCCACCTGAGGCCAGATGCCTTCTGATGAGAAGCTTTGGACTCCCTTGACTCCCAACCCCCTCTGTTATGCATCCCCACTGTGCAGCGCAGCTGGTCAAGGAAAGGAGACCAAGTCAAAGATCCTGGGCATTGATGAAGCAGAGATGAGTGGCCGAGATGTGGGAGGTCAGGAATGCTTGTATTCTTGCAGAGGGTGGAGGAGGAAAGACACTCTTCTAAGCTGCCCTTCTCAGCCCTCCCTGGTTCCTTGAGGGGCCGCCCATCTGCCTGAAAGGCTTCCTTTCAACATTCCTCTGCATTCTGGGCTCCCACTGGGCAGGAAGCAACTGCCCCCTCAAACCCCCCAGGGCATCTCAGCTGGCACTGTCATTTAGCCTGATTCCCAGAGATCCCCAGGGACAGAGGAAGGGGGCAGGCAGAGGAGTCTCCTCTGTTGCTTGTGGATGAGGCAGGCAGAGAGCTGAGTCTTAGGAATGTCATCCTGTTGACTTTCTCTCCTTCTCCCCGGGGAGAGAATGTCTGTAAAAGAGAAACAGACCAACAAAAGCAGCCAAACACAGAAAATCTCCTTTCTGACTCGAAATGCCTCAAACCAAATATGGGCTTCCTTCCTTTTCCTGCACTTTGCTTTATGGTGCTTCACAGATAACTTTGTTTTTTACATACTGAAGGTTGGTGGCAACCCTGCGTTGAGCAAACTCTATTGATGCCATTTTTCCAACAGCATTTGCTCACTTCCTGTCTCTGGGTCATACTTGGGTAATTCTCCCGATACTTCAAACTTTCATGATTGCTGTATTTGCAATGTATTTCGTAAATTACTGTATTTGCGATGGTGATCTGTGATCAGTGATCTTTGATGTGACAACTGCAACAAGACTATGACTTGCATCACCGTTGGGTACCCGTCCTTCACCCCTGCTCGAATGTGAACTCCTTGTGAGCAAGGATCCAGTTCTGTTTGCCTGTGTCTCCCCAATGCCTGGACCCCAGTCGGTGCTCCATAAATGCCTCCAGAAAGGAATTCTCAAGAGTGGCAGGAAGAAGGATGGAGTCACGAGGCACAAGTTGCCCTTGGAAGGAAGGGCCAGGTTTAGCATCTTTGGGCGTGATTGTTCTTATGCAGGATTCTAGAGCTTCCTTCCTCTTTCAATGGAATCTTCTCCCCTTTTCATCATTTAGAAATGTTATTCTGGGAGACGGGTCTGTAGGCATCACAAGACTGCCAACGGGGTCCCCAGTACTGGCAGGTAAAAGGAAGGGGCTGTTCTGGCGGTGGAGACGCAGCCTTCCTCCTGTGTCAGCTTCTAGTGAGGGGAGAAATGTCTGTCCTTACAGACTGGTGACCTTCCAGGAGAGACTGGGTGGGAGGGGTGGAACCTGGGGTCTCCTGCTCCCCTTTCCTCTCTTCTCCCCTCCCCCACTTCCTTCTCCCTTCCCTCCTCACCCCTGTCTCTTCCCCTCCATCCTGTTCTCTCTCTCTGCCTTTCTCTTTCCTTCTTTTTCTTTTTTTATAATATTTATTTATTGGACTGCACTGGGTCTTAGTTGCAGCACGTGGAATCTTTAGTTGTGGCATGCAAACTCTTAGTTGTGGGATGTGGGATCTAGTTTCCTGACCAGTGATTGAACCTGATACCCCTGCACTGGCAGTATGGAGTCTTAGCCACTGGACCACCAGGGAAGCCTCATGCCTTTCTCTTTCTTAGTATTGCTCCCTGTCTCCTTTATTTCCCTTCTCTCTGTCCTTCCCTTCTCTCTCTTCCTCTCTCTCTCTGAATGTTTGTGGACATTGCTTTCTTTACCTGTGAGTGTATGATGCCTGGACAGTCAGGGATTCCCTTTGTGTGTATATCTGCCTGGATGGCCCTGCTCCCTCTCATTGTTTATGGAACATGATATATATTTGAATACCTGGTAGTTGGCATGTTCTCTTTGGGGCCCCAGAAGTCTGTGTGTGTTGGAAATATGGGTTTCCTATTTGTGTTTATCTGTGTGCTCCAGTGTCTGTGTACACCTTGGTGGTTTGAAGATTCTGAGTGTGTTCCTGGATATTTCCCTCTGTCTCTGTGTTTGTTTCTGGCTGCTCCCTTGGATGCTTCCATTTCTCCGTGGTATGATACCTGGTGGTCCAGGCTGTCCTCCCTCCCCCAAAGAATGTGATCCTTCGTGTGTAACCCCCCAGAGGGGTGTGTATTTATCCCTCACCTCCTCTCCCAAGAAACCAGGGTTTTCCCACCATCGCAAATCCATGAGCTTTTCAAATTGATGCCCATAGGTTAAACCTTCATGATCTAGACCAGAGGTTGGCAAACTTTTCCTTAAGGGGTCAGATGGTAAGTGTTTTAGAGTTTGCAAGCCGTGTGCTTGCTGTCACAACACTCACCTCTGCTTTTGTAAAGTCTCAGCAAATACCGCACACAATACAGAAATGAGTAAGTATGATTGTCCATAAAACCAAATTTGTGGACACTAAAATTTGAATTCCATATAATTTTCACCTGTGAAAGGGTAGTCTTCCTTTTATTGTTTGTAACCATTTAAAAGGGTGAAAACTATTCTTAGCTCATGAGCCATACAAAAATAGATGGTGGACTGGATTTGGTTCACAGGTCATAGTGTCTGGATCCTCTGTCTATTGAAATCAAACTGGTCTCCTGCCTGTGGCCTCTACCTGGCTTGAGAAAGTCATGTGTCAGGGGCAACTGAGTTAGCACTTGAGCCTTCCCAGGGGGCCAGGACACTCACCTTGGATCCCTACAGGCTGTGATCACCCATCTCTGAGGCTTTGTTGAGGGTCCCCTTGGGTGGGCTTTGCAGTAGAGGTCTTGATAGCTGAAGACCTCATGTTGAGAGCAGAGTGGAGCAGACCACCTATACTTGAATCCCAGCACGACTCCCTACCAGCCTAATGACTTTGGACAAGTGACGTCTCCTTTCTGAGCCTCAGTTTTCTCATCTGTAAAATGGGGCTCTTAATCATACCTTTGCCCTAGGGCTATTGTGCAGCCTCAAAGACACAGCAAGCGTACACTGAGCATGACTCCTTGTGAACGTGAAATGCATGGGAACTTCAGCCTCACCTATGATGACTCCTGAGCACAGCGAACCCCCGAAGAGGGGAGAGACGATTTCTGCCAAACTGGTCTGGGCCCTTGGGATTCTGCTTTCCTGTGGTTCTCAGGCTCTTAGGTTACCTAGAAATGTAACCCCTGGTATTTCTCTTAGATTCCCCAGATAAAAATCTGGGTAATTACTACCTTTGTCCTTTTAATGAGCTATTTCAGTGGCTGTTGTTTAAATACTAGAGCAATTATCTGTTAGAAATACTGGCCTCTGGGTTCCTGTAGCCTCACTTTTCTGGGGTGGCAGATAGGGGTATCTTTCTGCTCCCCTCACTCCCCAGGGATGAGAGACAAGGACGGTGAAGGGTCACTGAGAGATCCTTCTTGGGGATGATGTGGGCAGGTTGGGAAAAGCTGTCCTCAGAAATAAACCCGCAGACCTGCTCCTGCGAGGATAACTTGCTTTCTTTTTTAAGACAAGATTGATTTATTTGGCTTCTTCAGGTCTTCGTTGGGGCACGCGGGCTGCAAAGTGCACGGGCTCTGAAGGTTGCGCTATGCTGTGGGCTCTAGCTGTGGCGGGCAGGCTCAGGAGCTGCTGTGTGCAGGCTTAGCTGCCCCCTAGCACGTGGGATCTTAGTTCCCTGACCGGGGATCAAACCTGAGTCCCCTAAATTGTAAGGCGATTCTCAGCCACTGGACTGCCAGGGAAGTCTCTACTTATGATGGCTTCCTCTTGATGTCCTTCAAGCTGACGTTGTAAGCCACAGAGTTTCCCATGCCAAGGATTTAATGACATTTCCACTTAACTCGTGACTTTTAACTTTGGAAATACCATTGTCTACCATGTAGCAGAGCAACCAGATGGCCTGAGCTCAGGGACCAGTACTAACTTGGAAAATCTATTTCACTCAGACAAAGTTTCCCCCAAATTTCCTTCTATTGTGTCACTATCCTGCCCAACAAACTTTAATGGCTCCTTGCTACCTCGAGGGTTAAATATTAGTACCTTATCCAGAGGGCTTCCCATGTGGTGCACAGGTAAAGAACCTGCCTGCCCACGCAGGAGATTCAGGAGACAACGGTTCGATCCTTGGGTCCGGAAGATCCCCTGGAGTGGGAAATGGCAACCCACTCCAGTATTTTTGCCTGGAAAATTCCATGGACAAAGGAGCCTGGTGGGCTACAGTCCACAGAGTTGCAGAGAATTAGACACAACTGAGCACACACATGCACACACTTCTTACCTAGAATTCAAGGCTTTCCACGATGTGGTTGGACCTAGTGTCCAGTCCTTTGTCCATCTGTGGACCCCCTGTTCCTCTAGTCTTGCCCCCTCACTGCCCCACCACGCCATGCCAGTTCCCTGGTGTACAAAGTGCCTTTCCCACTTCTGCTCTGTCTGTCCTGACTTCTCCTACCTGTTCCACTCACTAGAGACACAACCTTGAGCAAGGTGCTTTGCCTCTTGCATCAAGCTTTACATCTGTAAGAGAGGGATCATGAAATGACATACTTAGAATGCTGTATCCATGAGTCAAAAAAATACTACCTATTAAGGGCGGAGCTTGGTGCCTGGTTCAGCTCACAGTTAGCTGCCCCTGCTCTTGCTAGGGTCAAAAATACCACTTTCCCGACCTCCCAGGCTTATCTTGCTTTCTTACAGCTCCATGGACAGCCATCTCCATGAAGCTCCATCTAGTGACGAGGTACCATGAACATTTTCCTAGCCTGCAAAGCAGGCACACTAGTCCCTTCTTGCTTAAAGAAATTTCCTTTTGAGAGCAAGTTGGGATGTCCATTACAGCCTCTGAAAGCCCTCATTAGCGTGTCTTGTTCCTGTAGGGTGTTTTTGCATGACCCCTGAGCCGCCATCATGATTCAGAGCCTGGGTAGAAAGTTCCTGAATTCCATTACTAAAATCAGCCCCATGAAACAGGAAGGTCATTGCCAAGGTCTTTGGAAGAGAAAGCTAGAATCAGTTGCTCCCAGGAAATATTCCAGCTTTGCTGGATCCTGAGGAATAAAAAGGAGGAAGGGAAAATGTTTTATGAAGTATGATGGTTCTTTTCAGGCATACTCAGCGTTAGATTCTGCAAAACAATTACTTTCAAGTTACATTCCTCAATTAAGACTCCAGCACCACTGTGAACTAAGTACTGCTGGTGCAAAGTGTAGCTCAGAGACGTTAAGTGAATTGTCCTAGCCCACACAGCAGGTTAGTGATGAAAATGAGGCTTGGACAGAAATTA
The DNA here is from genome assembly GCF_910594005.1 of Cervus elaphus. Taxonomy (NCBI): domain Eukaryota; kingdom Metazoa; phylum Chordata; class Mammalia; order Artiodactyla; family Cervidae; genus Cervus; species Cervus elaphus. The sequence goes on along the minus strand of NC_057819.1, from coordinate 13,418,637 downwards.
TCTTCTCCTCAATACAGCCACTTTCTACTAGTCTGGACTTTCTGTGGCAAGAACCGCCCTTTTTAGTTGAACACATGTCCACCTACCATAAAAAAGATACATTGTCCGTTTTCACTGGCAGTCAGTGATCTGACATGCTCTGGCCAAAGAAATAAAAGCAGAACTGACTTGTGGGTCTCATAGGAAGATGGCTTAAAGGGAGGTAACCCAGGTGGGAGAAGCCTATTTCCCTCTCTGCCTTCTTTCTTCCTTCTTTGCAGCTATAACTTGAGTGTGATGGCTGCAGCTTCAGCAGCTATTTTGAACCATGAAGCAATCATGAGACTTGATCACCTACTAGAAAGCAGTACAGAAGGTTGAGTTTTGGGTCCCTGGTGTCACCACTCACCCGCCTTATCAGCCTTGAGCAACTACCCCTCAACTTCTGTTAGATGCTAGAGATATGAATTCATTTAACTCACTTTTGCGTTGATTTTTCTGTCAGTTGCAGCCTTCTTTCTCCTAAATGTGCTCTGACTCAGACTCTTTTTATATGTCCTTATGACATCCTCTATGTCCCTTTCAGTACATTCATCACAGTCAAATTGCGTTATTTATTTTACAGTTGTTATTGTTTAATCTATTGGGCTTCCCTTGTGGCTCAGCTGGTAAAGAATCCGCCTGCAATGCGGGAGACCTGGGTTTGAGACCTGGGTTGGGAAGATCCCCTGGAGAAGGGAAAGGCTGCCCACTCTAGTATTCTGGCCTGGAGAAGTCCATGAACTGTATAGTCCATGGGGTCCCAAAGAATCAGACATACCTTAGTGACTTTCACTTTCACTTATTTAATGTATGTTTCAAAAAATATGCAGTTCCATGAAAGCAGGGACTGTGGTCTTTCCTATTGCTACTTCCTAGCATGCAGCAGAAGGCTAGGCTAGAGGAGGTGCTGGTGATTATTTATAGACTGAGCAATTATTGTCCTGCTCGGAGTCCCTGCAGCAGGTCCCAGTCAGTTAATGCAGAGGAAGAGCTACCTATTTTTTCACCAAGCCTCCCACACTCACATTTTCTCTCTCTGGGTGGGTTCCTTTTTAAAAAGTTTTTAAAAAATTAGTTTATTATTTTTGGCTGCCCTGGGTCTTCATCGCTGTATATGGACTTTCTGTAGTTGCAGCAAACAGGGGCTACTCTCTAGTTGCGGTGCACAGGCTTCTCATTGTGGTGGCTTCTCTTGTTGTGCAGCATGGGCTTTATTAGGGCACACAAGCTCAGTAGGTGTGGTTCATGGGCTTAGATGCCCTGTAACATATGGGATCCTCCTGGACCAGGAATCTAACCTGTGTCCCCTGCATTGGCAGGTGGACTCTTAACCTCTGGACCACCGCGTGCATTCCTTTTGCCTGCAAATGCTGCAACTATCAGGAGAACCAACCCAGCTGGAGAAAGTAAAATTTAGTGCACACAAAACACATTCTCCCTTGTCTTCAAGTCTGTGTCATGTGTCTCCTAAGCCACTTCCATTTTCAGCTATGAGAATATATCCAAGAAAAATGAGAAAAGACAGATGGGTCTAAAAGGAGGGGTTTCTTTTTCAGATGCACTTTTACTCCTCCATGAAGAAGCAAGGTGAACTTTGGGTGGAGTGAAGGGAGAGGAGTGTAGGATTTGTTGAGCTCACAGCCACTGGCATCATGATTGAGATGCGCAATCTGAAGTCAATGTCATCCACCTCCATGTCTTAAATCCACCATTTTCTGCCTGTGTAACCTCAACAAGTCCACTGACGTCTCTGAGCTTTGGTTTTCTCACCTGCAAAATGGAAATGCTTATATTCTGCACCTCATAAGTTTGTTGCGAGGATTCAGTGAGGGAACTCGAGTGCAAGGCATAGCACAGAGTAAATTCCTTTAAATAGGGAACTCTTTTTTATGTTTGCATTTACTGTAATCCACTTAAGAAGGCTTGCTTCTGTGACTGCTTGGTGACTCTGATCCTATTCTGGGGTTTTTGAAACCTTCCAGATGGGCTGCAAATTGACTGTGATGGATGGTGGCGCCAAATTGGGAAGAAATAATTCATTCTCTGCCATTTGAGAGGATGATGCAAAGTGCTTGTATCTAGCCTGTCTCCCCCTCCCCACATAAATTTCTCTTATTCTCTTAGCAGGTGTCCATTATTCCCTTGCCATACGTCTATACAAGCAGGTCTGGTTTTACCATAGTGCAGAGAGAGCTTGATGCTTGAGCTGGGGAGTGCCTACAAGAGTCTTTTAATAGACTGGTTTTCATGCAGCCTTGTGGATGGCAAAGGGCTAATCCTTTTACCAGGTTCTAAGTTGAAAGGTACTTCTCTGGTGGCGCTAGTGGTAAAGAACCTGCCTGCCAATACAGGAGGTATAAGAAACTTGGGTTCAATCCCTGCGTCGGGAAGATCCCCTGGAGGAGGACATGGCAACCCACTCCAGTATTCTTGCCTGGAGAATCCCAAGGATAGAGGAGCCTATTGGGCTACAGTCCACGGGGTCACAAAGAGTTGGACACGACTGAAGCGACTTAGCACACACACACGCATGCTGAAAGGACTCATGTAGGTTTAGTGCAATACCTAAACATCTATTATTTGCTTTGCAGATTCTTCTGCTTCTAAGTGGCTCCTGCCTGCATTTTGCTCAGAATCAAGTCCAGTTGAAGTGTGTAGAATAAGGGGATTGGACATCTTTGTCTTTCTAGAACTCCAGGTCTTCAGCTGTGCAGGTTACCCAGTAGCAGATAGTGGTACCCAACTGATGTTGGCAAAAGCAAGTGATTACTAACATGGTGAAACCCAGTGGTTACCTCGCAGTGGCCAATGGGAGTTCACAGTACTGAGTTGAGAAAATCATATCAGCCAATAAGCTGACGGTTTGTTTTTAATTGAGGTGAAATTCATATACCATAAAATTAGCCATTTAAACATATAAAATTCAGAAAAGTTTGGTACATTCACAATGTCATGTAACAATAACCTCTATCTAGTTTCAAGACATGTCATCAGCCCAAAAGAAAACCCATCCCATCCAGCAGTCACTTCCTATTTACACTTTCTGTTGTTGGGGATTTATCTATTCTGGAAATTTCTCATAAATGGAATCATACTGTATGTGGGGCTTCCTGGGAGGCTTAGTAGTAAAGACTCTGCCTGCCAATGCAAGAGATGTGAGTTGAATCCCTGGATCGGCTCTATGACCCACCTCCCAGAATATTGGAAATAAAAGCAAAAATAAACAAATGGGACCTAATGAAACTTAAAAGCTTTTGCACTACAAAGGAAACTATAAGTAAGGTGAAAAGACAGCCCTCAGATTGGGAGAAAATAATAGCAAATGAAGAAACAGACAAAGGATTAATCTCAAAAATATACAAGCAACTCCTGAAGCTCAATTCCAGAAAAATAAATGACCCAATCAAAAAATGGGCCAAAGAACTAAACAGACATTTCTCCAAAGAAGACATACAGATGGCTAACAAACACATGAAAAGATGCTCAACATCACTCATTATTAGAGAAATGCAAATCAAAACCACAATGAGGTACCATTACACGCCAGTCAGGATGGCTGCTATCCAAAAGTCTACAAGCAATAAATGCTGGAGAGGGTGTGGAGAAAAGGGAACCCTCTTACACTGTTGGTGGGAATGCAAACTAGTACAGCCGCTATGGAGAACAGTGTGGAGATTTCTTAAAAAACTGGAAATAGAACTGCCATATGACCCAGCAATCCCACTTCTGGGCATACACACTGAGGAAACCAGATCTGAAAGAGACACGTGCACCCCAATGTTCATCGCAGCACTGTTTATAATAGCCAGGACATGGAAGCAACCTAGATGCCCATCAGCAGATGAATGGATAAGGAAGCTGTGGTACATATACACCATGGAATATTACTCAGCCATTAAAAAGAATTCATTTGAACCAGTCCTAATGAGATGGATGAAGCTGGAGCCCATTATACAGAGTGAAGTAAGCCAGAAAGATAAAGAACATTACAGCATACTAACACATATATATGGAATTTAGAAAGGTGATAACGATAACCCTATATGCAAAACAGAAAAAGAGACACAGAAATACAGAACAGACTTTTGAACTCTGTGGGAGAAGGTGAGGGTGGGATATTTCAAAAGAACAGCATGTATACTATCTATGGTGAAACAGATCACCAGCCCAGGTGGGATGCATGAGACAAGTGCTCCGGCCTGGTGCACTGGGAAGACCCAGAGGAATCGGGTGGAGAGGGAGGTGGGAGGGGGGATCGGGATTGGGAATACATGTAAATCCATGGCTGATTCATATCAATGTATAACAAACCCACAGGAAAAAAAAAATAATAAAAAAAAAAAAAAAAAAGAAGTGTTCAAAAAAGGCAGGATTTAACCATCACATAAAGTATTTTATTACATGAAAAAAAAAAAAAAAGAATCCCTGGATCGGGAAGATCCCCTGGAGAAGGAAATGGCAACTCACTCCAGCATTCTCACCTGGAAAATTCCATGGACAGAGGAGCCTGGTGGGCTACAGTCCATGGGGTTGCAAAGAGTCAGACATGACTGAGCGACTGAACCTGCGCACTGTATGTGACCTTTTGTACCTGACATGTTTCACTTAGCATCATGTTTTTCAGGTTCATCCACGTTGTACTGTGTATCAGAACTTCATCAGTTTTTATGAATGAGTAATATTCTGTTGTATCAAAGTATCACATTGTGTTTATCCATTCATTCCTTAATGGACATGTGATAATGCTGCTATGAACTTTCCAGTATGAAGCGAGCATTTGTTTGCATATCTGTTTTCAGTTTTTTAGGGGTTATATCCTTAGGGATGGAGTTGCTGGCCTCTGTGATAATTCTGTGTTTAACTTTTTGAGCAATCAGTTGACCTGTTTTTATCCATGTGTGAGATACTCCTTTGAACTCTTCAAGAAACCTGGGGGCAAAGACAGCTCAGTACACAGGCAGCTAAGCTCTTGCTTAAGCAAGTGAGAAGGGTAGCTCCAAAAGTTGGGGTAATTATTGTTAATGAAACTTTCTTTGATGCTGTAGGTACTCGGTAAATCTTTACACTGGATTGACAAAAATTTCCATTCTGTACAAAGCACTTCCTATATTTCATTCTCCTATGATTTCTCTTAGCAGTTGATAGTGGGTAGAGAGCTAGGAAATTTGTGCTAATTCTCCTGGGGAAACTATAGTTTGGGTAGAATGTCCTAAACATGATCCTGTCACTTTACAGAGCAGGTGTTTGAACAAATATTGGGTGTGGGTAACTTATGGGGATTGTGGCACTTTCTGGACCAATGCTGGCTGGAAAATTTATCACGCATGGCTCGTCACAAGGTGTGAAAACCACCTGCTGGGAACATCTGAGTCTATAATTGTTGAGTCATGAGTAATTGCTTGACCTGGGAGGGCTTTCTCAGCCAAGACCCAATCCTGTTAGCTGAGATTTAGAAGTACCCAAACAAGTTCATGGGTGAGGGTCCTAAGAAAGGGACAAGACGAACATCTAGTCTCATCCCTGGCCTTCCCCAGTTTCCTTCTTCTAATTCCTATAAATTCCTTAAAGGCATGGACCATGTTTTCACTGTTTTTATCAGTAGTGATAAGCACACAGCAGGTGCTTAATGAATATCTAGTGAATAAATGAATGCACAGATTAATGGCTTTTTCTTATCTCCTTCGAAGACCTTGGAGTAGTGAGAAAATAATGTACAATACAGGGAACATCTGTATCTATCAGGAAGAGAAAGCTCTGTGCTTCCAAGGCTTGTTCCCACCATTGATTAGGCAAAACTCCAAGCACTTAGGGTCTTTGCACCTGCTGTTTCCACTACTTGGATGCTCTTCCCACAGGTATGGTGCAGGCTATCATTTCCTTCACCGCTGTGCTCAAATACCAACTCAACCTGGAGGCTTTCCTGACCGCCAATATGAAACAGCATCCCTTAACCCTGTAAAACGTTAGTCACTTAGTATCTGTCACACCCAAAAGAATATATGTAACATGCGTGTAATCATGAAAGCCTGATGATAAAAGAAACACCTGTAAACCCACCACTTAGGAGCTAAAACACAGCTGTTTCTTTTCTCAGTTAGCTTTTTTGGCATATAGTAGCTTTCCAATGTTAGTTTCTGCGATACAGCGAGTGAATCAGCTGTGCGTGTTCATAATCCCCTTTGCGGGCCTCCTCCCCATTTAGGTTGCCACGGGGCACTGAGTGGGGCTCCCTGTGCTGTAAGGTGGCTTCTCATTAGTTACCTTTTTATGTGCTGTGCTGTGCTTAGTCACTCAGTCGTGGCCGACTCTTTGCGACTGCCTGGGCTGTAGCCCGCCAGGCTCCTCTGTCCATGGGGAGTCCCCAGGCAAGAATACTGGAGTGGGTTGCATGCCCTCCTCCAGGGGATCTTCCCCACCCAGCAGTCGGACTCAGGTCTGTCCCATTGCAGGTGGTTTCTGAGCCATCAGGTAAACCCATGAACACTGGAGTACGTAGCTTTATTCCCTTCTCCAGGGGATCTTCCTGACCCAGGATTGAACCAGGGTCTCCTGCATTGCAGACAGTTTCTTTACCACCTGAGCTACCAGGGAAGCCCATTTTATGCAGAGTAGTGTATATATGTCAGTCCCAATCTTCCAGTTCATCCCACCCATCCCTTTTCCACCTTGATATCCATCCATTTGTTCCCTATGTCAATGCAGCCATTCCTGTTGGAGTTGCCCCTGCTCACTGCCCCAACCCCATTTCCCCCCTGGCCGCATTCTGCCCCAGCATAATCACTATGGTGGATTTTCACCCTTTGCCTAGATTTCTGTATTGTGTAGCATTTATCACTGCACAACATATTATATTTCTATTTGTTTGTGAACTTGCTATCTTTCTTCTCCCAAATCTAAACTCCAAAAAGTTCAAGGATGTTTTCCTGTTTGGTTCTTTGTTATATCTACAGTGTCCAACACAGCGTGAGCCCTGGATAAATATTTACTGAATAAATGAATGAGTGAATGAACACATGAATGTTGGCTGTAGAAATTCTTTCTTATCCATGGTAGTCATTTCAAGGTGGAGGGTGAGGAGAAGCTATGCCTTGACTTTTCTTTAAGCCCTCAACTTATGATCCCTGATGGATCTTCCAGCTTAGGAAGGACGACAGACCCAGTTTAGCTTCTCCCGGCCCCTTTGTTGCTGTGTGATGTTGGGACAGTCCATTTGGACTCATCTTTGTGTCAAATGAGAGAAATGATGGTATCTTTTGAATGAGGGCCACAATGTCACTGTTGAATAAGCAATAGTCAGTTTTTATACTTAAGTTCTTCTCTAGAATTATTCTAGTGGAAGATGCTATGAGAGAGTGTTTTGGTCAGCATCTATGGCTCACGCTCCCTGTGATTCTATTCTGTAAGAAAGAGTTTTAGAAGAACTCTGTAGACAACATCTGACCCCTCCCTACCTCCCACACCCCCACCCTCCAGTCTCTACACTTTCCCTGGCATCTTGGGGGTCGATCTACATAATTCATCACCGTTTCTGGGCACTCTAGTTTCCATGTGTCTATATATTGTTTTGACCAACCTAATATATTCCATTTTTTACCTGACAGTGTCTTCAACCTCCCCCATACCTCCTCTTCGCTACACACATACACCCATTCTTTACTTGGTTACCTTGGTTACCCATCTCCAGCCCTCAAGACTCATCCTGGATACCACTGGAAGCGATTTCTCCTCACTGTACCCAGGCTGGGTTAGATGTCTCTTCTGGGCTTCTCTCATCCTCCTCAATTCGATCATCCCCATTTTACTACATCATATTTATTATTTGCTTTTCCATTCAGGCTAGAAGCACTTTGTCCCCAGGATTGCCCTTCATCTGTTTGTCAGCATCCAGACCACAGAGATGTCCTGAGCAATGGTGAGGAGGGAATGTATGGTCAGGTGACTTCTGTTCCATTTCATCACACGATAAAGATAGGGACCCTGAGACAAAGTGGTTTTCTGGTCTTAATATGAGAAATAGCCATTCTTCTGAGACATTGGCTTGGGTTTGTGTAGGCTTGGGAATTATACAACTTTCTGATTCATCTTTCTCACATTGTCTCCCAGGAAGCTGAGAACCAGACAAATACACACCTGGCAAATGGACAGGTCACCATGGACATACTTCCAACTCTTTCTCGGCTGTTTTAGCCCTCAAACTCGATGGGCTTGTCTGGTTTTAGGGAAAAAAAATTGCCTAAACCAGCTATACCTTTGGTTATTTTTGTTGCATTTGATTGGTCATTGGAATTGGCCCTAAGGCATTCCAAGAGTAAGGGAAAAAACAAGCTACATGTCTGTGTTAGTTTATTTTTGTGCTCTAACAAATTACCACACATGTATGCAGTAGCTCAAAATAATACAAATCTACTGTCTTATAGTTCTGGAATTCAGAAATCCAAAAAGGGTCCTATGAGACATAAATCAAGGTCACAGCAGAGTTGTACTCTTTCTGGAGGCTCAAGAGAGAATCTGTTTCTTGTCTTTTTTCAAAAATCTTTTTGGCCACACCACAAAGCATGTGGGATCTTACTTCCTTGACCAGGGATCAAACCCAGGTCTCCTGCATTGGAATCATGGAGTGTTAACCACTGGACTACCAGGGAAGTCCCTGCTTCTTTTCTTTTTCAGTTCCCAGAGGCCACCTGAATACTCCAGTCTCTGAACTCTACTTCCATCTTCATATCTCCTTTGTCTGACTCTCCCTTTTAGAAGGACTTTTATGATTACATTTAGGGCTCATCTGGAGAATCCAGAATAATCTCATCTCAAAATCTCTAATTTAACCACTCTTGCACAAAGCTAACCTATTCACAAGTCCCTGGGATTCCAGGGATTAGGAAATAGGTATCTGGTGGGGTGGGGGGCATTATTCCATTATTCTGCCTCCCACACCATCCAATCAACTACCTAGTTAATTATTTCTGATGTGAAAGCAACACAAGGTGATTTGGGGTTTTCATATCTTTTAAGATCTGTCTTTAAAGATCTTTTAATAGAAACAGTAACCAAAAGTGAGATGAAACTTTCATTTCGGAAGCCCAATCTTTCTAGGGAAATTGGAATGTGGTTCTAAGTGAGTTGAAAGAATAAATCCATTCCAAATCCCTGTCTCAGTAGCCTCCTCCCTTTCCATTCTCCTCCCTCCCTCCTTTCTTCTCCTCTTAAGCGATTAAGAAACTACCCCCTTAGATGAAAACCTGTGAGGTTTCCCAAGCACATGCCCTGAAGCTGACACCTCTCTTGGTGATTTCGAAGCACTGCTGACACCCAGTTTTAATTAACCAGCTGAAGACGTGTTGTCTTGGCAGAAAGTCTAAGATTTTGAAATAAGTTCTTGACAATTCAGCTCCCAAGGGAAAGCCCAGCCTGCCTTTCTGGTTTGCCGTGTTTAAACCTCCTTTTGATGACTGTGAAAGTCTGACCTTCTCGGGCACTGTCAGGAACAATTGGCCCTTCTCCCTCCTGTGATTTTCTTCCTATTAATGCTCCCTGGTCACCCTCAGCAACCCTCCTTTCCTCCCCAGCCAAGGCTTACTTGCTCTGTTGAATTTAGTCACTCCAATCGATCCAGCAGGTATTTCTAGATGTTGCAATCATATTCCAGGCCCCACTGGGAACATAAAGCATTGTACATCGTCTCTATTCCTGTACTACTAATTCCAGGCACTGCTGTATGCAGAAATCCAGTGGTTCCTTTTGCAAACATAAAGCTTAAAAACTTTATGTTTCTCTTAAAAGACCATGCTTTTCCAGATTCTGTCTAAAGAGTCCCTAAAGAGGAAAGTTTGGGGGCAGAGTTTGCTTTGAATGTCTTGCATCACTTGTTGGGTATGTAAACTTAGCCAATTACCTGAACCCGTAAATTCAAGTTCCTTTATATGGAGGTGGAATGGGGGCATGCATACACACACACACACACACACACACACACACACACACACACACACACACGGGCATGCTACACACCAGGCCAGGTTTCTGTGAGAGCAAAAATATATTCCTGAAACTTAACACCTGCTACAAAAATACGTTCACAGAAGCATGGACAAGTAAGGGTGCAATTACATCCAGAATGACTGAGTTTATTAATCAGCTATATATTAGAACTTGTCTTTCTCATATCTTAGTTTTCTCATTAGTAAAATGGCCATAATAATGTTATCTTAAGAGTTGAGAGTTTGAATTAATTCATACTTGAATTAATTCATAGCTTACACATACACTAGTAGTTATTATTTTCATTATTATTATTCTATAAGCTGGATATAGTCACTGGACATCTATGCAAAGGGTTGGGTGGCTGAGATTCAGTGAACGTGAATTGTGATTGTCATAGACTATTATTCCGGACATCTGGGGATGAATTTAAGAAAACGATATCATGGTTAGTGTGTAAGATTGGTACAGAAGACTTCAATTTGCTAATGTAAAATGGTGGCAGTGTTCAGAAGAGTTTTCATACAGATGGAAATCAACTGGCACAAAATGCTTCAGGACCACAACTAAGGAGTCTGAATTAGATACTGAGGCAGAGATAAAGAATTACATCCATGCTTTAGAGAAGAAGTGTACAGCTATCAAGGAGGAAAGGGAGGTGGGTGGGATGAACTGGGAGATTGGGATCAACATCTCTACACTATTGATACTATATATAAAATAGATAACTAATGAGAACCTACTATATAGCACAAAGAACTCTATTCAATGCTCTGTGGTGGCCTAAGCAGGAAGGAAATCCAAAAGCGAGGGGATGGAGGTAAACATAGCTGATTCACTTTGCTGCACAGCAGAAAGTGACACAACATTGTGAAGCAATTATACTCCAATCAAATTACTAAGAAAGAATTATAGCCATGCATCTGAACTTTTGCATTGTGGAAGACGAATGGTACAAAGAATTAAAGAAAAATGAGCTGATATGAACATTTTGCCTTTTAGCTCATCAGAAGCTAGTAGCACTTTTTGTTGGTCAATATGTATCTCCTGAATTGACAAATGGGAGTCAATACTTACTTCCTATTGTTAGTACATCTATTTTCTGTACACTACACGTAAGCGGCTTATACACACAGGCACCGATACATTAATAGCTATATCAATAGAAAATCAACAATAATCATTTATTTTTAATGGCCATCACCACTGAAACACCAACAGTGCAATATGCTCAAGACAAAGAGGAACACTTAGCATGATAGATGTCTGTGGATAATTGATTTAGGTTAACAACTTCCTCTCCTAATGGTGCTAATTGCGTTAATCAACAGCCTGATTTCATCAGAGGCTTTCAAAGGCTCATCCTGGACTTTGCCAACTCCTTCTCTGGTTGATGAGTTAGTTCCCCAGGTAAAGACACCCACGCTTAATGTATAATCATCATCAGAACTGTTTTAGTGATGACTTGCAGTCCAACCAGATAACCCGTTCAGCAGCTCGTGGCCCTGTTAGAACTTTTGGAAGAGGCTAATTGTGTGTAGATCAGATCTGTTGCAGTGGACTGTTGGTGACGGTGCTGGTGGTGTGGTTTTGGACTTCTCAGAATTCTCTCCCCCCTGAATATAGCCCCTTCATTACTTTTGTGGGCTCTTGGTCATCTTCACTATTGTTGTTTTAGTGGACAATGACCTACACCAATAAACCAATAGACATTCCCTTGGGAATTTATACCTTGATCAGAAGCACTCAAAGGCAAGGAAACAATATGCTTAGAACACATTAATTTCAGTGGAGGTATCCAGATAAACCTGTCATATAAATACTTGCTCTGAAGCCCCCTAGGAAACTCCTAATTACTGAACACACTCTTCAATCATCTTGAGTTCCCCCACATCCTTTTAGTGGAGTCCTTTTAAACTTACGTTATCCACAGTCAGCTTCCACTGCTTGCAATCAAATAATCCTAACTGGTTCAGTTGTCAAACTGTCTTTATTTTCCACGCCAGTTCCGATTGATTGGTAGTGACTGTATGGAATTTTGTGTTAAGAAGGATTCAGAGGATTCAGGCAAGAACAGCTAAAGGAGTGTAGCACTCAATTAGCAATATCTACTAAGGGCGAGTGTGGGAAGGATGGAGTGGGGATAGGATAATACTGATGCCAAATATATGCTGGGGATCTGAAGACATAGAACACAATGTTTAAGGGATGAGGGTTTAGAGTCAACATTCTCCCTCTTCCCAGCTGTGTTATCCTGGACAAGTCACTTAATTCCTTGTACCTCAGTTTTCTCTGATACACAGTGGGGATATTAGTACCCCTTGTAGCATTCCTGTGAGAATGAAATAAGTTAATAACAAATAAAGGTCTTAAAACTGTATATGGAGCATCATTTCAGTTCAGTTCAGTTCAGTCGCTCAGTCGTGTCCTACTCTTTGTGACCCCACGGACTGCAGCATACCAGGCCTCCTCGTCCATCACCAACTCCCGGAGTTTACTCAAACTCATGTCCATTGAGTCGGTGATGCCATCCAACCATCTCATCCTCTGTTTTCCCCTTCTCCTCCTGCCTTCAATCTTTCCCAGCATCAGGGTCTTTTCCAATGAGTCAGTTCTTCGCATCAGGTGGCGAAAAGATTGGAGTTTCAGCTTCAGCATCAGTCCTTCCAATGAATATTCAGGACTGATTTCCTTTAGGATGGACTGCTTGGATCTCCTTGCTGTCCAAGGGACTCTCAAGAGTCTTCTCCAGCACGAGAGTTCAAAAGTATCAATTCCTTTGGCACTCAACTTTCTTTATAGTCCAACTCTCACATCCATACATGACTACTGGAAAAACCATAGCTTTGACTAGACGGACCTTTGTTGGTAAAGTAGTGTCTCTGCTTTTTAATGTGCTGTCTAGGCTGGTCATAGTGAGGGACAAATAAAACATTACCTGCTGCTACTGGTGATGTGTCATATTGTACTTGAGGTGTAGATACTAGACATCTGAGCAGCGAATGGATGCATGAATAAACAGAAAAACGGATAAGTTACAGTTTTGAGCTAAACAGTTAATTCCAGAATATTCAGCACACCAGAGTCTGTTACCATTGCCATCAATTCCTTGACTGGGTTCTCGGAAGTTTTCATCTTTCTTCCAGGCACCTGTGTGTAATTTGGACCTAAATTCCCTTTATTAGGTTTTCCATAGGAGGTAAAACCACACGATCACATTTTCTGTCTTTCCACCCCTCATCAATGAATTTAAGACAGCACTCTTATTGAACATCTGTTAGATATTTTTCTTTAAATAGATCATTTTGAAAAGATTTATTTCTAGCTGTTTTCTTTGGCTCATTACTAATCTGTATTGTTATTGTCCTGATAACCCATTTCGGCCTTCTTTCTGAGGCAAAGGCATTAAAGTATTTTTTAAAAATGACCTTCTGGAAGCTTAATTGGCCTCATTCTCAATGTGTGCTCAGTCACTAAGGTGTCCAACTCTTTGTGACCCTTTGGACTGTAGCCTGCCAGGCTCCTCTGTCCATGAGATTTTCAGGCAAGAACACCAGAGTGGGTTGTAATTTCCTCCTCCAGGGGATCTTCCCGACCCAGGAATCAAGCCTGTATCTCCTATGTCTCCTGCATTGCAAGCAGATTCTTTACCTGCTGGGCCATGGGGTAAGCCCTCTTTCAATAGGAAGCTTATTTAAAAAATTTTAATCATGATATAGGAAATCATCTATATGTACATCTGATACATATAGGATCTATCTGTTCTTTATTAATCCCCTTTTCATTACAATGGCTAATCTTTATTCCTCTCCTATTATGTGTCAGGCACTGTGCTAAATGTTTTACATGTATTTTCATTTCGAAAACCTAAGAAGGAGGTGCTCTTCCCCCCTCCCCCATTTTACGTTTAGGGAAACTGAGGCACAGAATAGTGAGACAAGACTTCAGTGAAAGTGGTTGATAGGGGAGGTGTTCCCAGGGAACTGGGTGGGGAGTTGGAAGGATGGAATAAGAGAAAGCAGCCAACCTAGAGGAAGTAATAGCAGGTCATCTCCTTGGGCAACGGGGGGCTCCATCCCATTCAGGGAGCTGAGGGGTGGTGCAGAGCATATACGGCAGGTAAGGAGCCAGCTCCCATCTGTCAGTGGTTGACAGCCACTTTGTGGGGACCTTCATTCAGGGTCTGGGTCCAGGCAAAGCCCTCAGGCTGAGACCAGGTGCTGGCAGCTGGAAGTCTGACAGTTTGCACTGCAATGGTTCAGACCAAGGAGAGGTAGGGAGCGTGCTCAGGCTTCTGTCACAGTTGAGGTAGTTACCTTCCTTCCTCAAGGTCATGCAGCTATTATCCTCAACTGGGTTAAAAATCCAAGTGCTTGATTGCTGAAATAATCCCAGAGAAAAGTGACAGATTCCCTCTCTCCTTGTCTTATGTGTTCCTCCTATCCACCTTCTACCCTCCACCTCGCTCAAGTCACATCTGTGGTTCCCATCAGCTTCAGCAGCCCAGACCCAGCTTCATGGAAACACTAGATCCCAGGAGACAGCTGCACGACCGTGTGTTTCTTTGACCAGTTTGGGGAGACTTGTCTGAGACACTGGCTCCTATTGACTTCTGATTCAAAAAATGATTTCAACTGAGTTGCCTCCCCTCCACCGAAGGCTAGCATCTTGCTATTAGTAAGAGTATTGATTTTTAAAAATGAGTCTGTTACAGAACCTACTTAACAGCTATTGAACTTCCCATGTTTAAATATTTACTCTACAATTCCAACCTGTTGGTCCTTCCTTGCTTCTGACGTGGGATGGGTTGTGCCTCCTTGGAACTTCTATCTCTGCAGAAAATGTCAGACATTACAATATTACATGGTATGTTCGGGAAGCTGGGTGTTCAGTGAAGGTGGTTTTATGTGTAATTGAAGTTTAACCTGGAATCTCAGTGCCTGGCATATCCCCATTCTTGTGTGGGTAATCATTGTACCGTGTTTCATCTATGGCAGCAATTCATTTATTCAATTCATTAATTCATTCAACGACAGGCACATGGGTGAGCTAGGCCAGCAAGGGGAAGTGCATATTTCCTTGGTTTGTCTTATGAGTCATCACTTTTAATATCTGTTCTCATCCAACTTCGAAGATATAACAGTTTCTCAAAAACTTGGGGTGGTCCCAGACTCCTTTGAGAGTCTGATGGAAGGCAAGGAGCTCACCTAGGGGACTCCATCACTTTGCCTTCATTTTTGGTCTGGGGGATTATGGAGAATCCAGGTCAAGAACTCAAGGAAATTATTTCTGGAAGCTTGGTCCCTTTATTTACCAAACTTCTCATGGAAAATCACTTTTTCCTCCTCAATTGCCTTCTAAAATTTGAGCAGGGTAAATGGAAAGTCCTAGCTACTTAGGAATTCGTATTCTAAATGTCAATTTTTTGTGTTCCTCAGCTATTCATAAACTCACTTTACATGTAATTATAAAATTTAAAAATGTTTAATGTCTTATCTCTTTCTGATGCAATATATAGTAGATTTAAATAGTGAAATGCTTATTAAGTTAAACACCCATAGTATTTCATCATGTGTATACCCGTATAAGAGCTGTCATTTATTGAACATTTATTATATATTCTTAACTTGTGTTATTTCTCTTAAGGCTTACAACAGCTCTATGAGGCAGGTGTTGCTATTAGTTCCATTGTTCAAAAGATGAAAGAAAGGTTGAGAGAAACACTTTTCCCAAAACAAGTCAATTAGAAAGTGGTAAAGCCCAGATTTGATCCCAAGGTCCCTGACACCAAATCTCATTTGTTGAACTACTATACTGTGTTGTTAACCAGAGGCAATTTTTTTTGACATTTTGGTGTCCTTCTTATCCTTGATTTTAAAAAAATTTTCTTTAAAATAAAATTTTATTTTGTATTCTGCCTTTTCCCCCTAGCATCAGAAGGATTTTTTTTTTTTTTTTTTTTTTTGCAGTTAAGAGCTTTTTATAACCTTTTAAATTGCTACTTGTTACTTAACCATTTTCCTATTAGTGGACTTTTAAGATATTTCTAATTTCTTATAAGTAACACTATGAGACATTTTAAAGTCCACACACATTTAAATGCATTGCTTTTGAAAATTAGCTTGTGGTATTAAGTCACTTTCTTCCTCCTTCCCTCTTTCTTTTTGTTTTTCTTTCTTGTTTTAGGGAGGTAAACATATTTTCCAGGTCCAGATGAGTTGCTGAATTAAACCATATCTCTATCCTAAATCAATTCCTCAAAGCTAGACTCTTAAAGACTCTTCTTTTCTATGCCTAAATGGATTTTCACTTTTTTCCCCACAACTCAAGTGATATTTTTAAAACCTTTGGAATGTGGGCAAATGCATATTATCTATATTAGAAGAGAACTGATGAGCAGAGCATCCTAAGAGGCAGAAAGTCCAAATACATTTGATGGTTGACTTTGGAATGTGATATAAGAACACAATGAAAATAGCAGTTTTACCTTGTAAGTAAGTTTTAGCTATATTGAAATGATTTTTCATTTTCCATGTGTTTGCTGATTCCAAATGGGTAAGGATCAGAGATATTTGCTGGGTATCAAAAATAAGCCCATATGGGGCTTTGTCCAAAACCCCACCAGGACTTGGCTCCCATCACATAATTTGTCACAGTATACTATGGTCCTGTAGACTTGTCTTTGTCCGCCTCTAGATCATGAATTTCAGGAAGCCATGGGTGGACATCTGTGACACTGTAGTATTCCCAGTGTCACATAATAATTGGCATTCATAAAATGGTGTTGGAAGCAAACAAGTGAGAAAACTAGCTGTAGACCGTCTTGCAAATAAATACTTGGGAAATGACTCTGCTCATTAGGAATCATCGTAGGCCAGAAGACTTTCGAACTCATTTTCATGTTTCATAGGGTGGATCTTTTAGAACCACAAGGAATCTAACTAAGGTGGCTCCTGATATCAGGATGATAAACTTAAAAAACAATAAATTTACTTTATGTTTTATTAGTTTTTGTTCACCTTTTTGTTTTTTGACTGCGGGGGGTCTTTGTTGTGCACGTGGCCTTTCTCTCGTGCTGCGTGGGCCCCCCCTGCAGTGGCTGCTCGTTGTGGAGCACAGGCTCTAGGCGCGTGGGCTTCAGTAGTCGTGGCTCTCGTCTCTAGAGCACAGGCTCAGTAGTTGTGGCTCACGCATTTAGTTACTCCTCCGCATGTGGGGTCTTCCCAGATCAGGGATTGAACCCGGGTCCCCTGCACTGCAAGGCAGATTCATAACCACTGGACCACCAGGGAAGACCTAGGATGACAATCTTTTGACGGATGAGGCTGACATGAGTTCGATTGTGTTTTCAGGTCACTATTCTATCTGCTTGTTCTCAGCTCATTCTGAGAGGGCGGGTTTCAATCTGATTTGAGGGATATCTCTGCCTTGTTGAAAAAATCAAATAGCTAATTCTTGCTCACTGGCTGGAAGATGAACTGTGTGTTACCAAACAGAACAGGTTGGTCAAGCCCTCTTGTGCCCCATCTCAGAGTGTTTTCTCTCTCTCTCTCTTTCTTTCTCCTCCATGAAATCTATCATGAATTCACAGAATGTCACAAATCATGCAGGGCAGTCCTAGTCAAGCCCTTCACCTGCTAGGAGGGGACCTTGGGGGCTTCCTGCTCCTCTGATGGCATTACTGTGCTCTACCTGTTAAGTCGTTGGCCTCTTTTTATTTCTCGGTTTGCTCTTTACCTTCTGCACTCCTCATGGGCCCTGGAGGACAAGAATTAATTTATGGTGCTGTGAAATGTGCTGGCCTTATCAAGGGATTACAGGTTAATACCCTCATGGTTCCCCTCCGTTACCTTTGGTCCTGGAGACCGTGTTGACATTGCAGGTTTGAACTTGAGGGAGGGGGCGAGGTGAGGAAGAAGGCAATTACAAGGCTCCCAGTTGCCTGCTGACCTGTTTGAAGCAGGTACGACTCACCCAGGTGTGGACAGGGGGGGCCCTTCACCCAGAGCCCTATCTCTGTTGGGAGATAAATTCACAGCTAATAAAGATAAGGGCCCTAGAGAAATGCCCTGAGCTGGAACTGCATTGGCCACCCAGCCAATCAAAGCCAGTTGTGACTAATTCTCTCAATGGGAAATTCTGTGGGTTGGAGAGGGTTTCATGTCGTGGGGAAAGCCACCCTGGTTTCCCTGGTGAGGGAAAGCCACCCTGGCTAGAAATGGTTTTGAACCCGGCCTCTGTCACTTAACGGCCACGGGGATCTCGAACAGGTGTCTTTCTCTCTTTAAGCCTCAACCTGATGATCTTCCATGTCCTACATCTCAGGGCTCTTGGGAGAATGAACCATAATAATGAGTGAAATGCAACCTGCATACTACCCAACACAGAGCCGATGTCCACCAAATGCGAATTCCCCTTGTCCCTAACTATTGTGGGCATTGGTAGGGTTAGGATCAGTTCCTGGTCTGATTCTGCTTTGCTTCTCCTACCCTCAAGGAGGTACCCTGAAATGCAGTTGAGGGTGACGTGATATGACTGATGGTATAACCAAAGATCTTTTTGGAACAGTAAATAAAGAATTGCCCAGCTCTGTAGAAAGCCCTCCAGTGGCTTCCCATTCAGTTACACTAAAATCCCACTCCTTACTGTGGTTGGTAAGATATTTGTGATCTGTCCCCAGTTCCCTCTTTGACCCCATTTTCTACTAGAGCTGGACTCTCTCAGTTTTAGTCTTACTGCTCGCCTTGCTAGTCCTCTGATCTACCAAGCCAGTTTCTACCTTAAGACCTTCTGGGGGAGTCTCACCCATGGCTTCATGGGTTCATCTTAGTTCAAATGCCACCTCCTCAGAAGCCTTCACTGACCTCTTTACAATCTTCATGGCCCTCATCACTATCTGCAATGATGTGAGTCATTTAGTTGTTTACCTCATCGCTGTGTCTCTCCACGAGGCCGTCATTTCCATGTCTGGACCATTCCCATCTGCACCCCCAACATTGGGAAGAGAGCCTGGTACACAGGAACTGCTCAGTAGATAGTTGTTGGATGAATGAGTAAATGCACAAGCCTATTTTAATTTTTTTAAATAAGTGATCCCCAAGCTTCAGCAATTGAATGATTCTTAGAAATGAAGCATGTACGATGCTCTACACTGACCACCTTTCTTCACTGTGTTTCCATGAAGTGAGCACACATGAGGGCTGAGATTGGAAAATGACCCAGCTTTACCCAAGGCATTAGTCTGCCATTGCTGCTATAACAAATGACCACAGACACAGTGGCTTCAAACCATGGAAGTTTACCATCTTACAGTTCTGGAAATCAGAACGTCTAAAATCGAGATGTCCCTAGGGCTGGACTCCTTCTGCAGGCTCTAATAAGAATCTATTTCATTGCCTTTCCCAGCTTCTAGAGGCTACTCACATTCCTTGGCTCATGGCCCCATCTGGTTCCTCAGAGCCAGCAATTGCATCAGTCAGACTCTCCTTCTCATCACATCTCTTTTCATGGCTCTGGCCCTCCTGCCTCCCTCTTAAAAGGATCTTGTAATTCCATTGGGCCCACCCAGATAATCCAGGATAATCTCCCCATCTCAGAATCCTAAAGTTATTAACATCTACAAAGTCCCTTTTGCCGTGTGCAGTGACATATTCATAGACTGTGGGGATTAAGAAGTGGGTATCTTTGTGGGGAGGGCATTATTCTGCCAACCATGCCACCTTTACTGTCTGAAAAAAATGGTGATCTGAAATGTTCTTTAAAAAAAAATTCTTTGTTTTTGGCCACTCTTGGTCTTCGCTGCTGTCCTTGGCTTTTCTTTAGTTGTGATGAGTAGGGGCTACTCTTCTTTGGAGATTGGGCTTCTCTTTGTGGTGATTCCTCTTGTTGTGGCTCATGGGCTCTAGACTGTGGGCTCAGTAATTGTGGCACATGGGCTTAGTTGCTCTACGGCATTGTGGGATTTCCCAGCCCAGGATCAAACTTGTGTCCTCCACCCTGGCAGGTGGATTCTTAGCCACTGGACCACCAGGGAAGTCCCCCTGCCTGGAGCTGTTGTCTGCTGTCTGAATTCACCTTCACTGCATCTCCTCCATTTCATTTCCTCCACAATTCCTTCCTCCTTCTTATTCCACTTTTTTTGGTACCCTAGGTTCTCCGGCAGTTCATGCTGGACAAATGTTCATTCTTGTTATCAATTTTTTTTCCCCCTTAGGACAAAGATATTCATCCTTTAGAATATTAACATTAACCACTGGCCACTTTTGACTTGTCATCAGTAGATTCTACAAGTGCCATGGGATGGATGCATAATATTTATTTCTGAGAGAACCCAGGTGAGTTTTTCTCAGGGAAGTTGAGTTCAACACCATTCCACGGATGTCTGGATACTCTCAGGAGGGTCATCAAATCAGACCCAGATCTTAGAACATCAGAGAATATAAACATGGAGTCAATTCATCACATCCATAACCTGAACAAACTGTTCCTTTTGTTCCCAGCCCACAACGTGGATCCCAGGAGGGAACAGGAAGTGGCTTGAGAAAATAAACCCAGCTCACTGGTCCTGTGGATGGCACCTCTCCATGCCAGAAAGCGGCAAACTAGCTTGGAGAAATATATCCTGGTGGGCACCATTTTCTCCAGAGTCCAATGGGGCAAACAACAGTCCCAGCTGTATTCAACTAAGAGCTTAGAAGTAAGTAGTCATACTAAAAACTTTGCTCTCAAGGCCCCACACTTTCGAAGTTCTGGAACCTTTTCTACCTCAGGCAGTGCTGTCAGGCAGACTTTTGAAAGAGCAGGTGGGATTTGCAGTTGTTGTTTAGTCTCCAAGTCATGTCCGCATCATTGTGATCCCATGGACTGTAGCCCACCAGGTTCCTCTGTCCGTGGGATTTCTCAGGCAAGAATACTGGAGTGCGTTGCCATTTCCTTCTCCAGAGGATCTTCCTGACTCAGGGATCAAGCCTGCGTCTCCTGCATTGGCAGGCGGATTCTTTACCATGGAGCCACCAGTGTAGCCTGAAGGGGTTAATTCTTCCTGCTCTTGGGTCATCTCACCTCAGAGCTCTCCCTAGTTCGTGAGAGACCTGGCCCCTGGTACGGTGTCAAAGAGGGTGTGGTGACTGTCTCCAGGCCTCCCGTCTCCTGCTCATGGTGCATAATAGCTCTGATTAGTATTAATAATTGATTTATACAGCACCTTTTACAAGCCTCTCTGCCATCAGCCCCTGTGAGGACACACGCATCACTTCCCTTCACCCCCAGATGATAAGCTGCCATCCAATGGGGTGGGAGGTGGCGGCAGGCGCCAGTCACCCCAGTGGCGCCAATGATGAGGGGAGGAGACAGTCTGATGCAGGAAGTAAGGATGTGTCTTATCTCCTCTGGCTGGGGTGGCGGGGGGGTGGGTGGAGGTGATTCTGGGCTTGTTATTAATTAGCTGAAGGATCAACTCCCTGAGAAACTCAGGTGAAGAAAGTATCTTTCCGTTGTGGGGTAAGGAGGGGCAATTTCCCTTGGTGCTGAGTTACCCCGCTGTACAGACGAGGAAAAAACAAACAAACAACAAATAAAAGCATGCCAGTGGCAGAGATGGAGTAAAGCCAAAGCATTTGTGAATCACATTAGCACGTTCCATGGGGCTGCATGCCAAGGTGAAGTTGAAGGTGGAGCTGGGTAGCCGAGGCTCAGGCCATTGGCCACCATATTTTGTGGGGCTTGGGTGGCTCGTGTTTGAGCACAGCGTAGCTTGGTGTTCAGAGCTGACGTTTCCCAGGGTCCCGGTGTGTGATCATTTGGAGGTATTCTGCCAGTGTGAGTTTCCTTAAGATCTCCAGTTCCATGTATTTCTGAGTGAATCCACATCATGTACTTTAGGAATATGGCTTCTGGATTAAGTCAATTTCATGGTGGTCCATACAAATAACAAATCCCAGGACTTACTTGCTGAGTGATTGTGTGAAAGTCATAGAACCTCCTTGAACTTCAGTTTTCTTATCTGGAAAATGGGATACTGATAGTACCCACTTCCCAGGGGTGAAGCACAGCACTAGGTATGTAGTTAAGTGCTCTGTAAAGATATGCTATTCATTATTTTATCATCATGATGGTCATCAGCGTGTTCATCATCTTCATCAAATGGCAAGCCTCTCCTAGGAGAAATGACACATCTTGGTGCATTGAAAAGGAACTCCTTTCCCCGAAAGGAGGTGTGAGGCACACACAGAGAGTTTTTTATGGTTGTTCAGACTCTTGATACCATGCTCCCTGGGAGATCAGCGGGGAGGATTCACCTCTGCAAGAATGAATCAGAGGCCCAGTGCAAGAATGAATCAGAGCTCTCAGGTGGCTAAATGGAAGAACTCAGAGACCAGGAATCAAGCACTAATTTCCAAGGAAGCCAGGCCATGGGGTGTGGGCTGAGATGAAGCGGGGACTAGGACTTGCACAGAAACATCTAGATTAGGATTTTCCAACTCTTTCTACCCAACATCTGTCCACTGATTCACACTCCATGAACAAAGTTACTGGCCAAGTTAAGTGGGGAGACTGCAGCACACTCTACCTGGATTTTGGAAAGCCACAAAGTTTGTAGTAAAAACTCTGAGAAGTCCTTCATTAGTGAAATCGATTGGATTCGGTTTAACTCAATATTTTCCAAACCTGTTTAACTTTTTATTCTTTTTTAGTGAAGTATAGTTGACATACAATTTTGCCTTAGTTTCTGGTGTGTAGCAAAGTGATTCAATAATGCATGTAGATAGTTATACATACTTCTTCATATTCTTTTCCATTATGGTTTATTATAGGGTATTAAGTATAGTTCCGTGTGCTATACAGTGGGACCTTGTTTTTCTATTTTACACATGGTAGCTTATATTTGCTAATCCCAAAGTCCCAGTTTATCCCTCCCCTGCCCTCTTTCCCCTTGAGTGACCATACATTTTTTTTTCTATGCCTGTGAGTCTGTTCCTGTTTCATAAATATGTTCACTTCTGTCATATTTTAAATTCCACATATAAGTGAAATAAGCCATGTTGTATTTGTCTTTTTCTGTTTGACTTATTTCATTTAATATAATGATCTCTAGGTCCAACCATGTTGGTGCATATGACATTATTCTGTTCCTTTTTATGGCTGAGTAATATTCCAGTGTATATGTGTATGTGTGTGTATATATATATATATACACCACTACACCACAATTTATTTATTCATCTATTCAAACCTTTTAAACACTTGAATCCCTTCCTTGGGTTTGATTTGATTTCTTAAAATAACATATACTTTCTCTGAATATGCTTTGGGAGAGATTGATTTAGATCAAGAGAATTTGAGAAAATTGTCTTCTCCATGACTAGAAAAAAAAGTTTTAAATATTTTTAGAATCTGTGTTTTAAATGTATCCTACCTATACATCATTTTTTAAAACTTGTAAGTAGGCTCACCACTACTTCTAAATTACTGCTATTGTTCCTGGGAGTGTTCATCTGAGATTCTGCACCCATTTTATTTATTTCTTTTTTAAAGCTGAATTTTAATTATTTATTTTAAAAGTTTTTGGCTGCACACTGAATGTGGGATCTTAATTCCCCAACCAGGGATTGAACCCACAGCCCTTGCACTGGGGGCACAGAGTCTTAGCCACTGGATCTCCAGAGAAGTCCTTTGCAACTATTTTAAATGGCTTACTTGAAGGGTAAAGAATGGGAAACACCTGTATTGGTCACAATATCAGATAATACCAATACTATTCATAAGAATATTAATCCAATAGTAAAGATTATCTGTCAAGGCTGCTGTTTATGAAGTCCTGTCTATAAGCCCCTCCTACACTAAGTAGGAAGCATACATTATTGATACCATTTATTCCTCCAAAGAGGAAACTGATGATCAGAGTAGGGTGTGTAGCTTACAGACCAAAATCATCACTAGAAAGTAGCAGGGCCATCTGAATCCAGGATGAACAGTGAGAACAAAGCAAAGGCCATCACATTGCCACCTTGCATGGACCGACTCACCCTTCATTCCTATCAACACCCCGAATGCTCCCAGGGTGACTCAGAGGGGCGTCACACCTACTGTCAGGAGCCAGGGCTGCCCTGGGTAATTGGATGCCAAGGCCCAGATTACTTAAAAATCTTTCCATTTCTCCTCCTGCTTGAGAGCCTCATGAGTCACTGAAAGGCTGCGCGTGGCTTGGGCACCACCAAGGTGGATGGAAGCGAGTCTCATGACCCTGCCGTGTCACACGGACCTTGTCCTCTGAGTGCCAGACCCAGCTGGGTCTTGTCGGGGTGTCACTGGCATTCTCTGAGGCTCACACGGCAGCACATACAGAGTCTTTCCATGTACCTGTGTGTCCTCTACTGTAAGGGAAGGCCCGGGATGGGGACCATCTCTTCTGGTTTGTGGGAGATTGTCCTGGTTTTAGCACTGGAAGTTCCACATCCTGGGAAATTCTCCAGGTTCTGGCAACCCAGGACAGTGGGGTCACCCTAAATAAACCTTTTGCCTAGAGATTGACAAGTAAGCCTTATCAAAAGGCAAGAGGCCCTCGAAAACAACCAGGGTAATAACTTGCAGTGGATGGTAGCAAGGGCTGTTCTGACTTTTAAAAGCAACAGAAAATACTCTCATTAGGGGGAAAAAAATGTCCGACAGTCTTCTCTATTAAATCCAGCACTTCTTAATTCAAAAAAGGGCTTTTAAAATGATATCCTGGGACTTCCAGTCCAGTGGTTAAGACTTCACCTTACAATGTAGGGGTTCAGTGCCTGCTCAGGGAGTTAAGATCCCACATGCCGCAGAGCCAAAAAACCAAAACATAAAACCGAAACAAAATTGTAATAAATTTAATAAAGACTTTCAGAAAAACAAAAAATAAATAAAATGATATCCTCCTGGTCCACTATTATGCACTAAAATAATCACAATAATAATACTGGGTTGGCCAAAAGGTTTCATTGGGTTTTCTGTAACATCTTACAGAAAAACCATGTGAACTTTTTGGTCAACCTAATAGATGTCTTTTGAGAGTGTTTGCCAAGCTCCTTGCTGGCCATTGGCATAGCACCTCTTTAAATTTGCACAGCAAACTCAGGACCCTGGAGCTACTTGGAAGCACAACTGAGCAGATAGGGAAACTGAGAATAAGACAAGGTCACTTGCCCAAGGTCATGGGTAGGTGGTGCCTGCTGCAGGTAGCTAGGACTCGGGGGACCTGAGATCAAGTCCCACGCCCTACCCACCCAGCCATCCCACTCCCCCCTTTGACAGAGATGGGCATTCCAAGAATGAACGTTTTGGGTCCTTATCAGCCAGAGTTCAGGCTCCCTGAAGGCAGCTTCTCTTTTGTCAGCGTATCCTCAAATGCCTGTCTCTCTATTGGGTTATAAACTCATGCACGTGTGCTAAGTCACTTCAGTCGTGTCTGACTCTTTGCAACCCCATGGACTGTAGCCCACCAGGCTCCTCTATCCATGAGATTCTCCAGGCAGGAATACAGAAGTGGGTTGCCATGCCCTCCTCCAGGGAATCTTCCCACCCAGGGATCGAACCTGAGTCTTTTACGTCTCCTGCACTGGCAGGTGGGTTCTTTACTACTGGTTCCTCTTGGGAAGTCCTTATAAACTCATATGTATATGTAATATAATATGGATAAATGATATGTTACAATATATTAAATAGAGATGATTATAAGCATTATGTATTATATATAATATGTGCATGTATTATTGTTATGTATAAAATTATAAGGACAAGCCCATACTGTGTTATTTGTGGCTAGATCCTAGCTACTAGCACACGCCTGGCACAGATTAGAGGCTCAATTAATATTTGTTAAAAGAAAGAATGAATAAATATAGGCTGCCCAACAAGAAAACACTGGTTAGAAAGAGCTGTGTTGCTCCAAAGGAAAACTCTCCAGCCACTTTTCAAACAAGAAAAGGGGTCTTGCCTGAATTCAGTAATTTCTGGTACCGAGGGTGGGGCTGCCTCAGCTCTGAGATTATTGTCTGTGGGTTCTTGTTTCATAGCAGACAGAGATGTGGACACATTCTCCACCTTTTCTTTAAGCCAGAATCACTGGTAGTCTCTCCAGTTAGATCTACTGGGAAAGTGGCAGCTCATAGGCATTCAAGTTTGGATCACGAATATCTGTAGATGAAGAAACCGTCAAATAATAATAATACACAAGCATACAGCACTTTCCTATGTGCCTGGCATCCCGCCGTGTTATATATAATTAACCTAATTATACTTCACAACTACTGTGAGGTTGGTACCGTTGCATCACTTACGAATGAGAAAATGAAGGTACAAAAGGCTATATAGCTTGGCCCAGGTCGCGGATCTTGTAAATCTGGCTTGAATCCACGGTCTTAACCCCCGTAAGGCATTTCCCACAACCTGCAGAGCAAAGAATGAAGGCTGGCTCAGGTGGTCATTTCCATAAAAACTACTACTAGTACATATTGTGCAAGGGGCTGACATTCCCAAAGAATAAGGATCCACCAAACTATTAATATTAAATAATAAAACTTATATATTAAACATTAATAACAACTCTATGGTATTCAATTACATTAATTAATATATCATGTTTGTAACAATAATTATGATAAGGACATGCATAATAATTGTTATTAATTAATATCAATATTAATTATGTTATTGAATATAATGATCAATACTAATAATTACCACAATTGAGCTTCCACTATATGTCAGACACCTAATGCATATTTACTTGTTTTCACAACAAGGAGGTAGGGGCTTTTATGTTTATTTATTTATTTAAAAAAAAATTTTTAAACATTGTAACTTTTTCAAGCTATAATTGACAGACAAAATTGTAAGGTATTAAAGTTTTCATCGTGGTAATTTGACAACATATGTATACATCATGAAACTTCTCCCCTCACCTAGCTAATTAACACATCCATCACCTCTCATATTTATCTTTTTTTCTGTGTGTGGTGAGAACATTGAAGATCTACTCTCTTAGAAAATCTCTATTATACACTATAGAGTTGATAACTATGAAAGTGTTAGCTGTTCAGTCCTGTCTGATTCTGAGCAACCCCATGAACTGTAGCCTGCCAGGCTCCTCTGTTCATGGGATTCTCCAGGCAAGAATACTGAACTGGGTTGCCATGCTCTCCTCCAGGGGATCTTCCCGACCCAGGGATTGAACCTGGGTCAACTATAGTCATCATGTTTTACATTAGGTCTTCTGACCCTGTTCATCTTGGAACTGAGATATGTACTCTTACCAACCTCACCCTATTTCCCCGTACCCACCCAACCCCTGGCAATCCCTTTTCTATTCTCTTTTTCTTTGAGTTTGACTTTCTTTGTAGATTCTATGAATAAATAATACCGTGCTGTATTGGCCTTTCTCAGTCTAGCTTATCTCACTTAGTATAAGGCCTCAAGTTCCATCCATGTTGTCCTAAGTGGGAGATTTCCTTCATTTTCATGGCTGAATAATATTCCAATTTATCAAGATGATGGGCTTCCCAGGTGGCGCTAGTAGTAAAGAACACCCCCCCACTCCCCCACCCCCCACCAACGCAGGAGACGTAAGAGATGCAAGTTTGATCCCTGGGTTGAGAAGATCCCCTGGAGGAGGGTTTGGCAACCCACTCCCGAGTTCTTGCCTGGAGAATCACCAAGGACAGAGGAGCCTGGCGGGCTACAACCCATAGGGTCGCAAAGAGTCGGACACGATTCAAGTAACTTAGCACACATTATAATAGAGATGATGGCTCAGTGGCAAAGAGCCCACCTACCGATGCAGGAGACGTGGTTTTAATCCCTGGGTTCGGAAGATCAGATCCCCTGGAGTAGAAAATGGCAACCTATTCCAGTAGTCTTGCCTGGGAAATCCCATGGACAGAGGAGCCTCAAGGGCTCCAGTCCGTAGGATCACAAAGAGTCAGACACTTCTTAGTGACTGAACCATAAGTAAGAACAACAAATTTTGTATTTGACCTTGGAACTTCTTTCCCTCCACCTAATCCCAGCTCTTCTTTGGCAATAGCATCTATCTTGGGGTGAACATTATTGTGGTTATCTTCATGAACCTGTCTCCTCTACCTGATTGTGAATTCTCTGCCCAAACGCTGATTCTTTATAAGCCCCAGATCACCGTCATCTGGGTCGGTCCACTTTGCGGAGTTGAATGAATGAGCTTTCACTGGCAGATCTGAGCAGAGGCAAAGCTACATGCCCCTGTATGCAGATACCACAAAGAAGGAACATTTATGCCTTTCCCCACCCTCCCTGCCCCACTGGGCTTTTGGCAACTCTCACATGATCAAATCATAGTCCTCCTCACCATCAATCTCCAAGGATGTGGGTGCCCCCAGGATGTGACGATTCATGGGGATCATTGTCAAACCCATTTTAGCTTTTCTTTCTAAATTCTCAGACTTTGTCTTTTTGAGCCGTCTCCAGAACCTTCCCAAGGGGGATTTTCCTTGCTCTTGTAAACTAGAGATTTATGCTCCTTATGTGGATTTTTCCCAGCTTAGCTGAATTCTCAGTTGTGGGTATAATTTTTTTTTTCCTTCAGGCAGAAGTGTGTGAAGCCGAGGACGCTGGAGAAACTGCTTTGTAGTGAGATTCTTAGACTAGTTCTTACCTGTGAGGCGTAATTGCAGGGAAACACGGCGCAGGGGAAAGACGTTGCTTCTGGAATCAGAAAAAAACAAAACAAAACACGTGGGTTTACCTCTTGGAACACTGTGACTTGGGGCAAGTTATCTGCTCTTTCTAAACCTCTCCACGTCCTTACCTATAAAAGAGGAATAGTGATCTCAATGCCGAGGGATGCAGAGAGAATAGTTATCATTATGTACCACCTTCTGTTTCGATCCTAAGACTTATTTTTGTTGCAGTCTGTCTTCCCTCTCACCAGCTTTTTGCCACCACCATTATTTCCATTCATTTTTGGTGCTTTTTTTGGATCCCATCCCTCCTTCCAGCTGTTCCAACTTTTTTACTTCTTTTATCCCCTTGCCGTATATCCTATATAACTTGGGTCTCCTTATGAATCTTTGTTGTTTTTTTTTTTAATCTCATGTTCTTTGTATTTTTGAAAGAAAATCCCATTTTATAACTGTGGACATTAGTGGGCTTAGTTAAAACATAGCGAGTTGAATTGAGCCAGCTGTTGAAGTCAGGATTTCTGCTGGAAAACAAATCATGATATATGTTTCAACCACTTGCCCCCTGTCTTTGGCAAGACTTTGATGGCTAAAGTGATATCAAGCCACGGTGCGTGTCACTGAATGTCGGCTGGGAATGGGTCTTGTTGATTCACACCTAAGCTTTCAATGAAGGGAGTTAGAAAAAGGCTATCAAAACAAAACAAGCAAATGAAGATGAAAAGAAGCAGTTAATATAAAATAAGAAAGCAAGGATTGAAAAATGGCCAACATTTGATTACTAAATATAAGCGATTCTTTTTTGAGAAACAAACTTTATTTTAAATTATTTGTTTAAATTGGAGTATAATTGCTTTACAATATTGTGTTAGTTTCTGCTGTACAATGAGGTGAATCAGCTATATGTATATACATACATATATCCCCTCCCTCTCAAGTCTCCCTCCCACTCCCCACATCCCACCCCTCTAGGTCATCACAGAGCCCCGAGCTGAGCTCCCTATGTTATGCAACAGCTTTCCACTAGCTAGCTATTTTACACATGGTAGTGTATATATGTCCATGTTGAGAAACAAATATATTTTAAGAGGACAAGCTATTGAAAAGTTTAAAGAAGAAAAAGAAATGAGGAAACCTAAGTATCACAAGTTAGCAATGAGAAACAAGATATGAAGTTATAATGGGGATATTTAAATTATAAGAGTGCTATGGACACTCTGTCTCAAGATTACTCAGCTTCCTCACTGTGGGCCTGGGTGATTCTTTGCTGTGGGGGTTGTCCTGGGAATTGCAGGATATTTAGCAGTATCCCTGGCTTCTACCCACTAGATGCTAGTCTCTCCCCCCGCCCCTCAAGTTATAACAACCCCCAGTGTCTCTTGTTGTTCAGTCACTAAGTTGTATCTAACTCTCTGCGACCTCATGGATTGCAGCACACCAGGCTCCCCCATTCTCCACTATCTCCTGGAGTTTGCTCACATTCATGCCCATTGAGTTGGTGATGCCATCTAACCATCTCATTCTCTGTTCACCCTCTTCTCCTTTTGCCTTCAGTCTTTCCCTGCATCAGGGTCTTTTCTAATGAATCACCTCTTCACATCAGGTGGCCAAAGGACTGAAGTTTCAGCTTCAGCATCAGTCCTTCCAATGAATATTCAGGACTGATTTCCTTTAGGATTGACTAGTTTGATCTCCTTGCAGTCCAAGGAACCCTCAAGAGTCTTCTTCAGCACCACAGTTTGAAAGCCTCAATATCTATAGATTATGCCTGATGTCACCAGGGGCCAAAATCATCCCCTGTTGAGAACCCTTGTTCTATATTAATCACTTTGGAAAATTTTCATGACATGGAAAATATTCTAGGGAAATATTAGTGATTTCAGTAAAAATATAAACATATGTGTGTGTGTGTCTATACATATATGTATAAAAGCCAGGAAAAACCTTTGTAAAGTTAACATGTCATCTCTAAAAAACAAAATTCTGGGTCAAAAGGAACTTATCAGTGAGTTGTATGCCATGCTCAAAAGATAACAATAGGCCATATCCAGTAATGAATATAAATGAGTAAAAAAGGAAACATTAAAGTTAAATCATGGCATGGAAAAGTAGTATTTTAATTTATTTGCTTGTTTGATTAAGAAACTTTGTTCCAATAAAATAATTTGTGAGGTCTGAATTTGTTTAAGCAAGGTGGCAGCCCTCTCTTGGTCTCTTTCTCTCTAAATCCCAACCACTTCTTTCTTCCCTCAGTTCAGTTCAATTCAGTCACTCAGTCATGTCCAACTCTTTGCGACCCCATGGACTGTAGCACGCCACGCCTCCCTGTTCATAACCAACTCCCAGAGTTTAGTCAGACTCATGTCCATTGAGTCGGTGATGTCATCCAACCATCTCATTCTCTGTCGTCCCCTTCTCCCACCTTCAATCTTTCCCAGCATCAGGGTCTTTTCAAATGAGTCAGCTCTTTGCATCAGGTGACCAAAGTATTGGAGTTTCATTCCTAAACCCACTCCCACATATTCCTCCAAGGGGCTCCACAGAACCCCTAGTGCCCTCCAAAGGACGTTAGAAATCCAACATCAAAATAATAACCATCATAATGAAGTAGGGTCTATACCAAAAATATAGAATGGTCCAACCGAGTTATCTTGATGTAGATCAAAAGGCATTTGATATACAAAATCCACGATTTAAAACAGAACAAAGCAAAATGCCAACCAACCTTCATTGAACTAGAAGTTTGCTTCCCTAACTTAATGCTGATTATCTTTTTTCAAATCACTAACAACATCATTCATAATGGAGGCCTTCTCATTAAAGTCAGGAACAAAGAGTCCTATGAGTACCCTTCAGTTAATAATTTTTAAGAAATTTTAGCCAATGCCATAAAGCAGAAAAAAAACAGATAAGATGAAGATAAACTAGAAAGGGAGAAATAAAATGTAATTAATTATTTGCAAATGACCTGATTGACTCAATGGAAATTTTTAAGAAATAATCAGAACATTTTAAAAAAAGGCCAATACCTTCCCTGGTTTTTAAAAATTCACCAATAAAATTCTAAAAATGATTTTTTTCTAAAAAAGAAATCATCAAAATTAGGTGAAAATGATCTTAAAGTTAAAATAAGGTGAGATTAGCCATACAGTTTTATCTGAAAAATAAGAGGTCTTACACTACCAAGTTTAAAGCATATAGTAAAGCTACAATATTTCCAACAATATGGGCCTAATGCAAAGTAGACACCTAGATACATGGAATTAAATATAAAATTCCATAAATACTCTCAATTATTGATAAGAATATGTTAAAGGTAGAAGTTCAGATCAGTGGAGATATGACCATTAAGTGAAAAATGATTCTGTGACATATGATTTGACATATGATAACTATTTGACAAAATAAGGTCAAACACTTACCTTATGTCACGTAGCAAAATTAATTAATATGAGTAAATTGAGTTACCTGTAAACAGACTATAAAAGAATTAGAAATATAGATATACCTTTACCTGAAGCCTGGATGGAACAGCCTTTTATTTTAGTCATTAAAAGGAAGTAAACACTATAAGTGATATATTAAACCAAATAAAAAGTGAAAACCAAAAAGTACCATAAAAATCAAAAGGAAGATGACCAGGAGAAATATATACATTATGGGAGTAAAATGATGATCGGTTTTATTATGTGAAGAGTTTGGCCACCTGATATGAAGAGCTGACTCATTGGAAAAGACCCTGATGCTGGGAAAGATTGAAGGGAGGAGGAGAAGGGGGAGGCAGAGGACGAGATGGTTGGAAGGCATCACTGACTCAATGGACATGAATTTGAGTGAACTCCAGGAGACAGTGAAGAAGAGAGGAGCCTGGTGTGCTGCAGGCTGTGGGGTCAGAAAGAACCAGACACAACTTAGCGGCCGAACAACAACAACGTGAAGAGTTATTATAAACGAGCAAGAAGATAAATGTGTAAATAAAACAAAAGTGGGGCTATGTATGACCAGTTTCCAAAGAAGAAATATAAATGATAGGTTAAAGCTATAATAAGCTATTCAATAGCATTACAATAAAATCAATGCAAATTAAAACAAGAAGATACTGTGTTTTGCCTATCAAATGGGGGAAAAAATAAGAGTGATGATTATTGAGGTGGTGAGGATAGTCAGATGATATACAGATAAGCAGAGATGTCATCAAGATATGTATATAAAGATAGTCATAACAGCATGATAGGGAAGAGAGAAATTGGCTACTCAGCAGTTGATTGTTACAGAAAATATATACAAGGGACAACTATATAGTGATTCAAACCATGGTCTTAAAAAATAGGAGGAAATATCAATGATAGATAAAATAAAAATTATAAAAAAATCTGCAGTACATGATACCACTTTTTCTAAACTCCAGACTATATCTGTATCTGCACAGCAAGAAAAATTATTAAAGAATGGATAGATATAGTGCCAGTAGTTCTCTGACTGGTGGCTTTAATTTTTCTTTGCACATTTCTATATTACCCAAATTCTCCTGTGTTATTTCTTTAATCATAAGAAGTCATATTAAATATTTATAAAAAGAGTTTCAATATGACAGATCAAGAAGCTGACTGCCCTTTGAGTTTTTTATTTTCTCATAACTTTATTTTAAATATTTATTTGTTTATTTATTTATTTGGCTGCACAAGGTCTTTGTTATGGCACACAGGATCTTTAGTTGTGGTATGTGGGATCTAGTTCCCTCACCAAGGATCAAACCTGGCTTTGGGAAGCTGGAGTCTTAGCCACTGGACCAGCAGGGAAGTCCCTTGAGTTCTTTATTTTTAACCAATTATCTTTCATGACTTATAAAACTTTAGGTGAGGGATAAACAGAACATTCAGAACAGTCATTCAGTGGGAGTAACGAGGACTCAGAGAGATTCCAAAATCATAAATATTTACCTTTGTTGGGGGGAAATATTCCCCTAGGGGCTTGGCAGGGCATTTAAAATTGATTGGCTTGGATTAAGTATTGCCCTACCCTTTCCTCTATAAATTCAGATACCTCTGGATGGAGTAACAGTAACTGAGCCCTAGTAGGTGCTCAATAAAATGTTGATTGACTTGAATTGAAGACAGAGGCACTGTAAGATGACATTGTTAATTATATCAAATTTTCTTCCTTGAAGAACACTATAAGACACAGGGATCTCTGCAAGATTTGTCTCTTACATATGACTGATTTTATTCCTGAGGTTTCTATCTAACTGGGACATGGAGAACAAGAGGATATACAATGGCCAACATAAAAACACAGCTACTAAAAAGTAGGAGAAAATTGGGATATAAGATGCACAAAACACATTTCTCTAAATGTTTCTTTTCAGACCCACTCATAGAGGAGTCATATTCTTAGCAAATAGACTCTTGCCTGGTTGCTGGTCCAAGTGAGGCATTCACTCATTCATTTATTTACTCATTCACTCACTTATTTCTTTGAGATACCCATGAACTGTGTGATTCAGGCTCAGGTCCCCCGTCGCTGTTAATAAAGCACAGACAGCCAAAAAAGTAATTTCCTAATAACTCAAGTTCTTTGTTTGTGTCTCTTGGACGTTGGGAAATGGAGCCAGAACCTATGGACCCCTTTTCTTTATTCTTCTTTGTTTTTGTGATTCTGTATAACAGAACCTGAAGACTCAGCAGGGCAACAGTTGAATGTGAGAAAGAGATAAACTGACTGGGTAGACTGGAATTCTCCTTAGTATGTAGGAAGAAGGAGAGCTACCTGCCATGTGTTAAAGACTCTTGGGAGTACTTCACATTCCTTCTTGTTTAATTCTCACCCCAATGATGCAAATTAGATGACATCCTCCCTATTTAGCAGACAAGGAAATGAAAGTTTATGTCCAACAGGTATATAAACTTGGAAGTGAGCTTAGATGTATCTAGTCTAGCTTTAAGATAAACATATTTCCCATTTGCTTGATTTAATCCAGTTCACATGTGTTGTCTTGGTGTAATTATTAATAGAGGTTCCTTGCACACCTCAAAAGTGTTTGAATGATAAATGGGATGGTTACTTATTAGAATGCTATTTTCTTCAAGCAAGAAGAAGCCAAGATTCAGGAGGTTTAGACCTTAGGGACTCTATAAGCCCACAGATCAAGCAGTGCACTTAGCATGGTACCAAGGTTGGACAATTCAGAGGTTCAATAGCATCACTGAAGACTGGGGTTCCTTCTGTCTTTTCCTTGGCCAGCCTTGCTAAGTTGCTTCTGCCCCTGTTGGTCCTGCTGTCTTGGGCAACTTTCTCACACACCAATGGGTACAGGCAGACACAGGTCTGTTTCTTCCTTGTATCCCAAAGGGTGAGTATAACATGCATAGAAGAGGAGATCGTGTTCTCAGGGAGTCGTTGATAGGTTTTAATATTGGGAGTCGTCAAACTTCCTTTTGTTGTCCTGAGGAAATTTTATTAGCAGAGAGTTAAGACTTCCAGGGCAGATATTTTAATTTTTATTTAAGGAGCTGGAAATCCCAGCTGGTGTATTGCAGACAGGTTATTTAGAGCTCAGGTGAAGTGCACAGCTCTGAAAATGCTCAACCTCAGAATTGTTCCAGAAGAATATTTCTTCGTTCCATCCATATATTCTGATAATTTGTACTATAGAATTCACCAAATTCTTTTTTGTCCTCTTGGGTAGAAGCTGTTTAATTCTCATGCCAGTGGTCCAACTTAGATAATCTCATCCCTATTTAGCAGATGAGGAAATAAAAGTTTATGTCCAACATAAAAGTAACGTACATTTTCCAGTATCTCCAGGGGTTGGGTAAGACCTTGTGGGTATGAGCTGGTGGGCATGAGTGATGTTCTTAATATCTAGGTCATCCTCTTTGCTCTCTTTTCCCATCCACTTGCCAAATAAAGAAGATTCCAAGGACATAGAGCAGGACAGATCTACCAAATGGAAGGAGCCTAAACCTCTGAATGACTGTATAGAACAGAGTCTTTTGCTGATTTCTGCTATACTTAGCATTACAGAGAATCAAACTATCATTGAGAGTGTTGTTTGTTACAGCAGCTAGTCTAACCTAATACATGCCCCACAAGGATCTACACACCCTTGAAATACTAGGGAAACAGACAAAACAGCTTCTTGACAAAGTCAAAGAAAATGTACTGAAGCACAGATAGGATAGCAGCGCCAAGAAGGTGGAAAGGGAGACCTTCTGTGAAGTGATAACAGAAAGTCCTATCTTTTCCGACTACGGTGAGGACTCCATGATGTTGTTTATGAGAATCACCCAGCAGAAGAAGTATCTTAATGGAATGAGTTAGGAAAGGTTTTTTGGAGTGGGTAGCTATTAATCTTAGAAACAGTTGTACAGGGGAGAGAGTAAGAGTGAGGATGAAATGAGATGATGATTTTCAAGCATTTGGCACAGGGCCGATCAAATAACATGGAGGCAACTATCTGTAATAATAATTACTGGTTTGGGTGGACATTTTTACTGTAAGAAATGACTGGGCTGAGAGAGCAATAGTGTTTGGAGGAGAGGGCCTTTCAGGCTGTGAGGGAAGACAGGAGCAAGGCTGGAATGACGGGAGGAGCTTCCAGACAAATTATGGTGGCCGAGACTGTTGGGAGTGGTGGGGGGTGCGGGGCTGGCCTTGACGGTGGAAGGCTGGGTCTACCGCCTTAGGCCACAGATGGTGTCGTGGTCACTACTGGTGGTGGGGCTTCAGGGAAGAAGAATAGAGATGAAAAAAGCCAGGTGGAGGAATTGAAAAGCTCTGTTTAAGACTCTGAAGTCACAGTGGGAGAGGGAGAGGGTGGGATGACTTGAGAGAATAGTATTGAAACATATACATGACCATATGGAAACTAGGTAGCCAGTGGGAACTTGCCATATGATGCAGGGAATCCAAAGCCAGTGGTCTGTGACAGCCTAGCGGGGCGGCAGGGAGGTTTAAGAGGGAGGGGACATGTGTATGACTGTGGCTAATTCATGTTGATGTATGGCAGAAACCATCACGATACTGGAAATAATTATCCTCCAGTTAAAAATAAAATTTAAAGAAATAAGTTAAAAGTTGACATTTAAATATAAAAACAAAAAAAGCTCTGTTTAGAGCTCTGTATATAGTCCATGGGATCACAAAGAGTCAGACACGACTGAGCCACTGAACTGAACTGACTGATAACCTGATGACCACGTCTGCCCAAAGCGAACGGGGACCATTCCAGTTGCCACCAGGCGCACTTCTTTGCAGCAGGCTGGCGCCTAATCATATCTCAAGTGCTATTTCCAAGAAGCTCAAAGGGCTTCCTGGAAGTTATCTGCTTGCTTGTCCCAACAGCCCTGCATTATCAACCCCATCTCACAGATGGAAAAACAGGTAACTTACTTACCCAAGGTCACAGTGTGACTCTGGCCCATGTGTAATCAGATTCTAGATTTCTCTACCTTCGGGTCTTTTCTGTGGATTTTCCAGGTTAGATTTGGGCTGCCAGGCAGGCAGCATTTCTTCTTCCTCAAGAGGAGCTGCTTAAATATCCAGATTCCTCTTGTAATTCAGTTATTACCTAGACCCTGATCTTTAACGTCAAGATGTTTGATTTTCAAATGAAACATTCTCTTAGAAGAGCAAGAGAGGTGCTGGTTGACATCCTATTCCTATCTTTTTGTCCTTAGCACGTATTACAAAAATATTTAAGCAAACAGAAAAGTGAAAGAATTTTACAAATACCTCTGGACCCGGTGGCTAGATTCTACAATTAATATTTTGTTAATTTTGCTTTATTAGCTGAATGACTGCTAAAGCAGTGAAGGCAAAGTTCTTTTAAATGATAGTCAAAGTAAGTGATGCTATTAAAAATCTTTTAAAAATATCTGAAAATGATAAGAAAAAGTCTTAAAAATTCTTTATATCTTTCACCTCTTCACTCACAGACTGTAGTATTTGTTACCAAATTATAGCAGATTTCAAGAAGGTTTTCATGTTGAGAATATACCCTAGCGTTTCTCTAAATAAAATGTCATGGTATGCTATTAGATTTGTCTATTTAAAAAATAATCCCTCCCACATTTAAAAAATAGAAACAAAACAGTGGTTTAGAACAGACAGTGTGACCCACAACCATGGAATAGATATTTACTTTAGGTCTTTCCTGTGGGGAATGTGTGTGTGAGATCAGAAGATAGAAAAGGCCTGGCCAGAGAGTTGAAGGAGCCAAAGAAATCTTTATCTTATTTTATGGAGAAGGCCCAAAGAGGCCAAGTGTCTTGCCTGAGATCACACCGTGAGGCCTTTCAATAACAGTATTATACCAATAACTTCTGATACTGATGCAGAGCTGGTGGAAAATACTGAAATGGTCATAGCAGCTTGTCAGCATCGCCCTTTCCCATTTCAGCCATCTCAGGGGCTTTCATGAACACATTATTTACAGGAGATAGGTGCTTAAACAATAAGCAATTCTGTGACTGCCACCACGAGAGCATGTGTCAGAAATCTCCCTTTTGGAGAGTCTGGTGGCAGGGAACATTGATTGAGTAAATTGGCTTAAATGTGGATTTACATTGCCTTTAAAAGGCAGAACTTTTGCTGCCCCTTAATATGCTTTTGGCACAGCCTTCTCTGCCCAGAGGCTTTGCCCTGGATCCAATTCCTATGTTGTCCATGCTTGCAAATTCTGAGGGTTTATCTGGTAGGTAATATCTGGATGTACTACCTGATTTAAAAAACAAACAAACAAAAAACAGGAATATTGAAATAAAGCCTGGATACTGCTCTTCCTGCCACTCTTCCTGATTTGTTGTTGTTGTTTAGTCACTCAGCCGTGTCCGGCCCTTTGCGACCCCATGGACTGTGGCCCACCAGGCTCCTCTGTCCATGAAGTTCTCCATGGAAGAATACTGGAGTGGGTTGCCATTTCCTTCCCCAGGGGATCTTCCTGACTCAGAGATCAAGCCCACATCTCCTACATTGGCAGGCAGATTCTTTAGCACTGAGCCACCAGGGAAGCCCCATGATTTAGCCAAGAACAAAGAGACTGTTTTGGCCACCTGATGCGGAGAGCTGACTCATTTGAAAAGACCCTGATGCTGGGAAAGATTGAGGGCAGGAGGAGAAGGGGACGACAGAGGATGAGATGGTTGGATGGCATCACCAACACAATGGACATGGGTTTGGTAAACTCCGGGAGTTGGTGATGGACAGGGAGGCCTGGCGTGCTGCGGTTCACAGGTTCGCAAAGAGTTGGACACAACTGAGCGACTGAACTGAACTGAGCTGA
Source organism: Cervus elaphus (assembly GCF_910594005.1). NCBI lineage: Eukaryota > Metazoa > Chordata > Mammalia > Artiodactyla > Cervidae > Cervus > Cervus elaphus. Next base: position 13,379,679 of record NC_057819.1, on the reverse strand, counting down.
AAGAGACTGAGCTTTCACTGGGATCCCTGCTTGCCTCTTCCCAGGAGGAGGCAGGGCTACCTGTCTAGTAGACTGCCTGGGTCAGCATCCATTCTGAGAAACAGTGGATGGTTTGGCCTCCTCTCTTGACCCCGGGAGTGCTCTCAGAAAGCACAGCCCCTAAGCTCCCAGCAGGAAGGAAGCAACAGAATCTCAGGTCCCTGCTCTATCAGTTTGTCATCCTTGTCCTGTGCAAGCCAGAGAGACCTTAATCTCTTGGGCGTCAGCCAGGATTCTGTCCCCAGCACTAAACTCATTTAAAGGAGAGCGGGTTGTGTATTAATAATGAAGATAACCAAACAGCCCAGGCTGTGATATTTTCTCTGACCTGCCCCCAGGAGGGCCTTAATGACTGTTTGTGAAGTGTGTGGAGAGCCTCAGATGAAAGGTGCCCAGGTGAGCAGTCCCTGCCCACTGATGTCAGGACACCTGCTGAGCCTCACCCACCTGGAGTCCAGCTGTTCCTGCTCCAGCTGGCTCTGAGGGCCTGGCTTCTGCAGGCAGACAGGAGATGGTGCCTGCAGAGAGACAGAGAGCCACTGGCCTCTGAGACTGGGGGTGGAAGAGGCCAGGGTGTGGGGAGGTGGGCAGAGGGAGAAAGGAAGGGGAGAGGGGAAAGAGGGCAAAGAGTGGCTCAGAAACAGGAAGAGAAGAGAGAGGGAGAGAGAAAGGGGAGAGAAGGAGGGGGGAGCCAGAGTGAGAGACACAGGAGACATGGGAAGGAAGAGAGAAAGGGAACAGGCCACAGAGAGAGAGGGAGAGAAGGGAGGAAGAGAGGAAACGGGCTTCCCAGGAGGCCCAAGGGTAAAGAATTCACCTGCCAATGCAGGAGACTCCGGTTCGATCCCTGAGTCAGGAAGATCTCCTGGAGTAGGAAATGGCAACCCACTCCAGCATTCTTGCCTGGGAAATCCCACGGACGGAGGAGCCTGGCGGGCTACAGCCCGTGGGGTCACAAAATACTTACAGATTAAACGAGAGCAAAAAGGCATGGAGTGATTCAGTGCAAGAAAGATCAACAAGGAGAGAGAGACGGTAATAAAGAAATCATTTTTCTATTGAAAATGTTTCTAAATGGCATTTACCCATCACACAGACAACTACTGAAAGATGTGGATACGTTTCTGCTGTATTTTCTTGCTTTTGCGCCTTTCAAATAATAAGGTACTTTCATTCAAATGAAAGCACTTGGCGTTCTAAGTTATTTATTTCGGTAATACCTAAGGCCAATTTTGAAAATATTAAAATAGGAGAGAGATGGAGAGAATCAGTAAGACACACACACATATGATGAGGTGGGGGCACAG